>NW_020175674.1:1370628-1487015 GCF_003031525.2 Neophocaena asiaeorientalis asiaeorientalis | reverse complement strand
AGATAAAAGATTATATATATATATATATATATATATATATAATTCAGCCATAAAAAATAAGGAAATCCTGCCATTTGTGATACATAGATGGATCTTGAAGACATTATACTAAGTGAAATAACACAGACAGAGAAAGACATATGCTGGATGATCTCAGTAATATGTGGAATCTAGAAAAGCTGAGCTCATAAAAACAAAGAGTAGAATAGTGGTTGCTAGGGGCTACAGGATGGGGGAATGGGGAGATACTGGTTAAAGAGTACAAACTTCCAGTTATAACATGAATAAGTTCCGAAGATCTAATGTACAGTGTGGTGACTTTAGTTAACAATACTGTCTTGTATACTTGGAAGTTGCTAAGTGCTTAGGTGTAATAAACAATAAACATGGGTTAACTAAACCTATTGTGGTAACCGTTTCACAATACACATATTTATCAAGTCATCATGTTGTACACCTTAACCATACACAACGTTATATGTCAGTTATATCACAATAAAGCTGTAAAAAATCCATAATTGTCTATGTTACTATTTGTGAAACTTTAACATGAATATGAATCACTTGAGGATCTTGCTAAGGTGATGATTTAGATTCAGTTGTTCTGGAGACTCTGCATTTCTAGAAAGTGTTCAGGTGATCCTGGTACTATTGCTTTATGGACCATACTTTGTGTAGTAAGAAATAAAGCCATTTTAGGACTTCCTTGGTGGTGCAATGGTTAAGAATATGCCTTCCAATGCAGGGGACATGGGTTTGAGCCCTGTCCTGGGAAGATCCCACATGCCGTGGAGCAACTAAGCCGGTGCACCACAACTACTGAGCCTGTGCTCTAGAGCCCATGTGCCACAACTACCAAAGCCTGTGTGCCTAGAGCTGGTGCTCTGCAACAGGAGAAGCCACCACAATGAGAAGCCCACACACCACAACGAAGAACAGCCCCCACTCGCCGCAACTAGAGAAAGCCACACGCAGCAACAAAGACCCAACACAGCCAAAAATAACTAAAAAATAAATAAATTTATTTTTTAAAAAAGAAAGAAAGCCATTTTAATCAGGAACTATAATATATAGCTGAAACAGCCTCATGGTTTCCCTATTACCTAATGGTGAGAGCCACTAAGCCATGACAGTAAAAATTTCTGGCAAAGAATAACACTGAATAAGTTTTAAGGAATTTGATGATAGAATGCAGAGTTTAATGTATTTAGCTAAGGCTACATACAACAGTGTGCTGGTAAATGTTTAACAACTGGCTCTTTGGGGGAAAAAAAAGGCCTGGATTTTAAAAAATCAGCTCTCTAGGGAAATGAAAGCCATGCCAACTCCTTTCATATAAATATTCCCACCATGGCTGATCACGAGCTATTAATGTGACATAGCTGAGCGTAGATTTGGGAACCAAGAAACCCTGTGGTCTTGTACCAGTCAGCTCACCACATCAGTTGCTCCATAAACCATAGTCCATTCAATTATATACCAAATAAAGATCTTATGAAGAAAATAATATTTTTCTCTGATTATAAAATGACATATATTTATATGAGTAATAAAGAAGTACAAAGAATAAAGTAAAACCGGCTCATAAACTTTTCAGATAACTTAAATTTTTGGTATTACTGTAAGAGTTCTTAATCATAAGCAGTAGAAGCTGATTCTGGCTTAATTAAGCAGGAAAGGAACTCATTAAGTGAATGTTGGGTTGCTTAGAAGATTGTTGAGAGGCCAGGAGAGTCATATGTACTAAGCAGCCAGTACAAATGGCCCAAACCCAGAACTAGTTCTCCTAGAGGAACTCTTCCTACCACATCAGATAGAATACTAGAATACTCTGTCTCTCATCTCTTGGGTCAGTAGCTCTTGAGCCAAAGTCTGTGACAGTTTCACAAGCCAATTTGCATGTCTATGCCTTAACTGTGAAGGAATGTGGGCAAAACAGTATTGGCTCCTAGAATTTGGAGGCCATTCTTGCCTCCCACCAGGATTTGAAAGGCAGACAATTGTCCAAATACTGGAAGGATAATGAATAGTCAAAAAGAATAACACATTTTCACCATTATTTAAATTGGGATCACACAAACCATATAGTTACATATTTTGATTTTTAAATTATTTTGCCTTGCATAATGAGTCTTTTCTTGTCAGTCATTGGTCTTTGAGAGCACGGTTTTAATGACTGCATAATATTCCACTATACACCACTTCCCCATTGTACAAATCCCATATTTTTTCTAAAAATACCAATCTCTTTAAATCTCTTAAAACTTTTGCAATTTTTAATTTCAATGACTCACCAAAAATTTGACTTCCTATCATTTATCAAATCTGGGAATAAACTTTCTTGGTTTCTTAGTTTTAGTCCAACATTTTGTAATTTAAAAATTTCAGCGAGGGACCTTCAAGATGGTGGAGGGGTAAGATGTGGAGATTACCTTACTCCCCACAAGTACATCAAAAATACATCTACATGTGGAACAGCTCCTATAGAATACCTACTGAACACTGGCAGAATATCTCAGACTTCTCAAAAGTCAAGAAACTCCCCACATACCTAGTAGGGCAAAAGAAAAAAGAAAAAATAGACCTAAAAGAATAGGGACGGACCTGCACCTCTGGGAGGTAGGTGTGAAGGAGGAAAAGTTTCCACATGCTAGGAAGCCCCATCACTGGCAGTTGGAGGTGGGGGTGGGTGGGGGGAAGCTTCGGAGCCGTGGAGGAGAACGCAGCCACAGGGAGCAGAGGGCAAAGCGGAGAGATTCACGCAGAGAGGATGGGTGCTGACCAGCACTCACCAGCCCAAGAGGCTTGTCTGCTCACCTGCTGGGGCAGGTAGGGGCTGGGAGGTGAGGCTCGGGCTTCGGACGTCAGACCCCAGGGAGAGGACTGGGGTTGGCTGCATGAACACAGCCTGAAGGGGGCTAGTGTGCCACAGCTAGCCATGAGGGAGTCTGTGAAAAGTCTGGAACTGCTGAAGAGGCAAGAGACCATTACTTCGGGGTGCACAAGGAGAGGGGATTCAGAGCGCTGCCTAAATGAACTCCAGAGACAGGCGTGAGCTGCGGCTATCAGCACGGACACCGAAGACGGGCATGAGACACTAAGGCTGCTGCTGCTGCCAACAAGAATCCTGTGTGCAAGCACAGGTCACTCTCCACACCTCCCCCGCAGGGAGCCTGTGCAGCCCGCCACTACTAGGGTCCTGTGATCTAGGGACAACTTCCACGGAAGAACACACAGTACCTCAGGCTAGTGCAACGTCATGCCGACCTCTGCCGCTGCAGCCTCGCTGCTCATTCCATACCCCTCCCTCCCACAGACCTGAGTGAGTCAGAGTTCCCGAATCAGCTGCTTCTTTAACCCCGTCCTGTCTGAGCCAATAACAGATGCCCTCAGGTGACCCACATGCAGAGGTGGGGCCACATCCAAAGCTGAACCCCAGGAGCTGTGCGAACAAAGGAGAAAAAGGGAAATGTCTCCCAGCAGCCTCAGGAGCAGTGGATTAAATCTCCACAATCAACTTGATGTACCTGCATCTGTGGAACACCTGAATAGACAATGAATCATCCCAAAATTGAGGCAGTGGACATGGGGAGCAACTGTACACTTGGGGTTTGTTTTCTGCATCTAATTTGTTTTGGTTTTATGTTTATGTTAGTTTAGTATTTAGAGTTTATTATCATTGGCAGATTTGTTAATTGATTTCGTTGCTCTCATATATATATATATATATATTTTTTTTTTTCCTTTTTCTCTTTTTCTGTGTATGTGTATTCTTCTTTGTGTGATTTTGTCTGTATAGTTCTGCTTTTACCATTTATCCTAGGGTTCTTTCTGTCCGTTTTTGTATTTTGTTTACTATAGTTTTAAGTGCTTGTTATCATTCGTGGATTTGTTTTTCAGTTTGGTTTCTCTCTTCATTCTTTTTTTATTTTTAATAATTTATTTTTTATTTTAATAACTTTTTAATTTAATTTTATTATTTTCTTTCTTTTTTTTCTCCCTTTTGTTCTGAGCAGAGTGGCTGATGGGAGAGTCAAGTTCAGGACATTGGTCGACAAGAGACCTCCCAGCCCCTCATAATATCAAACAGCAAAATCTTTCCAAGAGATCTCCATTTCAAAGCTAAGACCCAGCTCCACTGAACAACCAGCAAGCTACAGTGCTGGAGACCCTATGCCAAACAACTAGCAAGACAGGAACACAACCCCACCCATTAGCAGACAGCCTGCTTAAAATCATAATAAGGTCAAAGACACCCCAAAACACACCACCGGATGCGGTCCTGCTGACCAGAAATACGAGATCCACACTCATCCACCAGAACACAGGCACAAGTCCCCTCCATCAGGAAGCCTACACAACACACTGAACCAAGCTTACCTACTGGGGGCAGACACCAAATACAATGGGAACTACGAACATGCAGCCTGCAAAAAGGAGACCCCAAATACAGTAAGTTAAGCAAAATGAGAAGACAGAGAAATACGCAGCAGAAGAAGAAGCAAGATAAAAACCCACCAGACCAAAGAAATGAAGAGGAAATAGGCAGTCTACCTGAAAAAGAATTCAGAATAATGATAGTAAAGATGATCCAAACTTTGGAAATAAAAAGGAGAAAATACAAGAAATGTTTAACAAGGACCTAGAAGAGCTAAAGAGCAAACAAACAATGATGAACAACACAATAAATGAAATTAAAATTAAGTGACCTGAAAGATAAAATAGTTGAAATAACTACCACAGAGCAGAATAAAGAAAAATGAATGAAAAGAATTGAGGACAGACTCAGAGATCTGTGGGACAACATTAAATGCACCAATGTTCGAATTATAGGGGTCCCAGAAGAAGAAGAGAAAAAAAAGGGACTGAGAAAATATTTGAAGAGATTATAGTTGAAAACTTCCCTAATATGGGAAAGGAGTCAATCAAGTCCAGGAAGCAGAGAGTCCCATACAGGAAAAATCCAAGGAGAAACATGCCAAGACACATATTAATCAAACTATCAAAAATTAAATACAAAGAACAAATATTAAAAGCAGCAAGGGAAAAGCAACAGATAACATACAATGGAATCCTCATAAGGTGAACAGCTGATCTTTCAGCAGAAACTCTGAAAGCCAGAAGGGACTGGCAGAACATATTTAAAGTGATAAAAGGGAAAAACCTACAAACAAGATTACTCTACCCATCAAGAAACTCATTCAGATTTAATGGAGAAACTAAGACCTTTACAGACAAGCAACAGCTAAGAGAATTCAGCACCACAAAACCAGCTATATGAATGCTAAAGAAACTTCTCTAGACAGGAAACACAAGAGAAGAAAAAGACCTACAAAAACAAACCCAAAACTATTAAGAAAATGGTAAAAAAAAAAAAAAAAAGAAAGAAAATGGTAATAGGTTCATACATATCAATAACTACCTTAAAGGTAAATGGATTAAATGCTCCAACCAAAAGAAATAGACTGGCTGAATGGATACAAAAACAAGACCCATACATATGTTGTCTACAAGAGACCCACTTCAGACCTAGGGACACATACAGACTGAAGGTGAGGGGATGGAAAAAGATATTCCATGCAAATGGAAGTCAAAAGAAAGCTGGAGAAGGAATCCTCATATCAGACAAAATAGACTTTAAAATAAAGACTATTACAAGAGACAAAGAAGGACACTACATACTGATCATGGGATGAATCCAAGAAGAAGATATAACTATTGTAAATATTTATGCACCCAACATAGGAGCACCTCAATACATAAGGCAAATGCTAACAACCATGAAAGGGGAAATCGACAGTAACACAATAATAGTAGGGGATTTTAACAACACTCTTAACAACACTTTCACCAATGGACAGATCATCCAAAATGACAATAAATAAAGGAACACAAGTTTTGAATGATACATTAAAGAAGATGGACATAATTGATATTTATAGGACATTCCATCCAAAAAAACAGAATACACTTTCTTCTCAGGTGCTCATGGAACATTCTCCAGGATCATATCTTGGGTCAAAAATCAAGCCTTGGTATATATAAGAAAATTGAAATCATATCAAGTATCTTTTGTGACCACAACGCTATGAGACTAGATATCAATTACAGGAAAAAATCTGTTAAAAATACAAACACATGGAGGAAAACAATACACTACTAAATAACAAAGAGATGACTGAAGAAATCAAAGAGAAAATCAAAAAATACCTAGAAACAAATGACAATGAAAACATGATGACCCAACACCTATGGGATGCAGCCAAAGCAGTTTAAGAAGGAAGTTTATAGCAATACAATCCTACCTCAAGAAAGAAGAAAAATTTCAAATAAGCAACCTAACCTTACACCTAAAGCAATTACAGAAAGAAGAACAAAAATTCCCAAAGTTTGCAGAACGAAAGAAATCATAACGATCAGAGCAGAAATAAATGAAAAAGAAATGAATGAAACGATAGCAAAGATCAATAATACTAAAAGCTGGTTCTTTGAGAAGATAAACAAAATTGATAAACCATTATCCAGGCTCATCAGGAAAAAATGGGAGAAGACTCAAATCAACAGAAGTAGAAATGAAAAAGGAGAAGTAACAACTGACACTGCAGAAATACAAAGGATCATGAGAGATTACTACAAGCAACTCTATGGCAATAAAATGGACAACCTGGAAGAAATGGACCAATTCTTAGAAAAGCACACCTTTAGAGACTGAACCAGGAAGAAATAGAAAATATAAACAGACCAATCACAAGTACTGAAATTGAAACTGGGATTAAAAATCTTCCAACAAACAAAAACCCAAGGCCAGATGGCTTCACAGGTCACTTCTATCAAACATTTAGAGAAGAGCTAACACCGATCCTTCTCAAACTCTTCCAAAATATAGCAGAGGGAGGAATACTCCCAAACTCATTCTATGAGGCCACCATCACCCTGATACCAAAACCTGACAAGATGTCACAATAAAAGAAAACTACAGGCCAATATCACTGATGAACATAGATGCAAAAATTGTCAACAAAATACTAGCAAACAGAATCCCACAGCACATTATAAGGTTCATACACCATGATCAAGTGGGGTTTATCCCAGGAATGCAAGGATTCTTCAATATATGCAAATCAATCAATGTGTTAAACCATATTAACAAACTGAAGGAGAAAAAACTTATGATCATCTCAATAGATGCAGGAAAAGCTTTTGACACAATTCAACACCCCTTTATGATAAAAACCTTCCAGAAATAGGCACAGAGGGAACTTACCTCAACATAATAAAGGCCATATATGACAAACCCACAGTCAGCATCATTCTCAATGGTGAAAAACTGAAACCATTCACTAAGATCAGGAACAAGACAAGGTTGCCCACTCTCACCACTATCATTCAAGATAGTTTTGGAAGTTTTAGCCACAGAGGTCAGAGAAGAAAAAGAAATAAAAGGAATCCAAATCGGAAAAGAAGAAGTAAAAGTGTCACTGTTTGCAGATGACATGATACTATACATAGAGAATCCTAAGATGCCACCAGAAAACTACTAGAGCTAATCACTGAATTTGATAAAGTATCAGGATACAAAACTAGTGCACAGAAATCTGTTGCATTCCTATACACTAATGATGAAAACTCTGAAAGAGAAATTAAGGAAACACTCCCATTTACCATTGCAACAAAAAGAATAAAGTACCTAGGAATAAACCTACCTAAGGAGACCAAAGACCTATATGCAAAAAACTATAAGACACTGATGAAAGAAATTAAAGATGATACAAAGAGATGGAGAGATATACCATGTTCTTGGATTAGAAGAATCAACATTGTGAAAATGACTATACTACCTAAAGCAATCTACAGATTCAATGCAATCCCTATCAAACTACCAATGGCATTTCTCACAGAACTAGAACAAGAATGTTCACAATTTTTTTGAAACACAAAGGACCCTCAATAGCCAAAGCAATCTTGAGAAAGAAAAGTGGAGCTGGAGGAATCAGGCTCCCTGACTTCAGACTATACTACAAAGCTACAGTAATCAAGACACTATGGTACTGGTGCAAAAAAAACAGAAATATAGATCAGTGGAACAGGATAGAAAGCTCACAGATAAACCTATGCACATATAGTCACCTTATCTTTTATAAAGGAGACAAGAATATACAATGGAAAAAAGACAGCCTCTTCAATAAGTGGTCCTGGGAAAACTGGACAGCTACATGTAAAACAATGAAATTAGAACACTCCCGAACACCATACACAGAAATAAACTCCAAATGGATTAAAAACCTAAATGTAAGAACAGACACTATAAAACTCTTAGAGGAAAACATAGGCAGAACACTCTATGACATAAATCACAGCAAGATCTTTTTTGACCCACCTCCTAGAGACATGGAGATAAAAACAAAAAAAAAAAAAATTGGACCTAATTAAACTTAAAAGCTTTTGCACAGCAAAGGAAACCATAAACAAGATGAAAAGACAACCTTCAGAATGAGAGAAAATATTTTCAAATAAAGCAACTGACAAAGGACTAATCTCCAAAATTTACAAGCAGCTCATGCAGCTCAATATCAAAAAAAGAAACAACCCAATCCAAAATTGGGCAGGTCTAAACAGACATTTCTCCAAAGATATACCAATTGCCAACAAACACATGAAAGAATGCTTAACATCAGTAATCATTAGAGAAATGCAAATCAAAACGACCATGAGGTATCACCTCACACCAGTCAGAATGGCCATCATCAAAAAATCTACAAGCAATAAATGCTGTAGAGGGTGTGGAGAAAAGGGAACCCTCTTGCATTGTTGGTGGGAATGTAGATTGATACAGCCACTGTGGAGAATAGTACGGAGGTTCCTTAGAAAACTAAAAATAGAACTACCATATGACCCAGGAATCTCACTACTGTGCATATACCCTGAGAAAACCATAATTCAAAGAGTCATGGAGCACAATGTTCATTGAAGCACTAATTACAATAGCCAAGACATGGAAACAACCTAAGTGTCCATCAACAGATGAATGGATAGAGAAATTGTGGCACATATATACAATGGAATATTACTCAGCCATAAAAAGAAATGAAATTGAGTTATCTGTAATGAGGTGGATGGACTTAGAGTCTGTCATACAGAATGAAGTAAGTCAGAAAGAGAAAAACAAATACCGTATGCTAACACACATATATGGAATCACAAAAAAAAAAAAACCGAAAATGGTTCTGAAGAACCTAGGGGATGACAGGAATAAAGACACAGATGTAGTGACTGGACTTGAGGACACAGGGAGGGGGAAGGGTAAGGTGGCACAAAGTGAGAGAGTGGCATGGCCATATATACAGTACTAAATATAAAATAGATAGCTAAAAGAAGCTGCATGGCACAGGGAGTTCAGCTCAGTGCTTTGTGACCACCCAGAGGGGTGGGATAGGGAGGGTGGGAGGAAGACACAAGAGAGAGGAGAAATGGGGATATATGTATACATATAGCTGATTCACTTTGTTATACAGCAGAAACTAACACACCATTGTAAAGCAATTATATGCCAATAAAGATGATTTTAAAAAAAAGAACCAAGTGAGGAAAATAAAAGTCTCTGTGAAGGAAAAGGAAAAAAAATTTTTCAACCATCTTAAGATTTTGGCATATGGATTTAAGGAGTTTCAGTTTCCAAGAAGGAATTACCTTTGTTTTAGGTATTTACATCTAGTACACAAATAATGTTATAATGTCACTTTACAGGTATGTATTAGCTGGCCTATGGCAAAGTTCTGTCAAAGTCTAGATTTCTTCACCTATTATTGAATAGTTTCTCCTCAATAATTCTCATTCACCTGGGCTCTTATTCCTGAATAGCTTGTGAAGCAATCTTTTATTATTATTTGTAATATTTCTAAGAACTATGGTCTCAGAAATTCTTGAACTTTAAATTTACATTCATGTGTTGTGTGAGCAGTAACCACACACATCTAGAGAAGTATAATGCCAGCGTAAAATGTGTCTACTGACTGCTAACAAAACTAGTCTTGTCAGAGACTAGTGTTGGATTATCAGTGTGTCATGGAACTCTTTTCTTTTTTTTCTCACTAATTTATATAGACTTACTCATAACTTTCTCATACAGAAAGCTAATATGTTTTCTCTTCTAAAATTCCATCGTATAGCTGTGCTGATTTGCTGTTAAACTCCTTCAACTGCTTCCACAAAATGACTATAGAATGGTTTGAATTAATGTTGATTGATAGAAGAGGAAAAACATCAGTTACTGTGTGACTTCTGTCAGTTCAGCAAGTATGTTTAATGTATGCTTAGAAGCTGAGTTTATGCAAATAAATGTCTAGTTTATTCTTTCATACTCTCCTTTAGTCTAATTTCAATAAAAACTTCATTATTTTTAATTTATATATTTTTCATTACTTTAATAATGAAACTTTTAACAGGTTCTCCATCTATAAACAACTTTTGTTTATCATATATCCAGTAAATACATTCTTCTCTTATTTTTTGATCTGTACATAACAATTTTATAATATATTTTATATAATATGCTAACATTCATATTGGGAAAATTGTAAATTGTTTTGAAAATCATATAGAAAATAAAACATTTTGTTCAAATGTGGCAGAGTTCTGGAAAATTAGAATTTTTTCTGAGTTTATGGGATTAAAAATTCACTCATTGAATTGTTAGTAATTTCCATTAATTTGGATATTAAATATTTAAAGTGCTAAAACTTTTTATCCTACTTCAAGCTAATTTTAAAGGACACTGCAACTGCTAAGATTAGCATAAGAAAAATATACATAAAAGTACAGGCCTGATTATTTAAGTAAGAAAATTACCGTATTTTCAGGGATAGGAAATTCCAGAGAAGCTAGTAATAATGGCTCATCAATTTTTCAGCTCCCCAAATTTGGTATTTAGACACTTTAAAAAATGGAATATTTTTAGAATAAACAGTCTTATTATCATTAAACTTCTAGAGAGAAAAATGAAGGGGATGATATGGCAAAGATTGAGATATTAAAAGTTTTCACTTAATTCTGCAAGCCATTTTTTAATGACATTATGGAAATCCATGAAATCTGTTCCCTCAGCTACCTACTGTGCTGGGATGGTGGCTGGCACTAATTGATTGAGTGACATGAAAACTGAATCCTGTGCTCTATAGATCCACCTCTTTGTAAACAAAAGAAATGACTTTAAATGTGTTCCATTTTATACATCAAAGTGGCACTTGCGCACCATCTGTGGGGCATGTGGTCTGAGATTTTGCTGACAGTGGGAGTAAACTTACAACGATTCAGCCACATCTCTTGCCAAGACCCCACTTATGACCAACAAGTTGGCCAGGGTTAGAGACTGCTAGTTACAGACATAGATCACAGAAAACTAACTGCCTTTCTTGGGTTTGGACATTTGCCCCCAGCCCAGTATTATAACCAATCAGAATCTTTATAAATATAGAACTTGTTCTGAATAGTAGAGCCTATAGTGAAACCCCCCAGTGATAGCCATGCAGGTATACCATGCCTGTGCCAGGCATAGTCTTTTTGGCATAACTTCTGAGAGCAAAAAGATACAACAGAGTGCTAAAATATTTTCAATTCTCTGGAGCTATTCTGAGCATTAATAATGCCTGACAGCCTATCAACAACACAAATGCTTTTGGAAGAGTTTGACAACATTTAAAAAGTAATTCCTAAAAGAAAAGCATGTGAGAGTAATGGGTAATAAAATACATAAAGAACACACGTGTATAAGCACACACATAAATGACATATGCTTGTACTAAGTATTCAGCTGAAAATAACAGCTAGGTATGGACATTATTTAACTTTCTACAACTCTATGCCAGAAGTATTTCTCAGTCATTGATTTTATTAGTCATTGGCAGTCAATGTTTCAAACAAATAAGAAAAATACAAATTTGGAAACTATTTCAGATAAGATTCAGATAGAATATTTATTTAAAATGATCTCTAAGTTATAATAAAAATAAATTTAAAAAATGAACTCATGGTCATAATATATAAACGTACTATATCACATTAGCTTCTGTTCCATGGAGGTTGTATAAAATGTCCTTTACCTGCCATGTTCTATATACTGCAGAAGGATAAGAAGTTCTCCACTTGCTCTGTTCACATAGTTAAGTCTCCTGGAAAATTACATATATGTCCAGGGAGGGAGGCTCAAGAAATCAAAAGTTTGGAATCATAGAAAAAATATTTTTGCTTTTGAAAACATGTTTACTACTTTTCTTGTCTGGGGAATCTTCCAAGTAGTTTGAATAAGTATTCATTTATATTTTTCCTGGAGCATGTGAACAGTAAACCTCAAAAACAATTACCACATGGCTCATAGTTAGGAAAAAAACAGTTTGTGCGTTGTATTAATTAATATTGAGTAATTTCAGATTTTAATTGTCTTCTTCACCTATTTGATTTCCTTTAGAGAGTTAGTTTACTCACCGTAAGGGTCAACTTCATTATAGTTAGACTTTTTAGTTCAGTAGTATATAATTTGTTTTCTCAGTGAATGAATTAATTCTATTACAGAAGAGTACTTTTCATCAAAAATATTTTCTTAAAATATATGTGTATCTTAAACTTTTCTCCCACTTTATGATGGACTGTGTTTGATGCTCTATGTACAATATAATCAATTAATAATCCCTTCATTAAAAAATGTATTGTAAAACAATAAACAAAATCAAGCAGTGGTATCAAATAAAAAATACTCTATCTCACCACTAATTGCCACTATTGAAATATAAACTCTTTTAGTTGTTTTTATGTTTAGCTTTATGGTGGTTATCTCCATAACTTCAAATAAAAATTCATGCGTTTGTTTCTAAATTTATGTATTTTAATCAATATTTATAGATTCCTGTTAGAAAAGATGCAACATTTTGCTCGTTTACACTGATAACTCTTGCTGCATTTTATCACTGTTTTATTTGTAATTATTTTCAGTTCTTTATTTTAAAATGTTGTATTATTACTTTTAAACATTAACTAATATACATAAAACTCCAAATTTCTGCACTCAACTTTCCTGACTCCAAAAAATGTAATAGGATGAAGTTTTTAGTGCTATAATTAACTTTACTTTTCCCTCCCACCCTCCACTTTTAAAAATTGAAGTAGAGTTGATTTACAATATTATATTAGTTTTTGGTGTACAACATAGTGAATCAATATTTTTATAGATTGTACTCCACTTATAATGATGATATTTCCCTGTTCTGAACAATATATACTTGTAGCTTATTTATTTTATACATAGTAGTATCTCTTAATCCCCTATCCCTATTGTGTTCCTCACCTTTTCCCTCTCCCCACTAGTAACTACTAGTTTGTTTTCTATATCTGTAAGTCAGTTTCTGTTTCGTTATAGTACTTGTTTGTTTTATTTTTTAGATTCCATGTATAAATGATGACATACACTATTTGTTTTTTCTGTCTTATTTCACTTAGCATAATACCTTCTAGGTCCACCCATGTTGCAAATATGTCAGAATTTCATTCTTTTTTATGTCTGAGTAACATTTCATTAATATATATATATATATCACTTTTTCTTTATCCATTCGTGTTTTTTTAAACTTTTTATTTTATATTAGAGTATAGTTGATGAACAATGTTGTGTTAGTTTCAAGTGTACAGCAAAGTGATTCATTTATACATATACATGTATCTATTCTTTTTCAAATTCTTTTCCCATTTAGCTTGTTACATAATATTGAGCAGAGTTCACAGTGTGTGTGAGTTCATGGTAGGTCCTTGTCAGTTATCCATTATCCATTATTTTTGATGTGGGCCATTTTTAAAGTCTTCATTGAATTTGTGACAACATTGCCTCTCTTTTATGTATTTTTGGTTTTTTGGGCACGAGGCATGTGGGATCCCAGCTCCCCGGCCAGAGATCGAACCTGCACCCCTGCATTGGAAGGTGAAGTCCCAACCACTGGACCACCAGGGAAGTCCCGGTTACCCATTTTAAACATAGCAGTGTGTACATGTCAATTCTAAAATTCCTAACTATCCCTCCCCTCCACCCTTCCCCCCGGTAACCATAGGTTTGTTCTCTAAGTCTGTGAGTCTGTTTCTGTTGTATAAATAAGTTCATTTTTATAATTTTTTTAAACAAATTCTTCATATAAGTGATATCATACGATATTTGTCTTTCTCTTTCTGACTTATTTCACTCAGTATGACAGGCTCTAGGTCCATCCATGTTGCTCCAAATGGCATTATTTCATTCTTTTTAATGGCTGAGTAATATCCCATTGTGTTTATGTATCACATCTTCTTTATCCATTCATTTATCGATGGACATTTAGATTATTTCCATGTCTTGGGTATTGTAAACAGTGCTGCAATGAACATTGGGGTGCATGTATCCTTTTGGACCATGTTTTTCTCTGGACATATGCCCAGGAGTGGGATTGCAGGATCATATGATAGTTCTATTTTTAGTGTTTTAAGGAACATCCAAACTGTTCTCCACAGTGGCTGCACCAATTTACATTCCCACCAACAGTGTAGGAGAGTTCCTTTCTCTCTACAACCTCTCCAGCATTTATTGTTTGTAGATTCTTTGATGATGGCTATTCTGACAGATGTGAGATGAAATCTCATTGTAATTTTGATTTGCATTTCTCCACTAATTAGTGATGTTGAATATCTTTTCATGTACCTCTTGACCATCTGTATGTCTTCTTTGGAGAAATGTCTGTTTAAGTCTTCTGCCCATTGTTTGACTGGGTTGTTTATTTTTATCATATTAAGCTATATGAGCTGTTTGTAAATTTTAGAGACTAATCCCTTGTTAGTCTCATCGTTTGCAAATATTTTCTCCCATTCTGTGGGCTGTCTTTTAATTTTGTTTATGTTCTCCTTTGCAGTTCAAAAGGTTTTGAGTTTAATTAGGTCTCATTTGTTTATTTTTGTTTTTCTTTCCATTACTCTGGGAGACAAATAGAAAAAGATATTGCTGTGATTTATATCAGAGTGTTCTGCCTATGTTTTCCTCTAAGAGTTTTATAATGTCTGATCATACATCTACATCTTTAATCCATTTTGAGTATATTCTTGTGTATGGTGTTAAAGAGTGTTTTAATTTCATTTTTTAAAATGTAGCTGTCCAGTCTTCCCAGGACCATTTATTGAAGAGACTGTCTTTCTTCCATTGCATATTCTTGTCTCCTTTGTTGTAGATTAATTGCACAGAGGTGTGTGGGTTTATTTCTGGGCTTTCTATTCACTTCTATTGATCTATAGTTCTGTTTTTGAGCCAGTACCATACTGTTTTGATGACTATAGCTTTGTATTATAGTCTGAACTCAGGAAGCCTGATTCCTCTAGCTCTGTTTTTTGGTTTTTTTTCCTCAAGATTGCTCTGACTATTCAGGGTCTTTTGTGTTTCCATACAAATTGTACAATTTTTTGTTCTAAATCTGTGAGAAATGCCATTGGTAATTTGATAGGGATTGCATTGAATCTGTAGATTGTTTTGGGTAGTATAGCCATTTTCACAGTATTGATTCCTCCTGTCCAAGAACATAGTATATCTCTCCATCTGTTTGTGTCATTTTTGATTTCTTTCATCAACATCTTATAGTTTTCGGAGCACAGGTCTTTTGCCTCTTTAGGTAGGTTTATTCCTAGGTATTTTATTCTTTTTGATACAATGGTAAATGGGACTGTTTCCTTAATTTCTCTTTCTGATCTTTCCTTGTTAGTGTATAGAAATGCAACAGATTTCTGTGTATTAATTTTGTAACTTGAACTTTACCAAATTCATTTGATGAGCTCTAGTAGTTTTCTCATAGCATCTTTAGGATTTTCTATGTATAGTATCATGTCATCTGCAAACAGTGACCGTTTTACTTCTTCTTTTCCAATTTGTATTCCTTTTATTTCTTTTTCTTCTCTGATTGCTGTAGCTAGGACTTCCAAATCTATGTTGAATAAAAGCAGTGAGAGTGGACATCCTTGTCTTGTTCCTGAACTTAGAGGAAATGCTTTCAGCTTTTCACCATTGAGTATGATGCTAGCTGTAAGTTTGTCGTATATGACCTTTATTATGTTGAGGTATGTCCTCTCTGTGCCCACTTTCTGGAAAGTTTTTTTCTTTAATCATAAATGGGTGTTGAATTTTGTCAAAAGCTTTTTCTGCATCTATTGAGGTGATCATATGGTTTTTATTATTTAATTTATTGATGTGATGTATCATACTAATTGATTTGTGGATATTGAAAAATCATTTCATCTCTGAGATAAATCCCACTTGATCATGGTGTATGATCTTTTTTAATGTATTGTTGGATTCTGGTTGCTAGTTTACTTGGTAAGGATTTTTTTCATGTATGTTCATCAATAATATTGGCCTGTAATTTTCTTTTTTTGTGATACCTTTGTCTGGTTTTGGTATTAGGGAGATGTTGGCCTCATAAAATGAGTTTGGGAGTTTTCCTTCCTCTGTAATTTTTGTAAACAATTTCAGAAGGATAGATATTATCTCTTTTCTAAATTTTTGATAGAATTCACCTTTGAAGCCATCTGGTCCTGGACTTTTGTTTGTTGGGAGTCTTTAATCACAGTTTCAATTTCAGTACTGTGATTGGTCTGTTCATATTTTCTATTTCTTCCTGGTTCAGTCTTGGGAGATTTTACCTTTCTAAGAATTTGTCCATTTCTTCCAGGTTGTCCATTTTATTGGCATACAGTTGCTTGTAGTAGTCTCTTATGATCCTTTGTATTTCTGTGGTGATATTTGTAACTTCTCCTTTTTTATTTCTAATTTTATTGATTTGAGTCCTCTCCTTTTTTGTTATTGATGAGTCTGGTTAAAGGTTTATCAGTTTTTTTTTTTTATCTTCTGAAAGAACCAGCTTTTAGTTTTATTGATCTTTACTATTGTTTTCTTCACCTCTATTTCATTTATTTCTGCTCTAATTTTAATGATTTCTCTCCTACTAACTTTAGGTTTTGTTTGTTCTTCTTTCTGTAGTTGCTTTAGGTGTAACATTAGGTTATTTATTTGATATTTTTCTTGTTTCCTGTGGTTAGGTTGTATTGTTATAAAACTTCCCTGTTAGAACTTCTTTTGCTGCATCCCATAGGTTTTTGGATCATTGTGCTTTCATTTTCATTTGTTTCTAGATATTTTTTGATTTCCTCCTTGATTTCTTCAGTGATCCATTGATTGTTTAGTAGCATATTATTTAGCTTTCACATTTTTTGTACTTTTACTTTTTTTTTTTCTTGTAATTTATTTCTAATCTCATAGTATTGTGGTCGGAAAAGGTGCTTGATATGATTTCAATTTTCTTTAACTTACCGAGACTCACTTTGTGGCCCAGCATGTGGTCAATCCTGGACAATGTTCCATGTGCGCAAAAGAAGAATGTGTATTCTGCTGCTTTTGGGTGGAATGCTCTATAAATATCAATGAAGTCCATCTGGTGTAATGTGTCATTTAAGGCCTGTGTTTCCTTATGGTTTTTCTGTCTGCACTGTCTCTCCATTGATGAAAGTGGGGTGTTAAAGACCCTCACCATTATTGTGTTACTGTCGATTTCCCCTTTTATGGTTGTTAACATTTGCTTTATATATTGAGGTGCTCCTATGTTGGGTGCATATATATTTACAATTGTTATGTATTCTTCTTGGATTGATCTCATGATCATTATGTAATGTCCTTCCTTGTCTCTCATAACAGTCTTTATTTTAAAGTTTGTCTTTAAACTTTATTTATTTATTTATTTAAACAAACTTTATTTAAAGTTTGTCTTTGTCTAGTATGAGTATTGTCACTCCATCTTTCTTTTGATTTCCATTTGCATGGAATACCTTTTTCCATCCTCTCACTTTCAGTCTGTATGTGTCCCTAGATCTGAAGTGGGTTTCTGGTAGTCAGCATATATATGGGTCTTGTTTTTGTATCCATTCATCCACTCTATGTCTTTTGGCTGGAGCATTTAACTCGTTTATGTTTAAGGTAATTATCAATATGTACATTCTTATTGCCATTTTGTTACTTGTTATGGATTTGTTTTTGTAGGTGCTTTGTTTTCTTCCCTTCCTCTTTTGTGTTCTTCTCTTGTGATTTGATGACTAACCTTAGTGTTGTGTTTGGATTCCTTTTTCCTTTTTATGTGTGTATCTATTGTAGATTTTTGGTTTGCAGTTACTATGAGGTTTTGATATAGAAGTCTATATATCAACAATATTGTTTTAAGTTGCTGGTCTCTTAATTTCAAATGAATTTCCAATATCCTCCATTTGTGCTCTCCTATTCTCACAATTGCTGGTTTTGATATCATATTTGTATGTGAATGATTTCCTACCTTTACTGTATGTTTGCCTTTACAGGTGAGATATTCCATTTGTAATTTTCTTGTTTCTAGTTGTGGTCTTTTCTTGGCCACTTAGAGAAGTTCCTTTAGCATTTGTTGCAAAGCTGGTCTGGTGGTGCTGAATTCTTTTAGCTTTTACTTCTCTGTAAATCATTTATTTCTCTGTCAAATCTGAATGAGAGCCTTCCTGAGTAGAATATTCTTGGTTGTAGGTTTTTCCCTTTTATCACTTTAAATATGTTGTGCCACTCCCTTCTGGTCTGCAGAGTTTCTGCTGAGAAATCAGCTGATAACCTTATAGGAGTTTTCTTGTATGTTATTTCTTGTATGCTTTTCCCTTGTTGCTTTGAATATTTTTTCTTTGTCTTCAATTTTTTTCAATTTGATTACTATGTGTCTTGGCATGTTCCTCCTTGGGTTTATCCTGCCTGGGACTCTCTGCACTTCCTGGGCTTGGGTGACTGTTTCCTTTCCCATGTTAAGGAAATTTTCAGCTATTTTCTCTTCAAATATTTTCTCAGTTCCTTTCTCTCTCTCTTCTCTTTCTGGGACCCTCATAATGTGAATTTGGTGCAGTTCATGTTGTTCCAGAGGTCTCTTAGACTGTCTTAATTCGTTTTCATTCTTTTTTCTTTATTCTGTTCCATGGCAGTAAGATCCACCATTCTGTCTTCCAGGTCACTTATCCATTCTTCTGCCTGAGTTATTCTGCTATTGATTCCTTCTAGTGTATTTTTCATTTCAGTTATTGTATTTTTCATCTTGTTTGTTCTTTAGTTCTTCTAGGTCTTTGATAAACATTTCTTGCATCTTCTTGATCCTTGTCTCCTTTTTTCCCTGAAATCTTGGATCATCTTTGCTATCATTATTCTGAATTCTTATTCCTGTAAGTTGGCTATCTCCACTTCACTTAGTTGTTCTTCTGAGGTTTCATCTTATTCCTTCATCTGGGACATATTCCTCTGCCATCTCATTTTATCTAAATTCCTGTGATTGCATTTTCTGTTCTGCAGGCTGCAGGACTGTAGTTCTTGCTTCTGATGTCTGCCTTCTGGTGGATGAGGCTGTCTAAGAGGCTTATGCAGGCTTCCTGATGGGAAGGGCTGGTTCCTGCCCAGTGGTGGGTGGAGCTGGGTCTTGTCCCTCTGGTGGGCAGGCCCATGCTCAGGAAGACTTTAAGAGCCTGTTTGCTGATGGATGGCACTGTGTTCCCACCCTGTTGGTTGTTTGGCCTGATATGTCCCAGCACTGGAGCCTACAGGCTGTTGGGTGGGGCCAGGTCTTGGGGAGGAAATGACAGCCTCCGGGAGGACTCACACCAATGAGTATTCCCAGAACTGCTGCTACCAGCGTCTTTGTCCTTGCACTGAACCACAGCTGTGTCCTGCCTTTATAGGAGATCTTCCAATACTAGGCAGGTAGGTCTTGCCCAGTCTCTTATGGGGTCACTGGTTTTTTCCCTTGGGTCCTGGTGCACATGAGACTTTGTGTGCACCCTCCAAGAGTGGAGTTTCTGTTTTCCCCGGTCCTGTGGAAGTCCTGTGATCAAACCCCACTGCCTTTCAAAGCCAAATTCTTTGAGGACCCCTCATCCTGTTGCCAGACCCCCAGGCTGGTAAACCTGATGGGGGCTCAGAACTTTCACTCCTGTGGGATAACTTCTGTGGTATAATTGTCTTCCAGTTTGTGGTTTGCCCACCTGGCAGGTACGGGATTTGATTTTATCATGATTGCACCCCTCCTACCATCTCGTTGTGGCTTATTCTTTGTCTTTGGTTGTAGGGTATTTTTTTGGGTAGGTTCCAGCGTTTTTTTGTCAATGATTGTTTAGCAGTTAGTTGTGATTTTGGTGTTTTTGTAAGAGGGGGGTGAGCTCACGTCCTTCTAGTCCACTGTTTTGAGCTGGGAATCTCCCATTCATTTGTGTTTGGACACAGGTTCCTCCCATATCTTGGCCATTATAAATAATGCCAGTGTGAACACTGTGATGCATGTATCTTTTCAAATTAGTGTTTTCATTTTCTTCAAGTA
This sequence comes from Neophocaena asiaeorientalis asiaeorientalis, assembly GCF_003031525.2. Lineage (NCBI taxonomy): Eukaryota > Metazoa > Chordata > Mammalia > Artiodactyla > Phocoenidae > Neophocaena > Neophocaena asiaeorientalis. The sequence continues at coordinate 1,466,613 of NW_020175674.1, read as the reverse complement.
TATACCCAGCAGTGGAATTAGTGGTTCATATGGTAGTTCTAGTTTTAGTTTTGGGGGAAATTCCATACTGTTTTCCACAGTGGCTACATCAATTTACAATCCCACCAACAGTGTGCTAAGGTTCCTTTTTCTTCACATCCTCGCCAACACTTGTTATTTCTTGTCTTTTTGATGACAGCCATTTTAACAGGTGTGAGATTATATCTCATTGTGGTTTTGATTTGCATTTCTCTGATGATTAGCAATATTGAGAATTTTTTCATGTGCCCATTGGGCATCTGTATATATTCTTTGGAAAAAATGTCTATTCAGGTCTTCTGCCTTTTTTTTTTTTTTGCGATACGTGGGCCTATCACTGTTGTGGCCTCTCCCATTGCGGAGCACAGGCTCTGGACACGCAGGCTCAGTGGCCATGGCTCATGGGCCCAGCTGCTCCGCGGCATGTGGGATCTTCCCAGACTGGGGCACTAACCCGTGTCCCCTGCATTGGCAGGCAGACTCTCAACCACTGCACCACCAGGGAAGCCCTCTGCCCATTTTTTAGTTCGGTTGTTTGCTTTTATGATATTGAGTTGTATGAGCAGTTGACGTATTTTGGATATTAACCTCTTATTGGGTCATATCATTTGCAAATATTTTCTCCCATTCAGTAGGTTGTCTTTTTGTTTTATTAATGGCTTGCTTTGCTGTGCAAAAGGTTTTAAGTTTAATTAGGACTCACTTGTTTATTTTTGATTTTGTTTCCTTTGCCTGAGGAGACATATCCAAAAACATACTGCTATGATTTATGTCAAAGAGTTTTCTGCCTATGTTCTCTTCTAAGAGTTTTATGGTTTCCGGTCTTACCTTTAGAATTTTAATCTATTCTGAGTTTATTTTTGTATACAGTGTGAGAAAATGTTCTAATTTCATTCTTTTACATGTAGTTGTCCATTTTTCCCTGAACCACTTATGTTATTGAAGAGGCTGTCTTTTCTCTATTGTATATTCTTGCCTCCTATGTCATAGATTAATTAATCATAGGTGTGTGGGTTCATTTCTGGACTCTGTATTCTGTTTCATTGATCTATGTGTCTGTTTTTGTGCTAGAACCATACTCTTTTGATTACTGTAGCTTTGTAGTATAGTCTGAATTCAGGGAGTGTGATGCTTCGAGCTTTGTTCTTTTTTCTGAAGCTTATTTTGGCTATTTGGGGTCTTTTGTAGTTCCATATAAATTTTAGGATTATTTGTTCTAGTTCTGTGAAAAATATCATAGTATTTTGGTGGCGATTACATTAAATATGTAAATTGCTTTGGGTAATATGGATATTTTAGCAATACTAATTCTTCCAATCATTGAACATGGGGTATCTTTCCATTTGTTTGTATTATCTTTAATTTTCTTCATAATGTTTTATAGCTTTCAGCGTATAGGTCTTTCACCTCCTTGATTAAATGTATTCCTAGATATTTTATTATTTTTGATGTGATTTTAAATGGATTTTTTTTTTTTTTTTTTGCTTTCTATTTCTGGTAGTTTATTATTAGTGTATAGAAAAGCAACAGATTTCTTTATATTGAACTTTAACCGTGTAATTTTACTGAATTCATTTATTAGTTTTCATAGCTTTTATTTTGTTTTTCATGGAGACTTTAGGGTTTTATATGTAGAGTATTATGTCATCTGCAAATAGTGAAAGTTTTACTTCTTCCCTTCCAATATGGATGCCTTTTTTTTGTTTTCTTTTCTTGTTACTGTGGGTAGAACTTCCAATACTATGTTAAATTGAAGTGGTAAAACTGAGTATCCTTGTCTAGTTCCTGATTTCAAAGGAAAAGATTTCAGCTTTTCACTGTTGAGTATGATGTTAGCTGCAGGATTATCATAAATGTTATGATATGTTGAGATATGTTCTTTGTGTTGAGATATGTTCCCTCTATACCAACTTTGGTGAGAGTTTTTATCAGGAACTCGTGTTGAATTTTATCAGATGCTTTTTCTGCATTTATTGAGATGAGCATGGATTTGTACCTTTCCTTATATTAATGCAGTGTATCGCATTGTTTGATTTGTGGATATTGAATCTTCCTTCCATCGCTGGACTAAACCCTGCTTGATCATGGTGTATGTTCCTTTTTATGTGTTATTAAATTCAGTTTGCTAGTATTTTGTTGAGGATTTTTGCATCTACAATCATCAGAGATACTGGCCTGTAATTTTCTTTTTTTCTTTTTTGGAGTGTCTTTGATTTTGATATCAGAATAATTGTGGCCTTGTAGAATAAATTTGGGAGTGTTTCGTTCTCTTCATTTTTTGGGGAATAATTTTAAAAGGATAGGTATTAGCTCTTCTTCATATGTTTAATAGAATTCCCCTGTGAAGCCATCTAGTCCTGGTCTTTTGTTTGCTGGCAGTTTTTAAACTACAAATTCAGTTTCACTATGAATGAACAGTTTGTTCAGATTGTCTATTTCTTCCTGATTCATTCTTGGAAGTTTACATGTTTCTAAAAATTTGTCCATTTCTTCTAGGTTGTTCAATTTTTTGGCATATAACTGTTCATAGTATTCTCTTGTGATTTTTTTGTATCTCTGTGATTTTGTTTGTTATTTCTCCTCTTTCATTTCTTATTTTGTTTGTTTGGATCTTCTTTCTTTTTGTCTTAATGAGACTTGCTAATAGCTTATCAATTTTATTTATCTTTTTAAGAAACTAGTTATTGGTTATATTGATGTTTTCTGTTTTTTTTTTTTTTTTGGTCTCTATTTTATCTATTTCCTTTCTGATGTTTATTATTGCCTTTCTTCTGCTGAATTTGGGGTTTGCCTGTTCTTTTTTTCTAATTCATTTAGATGGTAGTTAGGTTTTTTATTTGAGATTTTTCTTATTTATTGAGCCCTATCACTTAGCTTCTACTAAGTTACTTCCTATAATTAAAGTTTAGAGCATTTATATTTTTCCTTTTTATATTTAGTCAATATGTTTTATCTGTAGACTGATTCTATAAATTGATAATAAGTGATTTAAATTAATTTTGATATTATTTATTTATAATATCAGTCACTGAGAATACAAGTAGTATGACTTGACATTAGGAGTGAAAAGTAAAATATTCTGCTCTTGGCCATCATAAGATAAATAGTTTGGACCAATATTCCCACTTAAAATAACGAGATAAGGTGGGCAAAAATTTGTTTTTGAGGGATTATAAAAGTACCAAAGCAGTAAGGAATTGCAGGGCCAATATTCAGGAGAGGAGAGAACCATAGAAATATGAGGCCAGAATTGGAGGCTGTTTCTATCCAGAGAAATCTTGTGAATCTGAAAGTGCTGGTGGAGATTATAAAAAGATGAACAAGTCTTACAACAGATTTCTTAGGCTGAAGGGGCAAAACTGGGAGTCAGAACCTGAGGATAATAAGCAGTATGAGGAAAAAAAACCTAAGCAAGCTTTTGGTTGGGTTCCAATAGCTACCCTTTAGGAGTAAGAGTAATCCATCAAAATATCATCTCTCAAGGATTTTAAGTTTAATTTCAGATTATCTCGGTACATAATTTTATTAAGATACTCTAAAATTCCTACTTTTCCTAGTCTAGCTTCTTGCCAAAAATAAAAGTAAATTCTGTCGGACATACTTGATATAATTCAGAGCCTAAAATTATCTCTATAAAATTTCAAATACAGGGCTTCCCTGGTGGTGCAGTGGTTGAGAGTCCGCCTGCCGATGAAGGGGACATGGGTTTGTGCCCTGGTCCGGGAAGATCCCACATGTCGTGGAGCGGCTAGGCCCATGAGTCATGGCCGCTAAGCCTGTGCATCCAGAGCCTGTGCTCTGCAATGGGAGAGGCCACAGCAGTGAGAGGCCCGCGTACCACAAAAATAAATAAGTAAATAAATAAATAAATAAATTCAAATACAATGTCTGACATTCCATATAAAAGTAACTAGACAAATGAAAAAAACAAAGAATAGCCCAAGCCAAAGAGAAACAATACAAGTTGAAACTGACCCAGAGGGAATTCAAATAATTATGTGTTATCAGAGACAGATTTTAAAATAATTATGATTAATATATTCAAAGAATTCAAAACATGCTTGAGAATTTGTCAGAAAAGTGGAAACAACCAAAAAATACCTGATGAAAATGGAATAGTAAGAAGAAAAAAAACAAAACCTCAATGGATGAATTACCTGCAAATTAGAAAAGAGAATAAATGTCCTGGAAGATGGGTCCAAAGGAAATACTCAGATTCAAGGTGAGAAAGACTGAAAAACAAAGAGAACAGTGTGAGGTATGATTTAAATATCTAACACAGGCATAAACTGAATAGCAGGCATAGTGGAGAGAATGGGATGTAATCAATATTCAGTGACATGGTGATTGAGAATTTTCCAAATTTGTCACATGGTATCAACTAGATATATTATAGCAAAACGATTAAAACCAAAGGGGAAAAAAATTAAAAGGAGAGAAGACATAGAATATTAAAAACACTGACTTTAAGATACACAACTTAATTGAAATTATGGAAGGAAGAAATCACTAGATTTTAAAATCTTTAAAGCACTGAATGACTGGAACCAGGTGGGGAGAAAGGGAATTCCCCACAAGCAATAATTTTAGTTCAGTCATGAGACCAAGATACCCACTTGTATCTAGACTATGGATCTAGATAGTAGAGGGAAAAAAAATAGCTGCCAACCTAGAAGTCCATATCCAGCAACAATATGTCTTCAAAGTGAAAGCTAAATATGTAAGTTTCTATATAAAATAAAAAGGAGAGAATTTGTCACTGGGAAAACTTTACTAAAGGGTCTGAAAATTGCTATCTGCCACCTGGCAGATATGAAATATTTGTAACTGAAAATGCATGAAAAAATGTGTTCACACCTATATCAAAAAGTTCTGGGGGCTTCCCTGGTGGTGCAGTGGTTAGGAATCCACCTGCCAGTGCAGGGGACACAGGTTCAAGCCCTGTTCTGGGAAGATCCCACATGCCACAGAACAACTAAGCCCGTGCACCACAACTATTGAGCCTGCACTCTAGAGCCTGTGAGCCACAACTACTGAAACCCACGTGCCTAGAGCCCAGCTCCGCAACAAGAGAAGCCATTGCAATGAGAAGGTCGTGCACCACAATGAAGAGTAGCCCCACTTGCTGCAACTAGAGGAAGCCCACGTGCAGCAATGAAGACCCAACACAGCCAAAAATAAATAAATAAATAAATAAATGATTTTTTTTAAAAGTTCTGTTTATGTTTTGATATTTTGCCAAAAGCCCTATTCAGAATGGGTGTCAGCATCTTGGAAGAAAACTAACACAACATTGGAACACTTTTATATGATACACTTCTTCACTAATGTTCTTGATAATGCAGAGGACAAAGTAAGTGGAAAAACATGGATTTTGATGACTCAGTTAAAAATGATTCTCCTGGGCTAAGAAATATATGAGTCTGGAGAATCTTATAGTGACAGTAACTAAAGAAGTACTGAAAAAAATAAGCCACAATGATAAGGATGTATTAAAGAAACACTGGAGCCAACTGAAGAGCTCCCAATGGTCTAAACTGGAACAATTTGAGTAACAAAATAAGAAGAGAATTGGATTATAACCCAAAGTATAAAATAAGTATCTGTCAGTACATACTGACATTAAATAAATGATTAGATAAATTAAAAAATGGGGAAGAGGAGACAAATCTCCCTGCAGAAGAATTTCAAATAACTTGCATAGATACCCCACCCTCAAGGAGGTGGAGCATAAATTAATTATGGGCTGGTCACAGTAACTTTCTTCCAAAGCGTATAGTATGGAACTTTACCGTGGAAAAACGTGACAAACATGACTTCAGCTAGGTGTTCAAGGTCAACATCAACCATGATGATGTCATCTTGATCATATGTACCCTTGATATATATTATGGTATTCTTCTACAGAACCTATGACCCCAGTCTAATCATGAGAGAAACATAAGACAAATCCTAATAGAGGGCATTCTACAAAATACCTGACCAGTACTTCCCCAAATTGTTAATGTCATTAAAAACAAGGAAAATTTGAGGGATTGCCACATTTAAGAGGAGACTAAGGAGAAATGACAACTAAATGTAATGTTATGTAATGGATGATATTCTGGAACATAAAGAGGACATTAGGTAAAAACTAAAGAAATCTGGGGCTTCCCTGGTGGTGCAGTGGTTGAGAGTCTGCCTGCTGATGCAGGGGACACGGGTTCATGCCCCGGGTCCGGGAAGATCCCACATGCCGCGGAGCGGCTGGGCCCGTGAGCCATGGCCGCTGAGCCTGCGCGTCCGGAGCCTGTGCTCCGCAACGGGAGAGGCCACAGCGGTGAGAGGCCCGCGTACCGCAAACAACAACAACAACAAAAAAAGAAACCCCCAAAACCTAAAGAAATTTGAATAATTAGTTAAAATAATTAGTTAATAATTTATCAATATTAGTTCATTCATGGCAACACATATATCATGCAAATACAAGACGCTAATAATAGGGGAAACTGGGTATGGGGTATATTGAAACTCTGTACTATCTCTGCAACTTCTCAGTAAATCTAAAACTATTATAAAACAGTTTATTTCTAAAAAGTGATTCAGAAGTGTTTGACTTTGAATGTGATGTTTTAAAAACAGTCTAACACATTTTATTTATATATGTTGTATATTTAATATACATTATATACTAAAATCATGTTTAATAGACTCTTTAAAGCATATCCAATAAAGACAATAATGTAATGGACCCAAGTATATCTACTATCTAGCTTCCAAAGTTACCAATTTCCTGTAAATTTTGTTTTATCTTTCCCTGCTCCTATTATTTTTTGGGGGGGGGCCAACAGAGTATTCAAAATCAAATGCCAGATATCACATCATTCTTAAATTCTTCATTGTGTATCTCTAACATATAAGGAATTCAAAAAACACATAACCATCATAGTATTATTTCACTCACTAGTAGTAATAATAATTATTTAATAAAAGTTAATATCCTGTCCATATTCAGTTTTTCCTGCTTACCTGAAAAATTAATCTGTACACTTGGTTTGTTAGAATTAGGTTTCAAACAAGAGCTACACGTTGTATTTGGTTAATATGTTTCAACTTCCTTTTAATCTATAATAGTTCACTCTTTATGCTATTTTTGCTGTGGTTAAATAAACAGGTTTGTTTTTGCAATAGAATTTCTCACATTTTGGATTTGGCTGACTATCTCTTCATGATGTCTTTTAACATGTTTTAAAATAGCTCTTTCATTAAGCACGAAATAAACTTCTAAATTATGAAGAATATTGTGTTATAATTTAATCAATGGCAGTCTGTTTTCTTCCTTGGTGATGTATTTTAAAAAATGGTGTATCTTACTATGACTCTTAGATCTAACGAAATACAGTAAAAGTCAATTAATTTCTCTGTCTCGGTTTCCTCTCTGTATGCATAGAGGATTAGATAATGATTCTCTGAGGATCTTTTTCATTCTGAAAGTCTATGAATTTGCATACATGATGAAAAGATACTATAAACACTAAGCTAGTAGACACAGATCTAAGCAACCTCTTTTCCCACCTTGAAGTACATAGAATTTCTTTGCATGTCCTTGAAACAAATCGACTGTCATGTTAGAGAGTAACAGATTTCACTAAAGATTTTGTAGGCAATGGAGTGTGTAGTCTCAAAGACCATAAAGTAAGCCTTAAAAGAGCCATTAGAAATTCTTGTTCTACTCCTCTCCAACTTCTTTTTCTGTCTTTGGTTCCTTTCTTCATGAAAACTCATCTTGTGGTTTCTCTAGCTCACTTTATCTTTTTCCACTTCCTGGAATTCTTCTCTGATATTTCTGTATCTTTACATTTTTTCTTAAGCAGATAAGTTTGTCTGTGTTGTGTTTGCATCCTCACATCCACCATACTGATCATCACACAGTCTACCTCTTAGAAGCAAGGTGTGGAGGAGGTAGGGAAGTGAGAGATTTTCTTCATAATAATAAATAATATTTCACACATACACTTACACTAAATTCATGCCCTTATGAAGCACCTACTACATATATGCCAGGAATTAGACTAAATGGTAATAATGACTAGCAATAACTGCTTCCTTTCCCTTGTGAATGTATGGTCAAATTATTTACACGCATTTAGTAAGATGTCAAGCTTATGTACAGAATAAAAGTCAGTGTGAATGACTTAAAAAAAAGAAAACCAGTATTCACACTTTAATCCACTTTTGCAAATCCATTGAACATTTGCATATTCCCTTAGCGTTTCTGGGTGACAGCAAGCTGTAGTGAAGCCAGGACTCCCCTGCCAGGATTCCATCCGGAGTTACACACTGGCTCTCTGTCTCAGTCTGCACTCAGAGCCAGGACGAGAAAACTTTGCCACAGGAAATGAGATAATGCATCCACAAACTCTTCTCAGGAGAAAACGTTACCCGAAGATGTATATTTATGCCCCAGACATTTTAACAGATACATAGCAATTACACTTGGTTTTTCTTCTTCTTTAGTGCTACTGACTCACAATCATAATTAAGACTGTTAAGTATACCTCCATGAAACAAAAAAGTTTCCAGTTTTCTAGGCAAAACATTCCAAAATGGCATAGTTTCCATAAAAAAGACAGTAAGGTGGTGTAGAGTGAGTGGGAGAGTGCTATAGAATTAGAAGACCTAGATGGACTTTGGTCTTGATTTTCCATTTAAAAAATGTGACCTTGAGCAAGTCTGTTAGCCTCACTTTACTCATTAAATGGTAAGAGGGAATCTAGTTTGTAGGAATTTCAAGAGGATTAAATTAGATAATACAAACGAAAAGACTACTGAAATAAGAAAGCACATGCAGAGACTTTGTCAGCCTACTGGAGCAGACTGGTACTTTCAACTTTAATGGCCCCTTCCTAGGGTTAATACACAAAAAACAAATACAAAACACTTAAAATGTAAAGAGGTAGTGACATCACTGGCTGAATTGAATCAGAAGTTTCAATTCAAATTGTTCAACCTGTGTATACATGGGAGAATTTCCATTCCAATGGGAACATTTCACTAGCCAAGCAACAGCTTTAGACATAATTTCCTGTATATCTTGAAATGGATGTTGTGGTTTGTTCTTAATGATTGGAGGAAGTTCCAGTTCTTGCTGGAATGATCTCATTTAAACATAAAGCAGGATATGAGAAAGAACAATTAACTTGTTGTTCTGATTGATGTTGTTTATTTTACACACAGCTGGAGAGATCTGTGAATGGGGTAATTAACAGTTTCTTGCATTAGATTATTTTTTCCTTTTATGAGTATTTATTGAATACCTATTATACTCCAGGCATTGTTATAGGGATTAGTTATGACAACAATGAACAAAACATAGTCCTTGCTTTCAAGGAGTTGATGATCTGATTTAGAAAGCAGACAAGGAAATCAGTGAGTACAGTATAAAGAGGTGAATGTTTTGCAGAAGTTGGTGTGATCTTTTCATATTAGATGTTTCTCAGCTCCTGCCTCTGGAGTCATTTTTAATGGTGCTCTGTACGAATTATAGTGTTCACATGAGTATGTAACAGAAGGTCTACAGAAGCTCAGATTCATTTACTGGCTTCTTATCCCCCTAATTCCCACAAGTACTTACTGAGTTCTTCTGTGACAAACAATAACTGACTCTTCCCACTGTAAGCCTTTTACAGTGTCCTTCCTCTTGTGCCATATTTACAGAGTTTCTGCTGTTGCAGAGAAAACCCAGTCCCCAGAAATACAGACACAGATTATTTTAAATAGTTTAGATTAGATTAAGGAGTTAGACAATAAGGGTGGAGCATTGCATCCTCACAGCCGATATTTTGTCAAGCAAATTGGAAGGAAGCCAAAGCCTTCATAGAAATCAGCTGATAATGATTCAATACTTAAAAATTATAATTTGAAAAGGTACAAGGGAAAGATGATTTCTTAGGAATGAAAACCCAGAAGCAGCCATAGCAGTGTTGACAGCAGGGGACAAGAGGGACACAGAGATTTCTGATAAGACCAGTCTTTGTCTTTGTCACTCTGGGTCAGAGTTATCACTAGTTTTCTAGTGAGGAAGAACTTGAGATTAGTATCAGAATTTACTGATTATACCATATAGGTCGTTGTTTTGTGGGTACTATTTTCAGAGAAGAATGTTGAAAAATGTAACACTTCTTGCAAATCAAGTTAATGTTACCTTCTCCGTCCTCATTCTGCTTGATGGTAGGAAACTTAATCTAGTCAATTCCAGATGAGCTCAGACATCTTGCAGTGTTTTACTTCTCTTCAGGAAATCATCTAAGGGCTGGGGTCTCACATCGCGAGCTGGCTCTGGGAGAACTGCACGACCCATGCTGGCATCTGTCGAGATGCCTGTGCTTGCCTCACTCTGAGTTCTGCTCATTCTGGCTACATGGCCTCTGCAGACCTCCAGGTCATTTCATTTCTCAGCTAACTTCCATGTTCTTTTGCTGTTTTGCTTTGCCACTTGCAGATGGGTCTGCAAAAGACTCCCTGGGCTGTGAGCCCACAAGGTCCGGTATGCCCCGCAGCTTCTCATCCCCTACTGCCCTATGGAAGCAGAAGGAGCTTTAGTCAGGCTGCTGCCCAGAATTCCCGACAAGCAGACAGCACGTGCCCTGACAATGGAGCCCTCAGAATGTGTCCTTCCCTGGAGGTCTGCCTGAAGAGAAGTGGACCATCTCCTCTACCTTCCAGGCTAAGGCTCTTCAGCTAGTTTGGGGGTAGGAGGCAGTGATAAAAACCCCTGTGACTGGTCACGTCTTCTTTCAAATATTACTGTCATACAGCTGGACTACTTTCAAAATTAAAAATCTGAGAATATTATGTCTTATTTTTGCTCTAATTCTACTCTCCTTGGGGTGATGGAGTACTCATATCTAGTTTGGAAACACACATCGTCTTCCCTCTCCATTAAATGTAAATACATATCATGAACTGAATAGGGTTCTCATTATAAAACGTGCAAATGGTCATTCTTGAGAAATTTTACTCTTACCTTCATAAGGTTAGGTTTAACAATGCCTCCAGGTATCTTTACAGGTAAATGTGTCCATTAGGTCTCTTTTACATACACAATTTCAATGCCCAGAGCAGGTTAAACTTGATCAGCCCTGTGCTTGGAGAATTCTACAGAACAGTTGTTCTCTGTCTGGGGTGGTAACAGTTGCTTATCTGAAGAGAGCAAAGAATCATGGAAGAGGGATTATGTTAACATTTTAAGTGAGGAACACAGAAAATTGTGATTGGTCTCGTTTATTTTGCTACATGTGCCCCTTTGGAAATTTATAGCTGAAACACCTAAAATGACCACTTTATGGGAAATTCCTTAAGGAAAAGTCCTATGTATTATAGTTTTAAATGAATCCTACTGTCGAAGAGCATGTAATAGGCCTTCAATTTTGTTGCATGAATATTGTTTCAGACTACTAGAGTACCTAGGTGCCTATAAATCTTTCGGATAATTTGATATTTTCCAAGCATATTCCTCAGAACAGAGTCCCAAGGAAAGTCAAATGACAAAAACAAAAATAAAACAACAGAATAGTTTCTTGGCTTTGAGAAGTAGCTGCATACCACATGTACTTTTAAGAGAATATGTTAATAACATTATATGAAAATTCCTCATTTTTTCCTTTCTGTATCCCCTCTAATTGATATGCTATTCATTTTCTCATTTATTAAAGGTTAGAATTTAGTATGTTAACTTTTTTCTTTTCTACCAGCTATAGCTATCATGGTAATCATGATTTATTAAATCATAAGGCATGATATTGGGGGTGATATGAAGCCTGCAAGGCAAGCTTCATTTATCTTTGGGTGGTTAAATTATACTGTTTCTTGACCTTGGCAGTTTTCATATGAGACAGTACTCAAGGTTGGAGCGCTTTTCACACGTTGTAAATCCATTCAGAATCTTACGAGGAGTTTCTAACGTATAATACAAATGCCGATAATTAAGCAGTTTGAGGAGTTTTCTTGTCTACCTTCCTATTTACTGAAAATTTATTTTAAAATTAGCTTTACTGATTTTCTTCATGACTATGCTTGACTGCATGAGTTGCTTTTACCTAGCTATCTGTACACATGTTACTATTTCTTCAAGAAAGCTAAATTAAAGAAAGTTATACATTGTTAAAAATATTATACTGAACTGTAGAATGAATCATCACTTAGATTCCGATATATTTTTGTATTCTATTTATATACTACCTTATTTCAAAAACAATTTGATGGTGCTCATTATTTCATACAAAGTATTTTTTGGTGAAGGCTGTAATGAATACAACGAGCACAGCTGTAATTACTATTCCAGCCTTGCAAGCCACTGTGATGAAATCATGGAATTATGGTCTCTTCTAAGCTTATAATTGTGTGTGAACATATGTACAAGTTTATATTACTGCAGTGGGCTCCTCAGAAAGAAGCACGTTCTGGAAACATTTAAGACAAGATAAGTCTTTCTGATCTGTTAATAAAGTAAACAATCTTGATTTAAAAAGAATAAATCACATGTTAGGGACCAAAATGTCAAGTTCTTTGTATGGGGTCACGACTCAGTGTTTTCTTCTCTTCAAAAATGGAAGAAAAAAAAAAGAAGCCTTGTAGTTGTTTTTATTGTTGAAATGTAAATGATTCACATTCCAAAAGTTTCTTCAGGCTAAATAAGCATCATTTTAAGAAGTTTTTTTCTTCTTTGAGTTTACCTGGGCCCTGAGCTGATCTCTTAGAGTATGTAGGCTGTGTTCTGTAGAATAATTGGGACATCAGTCACTAGTCAACCCTGAGGCACATTTCAGGGCCATTAGACACCCAACCCCCACTTCACAAGAGGCTGTGCCTGGTGAAAAAAGGGCCTGACCATCCAAATGACTGTACTTGGAGATTCTGCAAAGAGACTTTCCCTAATAATGACGCCTTTATATAGTCCATGTTTGACTGTGCAAAGTGGTAAGACAGAAATGAAAACTGTGAATTGAGCTACCTGCTCAGGAAGCCAAACTTAAAAAGAAATCATTCATCTGACCTTTCTGACTGCTTTACCTTGTCTGAGAGGCCAAAAAGAACTGGGCCTTTTCTTCTACCATTTTTTTCTGCTTCTGCAACTTGGCATGAGTTCTGAATTGGCAACAGAGCTGGAAGTCTTTTTTGGTGTTACATTTATTCAGGGAAAAATATATCCAAGGGCTTATAATTCTGAATTTTCAAGGAAAAATCCTAAATGCAGAAAAAAACACATTTTTAAGCAAACATGAAAGCATATATACCATAATTTACTTAAACTGCTGATGTGTTTTAAGATGTTGAAAAATTCTTCTATTAAAATGACTTGAATTTATATGCTTATTGTAGAAAACTTGAAAACTGTAGAAAAATGGTAAAGAACATTTGAAGTCCCACTTCTGTCCTAAGTAAACTAGCTCTAACAAGATAGTCTACTCCAAAAGGGACACCACAGCGCTCTGATCACGGTATTCTTATTGAAGCCATCCTTGGAATAAGATCAGGCTACAGGGTCCTCCATGCAATAGGAAGATTCAGGATCAGTAGAGCTCAGGAACCAGAGTGCAGCACTCCTCCTAACTCATTGCTTCTCTTGAATAACATTCACTTAAACCAACAAAGATGGTTTCTAACACACCTTATACTAATTAACAAAGCATTTGGTATAAGTTTGATTAGAGACATGTTGTGTGTTTTAAGTATAGTTCTCTTTAGGTACTGAGTCCTGGTTAAATAATGAACTGTTCCTGGAGTGTAGATTAGAAACAACTTGTTCAAAATATACATCCTGCTGTTTACACTAATGCATTTTAAAATAAATAGTCATATCCACAGTATAAAAACACTTTTATTTCACAAAAGTAAATTTATCTACGTAGGAAACTCCATATCAGTACTGTAACTGAAAAATGGATAACAATGCTAGAAGCCACCTCTAAAAATGAACACAGGGTATCAGAACAACACGGGGTACCATGGCCTAGTTAAGGCTCTACATGAGGCCGGTTCTCTCTTTGTTAAAAAAGATGAGTGATTGAGATTCTTTTCCTTGACTTAATTGGAAGGGAAAAAACTGAAAAGGGAGTCATTTCCTTAGATGGTTATTCAAAGTTATTTAAAGCTCTCTAAGTGTACCACCAGTGTCTTGGTCTTAGACTGTGAAAAACTGGATTAGATGATTTCAAAGTTCTTGACAAGTTTGATAGTCTCCGAAATGCAATTTTTCTCATTCTTCTTTTGTAAAGCTGTGGGTGGAAGTATATGTCATCACAGAAACTAGTACATAGGTCATTTGTATCTTATACAGATTCGTTGCTGTGAGCACTCAAACTAGTGAAGTATTTATTTTCCTAATGAGCTCATTAATAAATGAGAACATTATAGGCAATAATGTAGTTTTCCTTGTGCTGTTTATATTATGTGTTTATACTATTTACATTACAGATTTTAGGCTGTATTAAGAATGCAAGTTCAGAACTCCTGGTTTCCTAGTTTTAGTGAAAACAAAACAAAACAAAGCAACCCCCCAAATGGTTTATGTGTCTAAAAGCTTTCAGAATCTACTAAGCCAGCGATGAAGTAGCGGTATCTGGTACAGCTTGAATCGGGGCACCACTCAGTGTTCTTTCACCGGTATAGAGCTCACGTGCTTTGATGGATAAGTACTTCCAAGTGACCATTACAAAAGTCATCATGATGTCAGCTGAACTAAAAGAGCATATACTGATAACCAGTAGTTTGGTTCTTCATCGTCTTTGTGACACGTTTGGCTGAGTATCTGCATTCTTTACGACTTGCTGCAGGAGAGAACTATTCTCTATATACCTTACAGGAAAATGAGAAAAAGTGTTTTATGACTTTGGGGAGTGATATAGGTTCTGGTGCCTGGAATTACTCACCCGTGGATAACCTCACCCATTCATTTACAATAGTGGGAAGTGAAGTTCAGGAACAACATTTATCCACTTCTTACATTTTTCAATTTTAAAGTTTGTCCTCAAATACACATTTTATTAGCCTCACTAAAAATTTGAGAGAGATATCTATTTGAGTTCTTTTAAAAAATTTCTCTAACTGTCTTAAATTTCTTTCATACAATTTTATCAAGAACAAAAAAGGCCAAACATTTCTGCTGCAGTATTTCTCCTACAGAGTTTTATCAACAGCTGGTGAAAGGTACCTTCTGAAAGGTATCTGCTGAAACTTTCCAATCTCCAACCACCTTACATTTTGTTTTAATATTTTAGCATTTTAAACCTTTTTGAAGTTGAATATTGAAACCAGTTTTTTCTTTCTCTTTATTACTAGTTGTTACTTTCTCTTATTCCAAGGAGTGGGTTTTTTCTAGCGTCTAATTAAATGTTCATAACTGAAAGTAGGTTGTATTAAGGACAAGATATAAAAGAACAAATGCAACCAAAAATAAAATTAGCAATTAATTGGTGGAGCTTTCTTTAATGCTTCTCCAGATCCCTCATAGCCCTCACTCACTCTGTTTATTGATTCTCTATGCTTCCAAACTTCCATCAATATTCATATGTTTTATGTCTCACTTCTGCATGAGATAACATGATAGCATAGCCATCTCTAAGGTATCAGTGTTGGCAGCTACAGTTTTCCTCAAAGGCAACATATGGTTTGACAACTGCCTTTTATCCAGTCTAGAGCAGTAACAAACAGTGACAATTTTGGCACTGAGGCAAGAAAGTGACAAAGAGCTTTCTGCTGTAATTTGTAAGTTTTTATTTGGGGGGGCTATGCATCAAACTACATCATGCGTATGGCTAAATATGGCACAGATTCTATCTGAAGTAGAGCATAATCTTTCATTAAAGTTATAATTTTTATTCACTCTGCTAACAAAGCTTTTTTTTCTGCAGAAGAATGTGTTTCTCATTGAGATACAAGCATTCCAAGTCTGAGATTTAAAATCCAAAACATACTATATTATCTAAGAGCAAATAAAGCTTTGGAAAAAATTATCTGATGGAAAATTACTAGATTGCTTTTTTCCCTTGTGCCCAAATATATTTCTTTTAAGCATTTGTCAGCTAATCACTTTGTAGTTTTAGGGAAATTAACATTTATTTGGGAAAACTTATAGGACATTAAAACCAGCAATGGCAGGGATGATAACCTTGGAAGTTTATACTATATATCCATTAATGCTGTCAGAAATGTTTGAATTTCTAAATCCATGTGATTTATTTAGCTCATTTTTTACATTGAGATATGTAATGGTTAAACATTAAAGTCATTGTATAATGTTAATCCTGGACAAATTGTACCAGTTTGACAACTGGGTGGTTTGACGTGCAAAAGAATGGATCGTTGGATATGTCTAGGTTGTATTACATGTATATAGTTACATTGATTAGGGCACAATAGATGTGTTTTAACCAAATGTTGTGTTAAACGGTTCCTACCTTTCATATCGCTTGTCCTGTGACCTATGCTTCTTCTGAGGTATAACCAATTCATACACTCAGGACAGAAATACCTTACCGAGAGTGAGAGCAGACAAAGCAGTGAGGATGTATTGTGTGTTACATTCAAACAGCCAGACTCGGTGTTATGGGAGTCATTTAACTTTAGTGTCCTTAGCTATAAAACTGGGATTATAACCGGCCTGACTGTGACGATCAAATACATAAAGCAAGTAACACTTTTGCTTGGCAAATGGAAGTTGCGCAAGTAGTGCTAAATTTTATATATATTTTCATCTTAGGGATTAAAATTGTCCAGCAGGTGCTGGAGGTCGAGGATATGGTGGCTGGGATTTTGCTAGACAGAATTAATGATACTAATTCCAGTTGTACTGACCTGAATTTGATCTATTTTTCTCTTTTCTTAGGCTGATTCACTCTTTTAGAAATGTTTTCTATTTTAGCAAGACCAAAATCAGTTATGAGGATGTAGTGCAAGAGCAATGTGCTCTAGGATCAGGAGATTTTATTTCTAGCTGTGGCTTTGCCACTTACTTGCTGGAAATGAGGGTGGTCTGCTGTGAGGTCTGAGACCACACCAGGTGTGGGATGGGGCAACTGCACTAATCAGATCATCCGTGCCGTTTCCCTTCCTCTCCTCTCCTGAACTCTGTCTTCCAGAGTCAGGACAGACAGTGGTATAACTCTGCAATTCAGGAAATTTGATCAGCTAGGCTCCCCTGTTAGAAACTCCCTAAACTGATTATTGACCTTGTTTTAGAATAGATACCTTCCTGTTGTCACCTCTACAATTGCTGTAGCAAAGTTGTGGTCAGCTGCCTGCTGAGTGCTGCAGAAGTGCCCTCCAGCCTTTTAAACCCCAATAAATGTCACGCAACACTTTCCACTCTTTTTAAGGACCATTCTACTTTAACGCAGACGCTGAAACAGCCATTCGGAGTCAAAGACTAAGATATGATGCTGAAACTATGTGGTTCTCAAAAAGCAAAATGAAACAAAATAAAAAAAATAAACAAACCGCCTGCCCTACCACAGACAATTCTGAAAGCCATGTTCAAATATACTCCTGAAACCTTCCTATAAGCCTGAGCCCCTCATGTCCTTCCCTCCAAGCAGAAGTCCACTCGGGAGTCTGGGCTCAGCATCAGAAGGTGGTTATGTGTGCATGATTTCATTATCTCTTCTTCAAGGAGTGAGAATGCAATGTTGGTTTCAGGGTGCCTGCTTCATTTCTACTGCCGTACGCAAGACACCCTCTTCTCTCAAGTACCTCCCAGGGGTGCTTCCCTCTTCTTGGCACAGTGCATCCTAGCCTACCAAGGCTTTATCAGGGTGCCAGGTTGATATCTTTGATTTTTCCTGGGAATTTCATCATCCTCTCTAATTCTTCCTCTCCATCCACACTTTCTAAAGTGCGAAACAACTAATAGTTTATGATTCATGATAATATTCTAATGGGGCTGATGACATTCACCTGATTTGGGGGAATGTGACACTTTTGGCAGTGACCTTTTGGGGACATGCAATGCATTGCCTTTGCTTTCTAAATGCAGAGATGATTCCCCTTTCCCCTGCAGTCCACTCTCTTTTTTCTTCAGGAAGGAAGGGAGGCAGAATGAAAAAGAGATGGCATAATGACATTTTATAGTCAAGTACTCTCCTTTTAAAGCTGCTCTGCTATAGAAGCCATTTTGTACCTTTTACTCTTTGGTATGATCATGAGATCTTTCGTGAGGATCAGTTAGTTTTATAACAATTTCCAGGGCCATGACATGGCTTTTCATTCTAAAAGAAAATAAATGAATGAAGGGCTTGAGAGAGTATTACACTAATTTGAGAACACTCCCGGGGCAGTTCTGTTTACTAATACCTGGATTCCCCAGTTGCAGTAAATTTAACATCCTTCTGGCCAGCCTGTCCTTGTTCCTAGCTTTCAATGTCTGCTCCCAAACAGATGACACTCCCAAACAGATGTTCTGGCTCCGCGCTCGGACTCCCACCTAGCAGCTTTTGGCCATTGCTCACTTATTTCTCATCATGAGTTTCTCCTGGGGCAGAGGAAGTCCAGATCCCAACACCTGGGAGGGTCTTTGAATGACCTTGGCTCTTGTTATTTTCTACTTGATCATCATATCATCTACTTCTTCCCATTGCTGCCACTCCTGCCCCAACTCCCATTTCAGAGACGAGAACCCACCTTTTCTAGAAGGCATTTCTCAGAATCATAGACCATATTTAATTAGTCTTTAAATCCTCAGTTCACAATAGTAAGTAACACATAGTTAGTTCAATAAGCTAATAAAATTCCCAATGTTGCTGAGGGTACATTTCAGAAATCACCCAATTCTCTAAGAAGAAACACACAAAAAAATAGGACTTTTATTAGTTCATTAATTTCCTTACTCCCATGTTCACTTTACACAGTTTACTTTTAGTCATCTTCTCTAATGATGAGAACATAAGCCATACATTCATTAATATGCAGTCAAATCCCCAACCCATTTGACTTTGGAATGCATTCTGTGTTTACAGGCAGATTCATATGTCTAAAGCCTGGGAGAGACGCTACCAATAAATCAAGAGGTCTGGACATCTCTCAGTTTGGGAGGAACTGGGAATATCTCCAATTCCCTCTTTTATTTTTCTCTCCCTCCCTTTCTCCATCCTATAGATAAACATCCTGGTCTCATTCTGAAGCAAAGAATGAGTAGAAGTGCCCTTTCAGACTTTTACTGAAGAAGAGAGGCATTTAAATGTCTGGGGTTAAAGGACTTCTTTGCATGGTATGTTCAAAATAGACTCAAAAACCCTTAGACAAACAGTGTATGTACTGAGCACACTACATGCCCAGGGTATTCAGCAGATAAAGACAGAGGTTGGTTTTAAGATAGGGAATGCAAATCACTATGTACAGAAAAAAAATTACATGCAATACAGTGATAATAGGCATCTACCTAACACAGACCAGACAATAAAAGTTCTGGGCCTTCAGAGGAAGGATAAATCATTTCATCTGGGGGCAAAGAGGAGTGACCAATAGTTGGGGCAATTTTTACCTAGGCCTGCGATTATGGAATGAATGTATTGGTAGAATGGGTTAAAGGCATTCCAGTTTGAGGGAATAGCCTGAACGTAGAGGTAGAGGCCAAACATAGCCATTTGTGTCAAGAGAACAGGATAAATGCATGCAGATGGTGTCATGTAAGAAAGCAGGAGGGCACAGTGGTTTTACGGTATGTTTATCATTGCTGAATGAGCAAGGGTATGGTATGATAGGATTACTAAAATGGAAGCAGTTTACAGGAAAACTAGACAGCTGGTGTCAGAAAAGCTGGCTAGAAATTACTTTCAGTAAGAGAAAATATGTAGTAAAAAGTCTTTGAATAGGGTGGCAACCAGAGCCAGCTTCCCAGACCTGGGTCCTGTGGAGTCCCACACAGGGTCCCAGTCTAGATGGGCCTCATGCTTGATGTAATGCTCTGCTATGGCTGCCTTGAAATTCACAATTTTTGATCAAGAGGCTCCACATTTGCATTTTACACTGGGTCCCACGGATTAAGTAGCTGACCCTTCTGCTCAACAATGGAAATTAATGAAGGGGCCATGCACAGGGGCACGAGGAAGGAAGAAAGGACATGACTGGTGACCAGAGTGTAAAAACCCACAGGGTCATACATTGGGAATCCCACAGCACAGGCAATGCAGGAAGAGTTGGGTTGGGCCCAGGGGGTTACTCGGGGCAGGTGGTCTGTTTGGAACCATTGTGCTTAGTGTTGAAAGCCAGAGTAATGTAATAGGACAAGGTGTGCATGAAACAATGGTGAAGAAAGTGGCAGTGGTGGGCAGAAGGAAGGAAGGCACGGATTCTAGAAATCAGGACAGAGGAGAATGGGGAGCTTGTAATCCAGCACCAGGACCGGTAATCTGTGGACAAAGAAGAAAAGTAGTAGACTTGAGAGGCCCCAGTGATGTTGACTCCTTAGGGTAGGGACGCCCGGAAGGCAGGAAGAAAGTTTCCAGGTTAGTCGTGGTGGGAGAGACTGATCCAAGGCAGGACCTAGAATGGGCCTCCTGCAGGGAGTGGAGGAGCCACTTCTCTTTCCAATCCTGTGCTTCTCAAAGGGGGTAAAGGTTCTTCTGATTCTCAAAGCCAGGAAAATGTATGCACATTCCTGAAGCATTGATTGTATGTGTAGATGTAGGGAAATTTTTACATCGAGACAAATACTACTGAATTATGAAGTTGGAAGAAACATTCACACGGATGTTTAAGGTAAACCCTGAAACTTTCAAAGACACTTCTGCTCTCAGTCACTGGCTTGCCCCACTGCCTCCAGCTCACCAGGGACATGTTCAGGACTGATTGGCCAGGCTCGCGGCAGGAGGTGGGAGCTTGAGCATCACTGGGGAGTTTTGAAAAACCTCCATTCCTGGAAACTGAGTTAGTATGATGTGTGTTTCTTACGGATTTCACAGGTGATAGATACATGACTGTTATAGGCCTTTCTTTCTCCTTTCTTCTCCTCTTCCCTCCCTCCCTCCTTTTACCCTTCTCTTCTCCCTCCCTTCCTTCTCTTTCTCCCCCACCCCCCCTCTCTAATATGAAGGCATATAGCTCTGTTTGAGGACAATCCCAAATAGTGTCCATCAAATGAGGGCCTTCAAGCTGAAGAGTAAGCTGTAGCTTTTAAATTAGGCCTAAGTCACTGAAAATATGCTTTTATTTCTGTGTATTTTTCCCTGTTATCTAAACCTTTAACAAAATGTTATTTAGAACGTTCTATCCAAGGCTATAATGTATAGAGTGTTAAAGGAAGGGTCGTAGGTCCCCTCGAGCCAGTTCATCTAAAGGCGAGCAGAGTTCTCTGGATGGGAATTAGAGAGAGGTCTCCAGGGAACCACTAGGGCGTCTGCGCCAGAAAGTCCAGCACCCTCTCCACTCAAAAGCCTCCTCCCACAGATAACTTGGGAGGGTTTGAGAGTATTTTGTCTTATTTAATAATCCAGCAGCTTTTCTTTTCTTTTCTTTCTTTTCTTTCTTTGTTTCTTTCTCTTTCTTTGTTTCTTTCTTTCTTTCTCTTTCTTTGTTTCTTTCTTTGTTTCTTTCTTATTTTTCTCTCTCTCTCTCTTTCTTTCTTTTTTTTTCCCCCTCAGACACAAAGAGTTGCTGTGAAGCAGAACCTCTGAGGAGGTGGTGGGTGCTAAAGACGAAGCGACACTTGATTTCGGAGGCTTACAATGGCTGACCGAGATGGCATGAGGAAGAGAAAAGTGACTGAGAGGAGTGGATGTCAAGCCTAGGCAGCTGTGTTTATTGTGGTTTCACACAGAAACGGATAAGGAAAGCGGAAAGTGATCTTTGGTGGAGAGACAATGAGCACCTTGTAGTTGGTGGGACCGCAGGGCTCAGGGAGCGTGATGCAGGACACACCTGGAGCTTGGAAGGAAGAGAGATGGGCGCTGGACTCACCTTGTGCCACACGCTGTGCTTAGCATCTTATATGCATTTATTTACTTGTGGTAGGAAAGACATCAGATGATACGTGGCTTCTTATAGGGAAAGCTACTATGTCATAGAGAAGAAAGACCTTGAAAGGTAGACTTACAAGAAATCTTGTGCTATTTTGGTTCTGTATTTAAGCCCCATTGATTCAGAAGATATTTACTTCAAGATATTACTTGCTCTTGTGTTTAAGATGTTCATTTGAGCCATTACTTTGTGTGTGTGTGATAATTGAAGTATCAAGATAATTGAGAGGAACAAGATATAGTTTAGTTGTTATTATACACTTTAGAAATAAATGAAAGAGATCCACTTCATTGGTACCTTTGCTTCTAGGTTTCAGAAACTCAAGTTGGTTTGAAGACAGGTAAGTTGGTCAAAGTATACTAAGGTTTAGCAGATAATTTTCATTTGTGACCAGCCAAAATTTTTGAGCATTTTCCCTGTATGTTGATAATTTATGACTCTTGACTTCTTAAGGAAATTAGAAATCTCCACCTCCTTTATAGCTAGGAGTAACCCTGTGTTCTGGTGGGAGTCCCTGGGAGAGTTCTTTCTCAAATAAAGTCTCGTGCCTGCTCTTCATCTTGCCTGAAATTCAGATACGTCACCTTGCAGAGTCTTATCAAACCTAAGAGGTGCCACAGCCTCTTGTACCATTGTGATAAATGCTCCAAGAGTGGAGGAGCTGGGAAGCTGCAGAGAACGTGGATACTTGATGTCATCCTTACTTCAGCTCTGGACTTCCTGCAGTCTGAAAAAAAAAAATTGAAGCCACTACTGATTGAGTTTTCTATTCCCTGTAGCAGAGTGGGTGATTTCTGGCTAATACGTGGGGTGTCTCAGAGAAGCAAGGGCAGTAATGTAATCAGTTCTCAAGAACAACCAGAACACAAATGAAGCCAGGACTCTCCATTTCCACTTTTCTTTCTACTTTGGCTTCTTTCTTTACTTGCAGCAGCAGAGTAGATTTTGTGGTGAAAGCATGAACTCCTAGCTCCCAGCTTTAATCTTATAGCTCTGGCCATCAGGTCCACAAATCCTGAAGAATGGTTCCCTTGTCTTGGCTTAGGTCAGATTCCATTTCTATATCAATCAATTTTGAAAATTTTTAAGAACTTAACAGTTCCCAGAAAAACCATATAGATGGAGAGATTGCTGGAGGGAGCTCTCAGAGGCATTGGCAGTGGGGCATTCTGGGAACATAAGTCAATAGCTCTCCGTTACAGTCTGCCCTGGTAACAGGAGCAAACTGTATTGTGTGCCAAATTGCCCACTAGAAGCTATGTATTTTATACAGTTAGGGGTAAGAGCAGTTGTCTCATCCTTTTCTATCTTTAATTTTTGTGGCTTATTTATTGTACCCAGGCTTAATAATCTTCAGCAAAATAGGAGATATCAGCTTTCCATGACATGATACATTATGGTAATTTCAGAAAACAGAAAATACTGGAATCTTTTCTACCCAAGTGGTTCTTCTGAATAGAGCAGTTCAATTTTTATGTTAACAAATTCTGCACTGCCTTCCCATAGGAACTGTAATAAACCTCACTGGCATTTGAAGATGCATCCCTCACTTTCGTAACTGGTAACAGAAGCTTCTGTCTTTCCACATCCCCTTAGTGATTTCACTGTTTACTGTTAAGGCCGTACAGCAGCAGCTGTTTAATTGCTTGTGTATATAGTAGAATATGGGAACGTCTCCTGAAATTGGAATTATTTGTGTTTCAAAATTTATATGCACTCACTATCTATGTAAAATTCTGCACAACTGTGTATTTTTTTTGCTGTATAAATAATATTTAAAATAAGAAGAAAGATGTTTGTCTTCTTTATATGTTTGCCACATTATTTACTCTAAGTCTACGGATATTAGTGTTCTTTGCTAACAATGATGTGCTTTGATGTGTGACACAGTCTTACTGAAATCCAGCCTAGGGCAGATTGTACTTTCTAAAGAGTGCCACACCAAGGTAGATGGCCCATTCTGTGATCTTACAATGTGACATGCCCCTCTCTAGCCTAAATTCGGGACAATGCACCCTTTCTTTGAATATGGGTTGATTTTTTAAATGCCTGGACCAATGGAAGGTGGCAGAAATGATGCCGTGTGACTTCTGAGACTAGAACATAAGATGTGCTATGGCTTCTTCCTTGCTCTCTCTTTCTCGGGATGTTTCCTTTGGGACCTCACTACCATGTTGTGAGGCAGCAACATAGAGAGGCCACATGCAGCTGTTCCAGGCTGCGGCTACAGAGCAATTCCCAGCTGACAGCCAACATCCACTGTCAGACACATGAGTAAATGAATCTTTATGTCATTTCAGAGCCCAGCCTTTTAAGTCCTCTTGCTGAGGCCCTAGGTTATTTTATGTTTTTAATTTGGGGGGGGGGAGGGTAAGTGTTTTACATAATCATAGAAATCCATTCTTTTTCTGAAAGACATTTAAGGGTAAAAACATTAAAAATAAATTAAGGTCTTTCTAATAATGTTACACTCTATATAACATAAGAATCCTTTATTTAAGGACCCAACTAGCTCTTCCAAGGGGATGTTTAGATATATCACCCTCTTTGGAATAGCATCTGCTTACTAACTATTAAATTATAAGAATTATCTCAGGATGGTCATCTCCTACTGATTTGAAACAGTGGAATTTAAATAATTTAGAAAAAAGATATTTTGCAGAAGACCCAAGGAGATGTTCCTGTGATGAAATACTGGAATGACTACTGATGGAAGCAGGGTTACGTTCATCTCTAAAATTATTTGAAAGTAACTGCAGGTTTATCTAGCCTAGTTTTATTTAGAGAATAAACATAGAGATTGGAACAGTTTTGAGGTCTTGTATTGCTTTATTTTTATGGCTTTGGAAAGTCCTCAATTTATCAATTACTTATGAAGAGAATGTTATACATTAAAGACATAATGGCTAAAGATCAATTTTGATTAATGCTCATGAAAAGGAAGTTATAAGCTTGCATGTCATGGTTTAATCTCCTACATATGAAACAGAGCTCTACATTATGGCTTCCCTGTATTTTGAAAGATTTATTTAGACTGCTAATTTTAGATTTTCTAAAATTTCTAAAATTTTGATTTTTATTTGTACTGCTTTTGGTTTGCTTTCTGAAGAATTTCTCAATTCTCAATGTGTGCTGGATATAACAGCTTTGTGTCCCTGAGATTAAAGCACATTTTTGCTTCTGCATTCTCACCCAGCCATATTTTTTTTTTTTGGTTTGGACTGTGTTCATATTAAGCTTTATCTCTTCAAATATTTGTTGCTACATGATCAATTCTTTACCACACTTGGGACTCTAATAAACAAAAAGAATTCAGACAAGCAACTTGAAAATAGCATTATATTTAGCCAGAAACCACAAGCACCACCAACTAGAAACTCGAACTTCTGGAACAAATTTCTGCACTGAGAGCAAGATTTATAGCTGCTCCAGTCCACAATTTACCTAACACTCATTTATTTATAAACTATGTACATATAGTTTCTTGATAGCTCTTCAATGCTCAGGTTTCCTTGTTGCTGATTTGTCACTGGATGCTCAACTTCAGGATATAGAGAATCATGCAGGTAAGCTGTTCAAAACCTCTTCTTAACCTGTTTTTTTCTATCTTTTAACAGACTGAACGGACATTCTCCCTGGTGCTTAGTGTGTCCCACAGGGAACTCATTTATTCCCCTCCTCAGAAACGGAAACTCTCTCCTTTCTGTATTTCCTATCTCAATTATGACCCAACCGAATATCCAAATGTCCAAGCCAGGGAGGTAAGGCCAATCCTAGACCCTTACTCTTTCTCAGCCATCAAATGCCGTTCCTTTCCAAATCCTGCTGATCTATCTCTAGTCTTTTCTCAAATCTGCCTCCTCCTTGTCTCTCTCTGCCACTGCCTCACCACCTCTGATCTGATACTTACAGCCTCCATCTATAGTCTGTCTCCCTGCTCTGTTCATGCTCTCTTAGGTACATCTCCACTGGGACATCAGAGCATCTACGCAAAATGTAAATCAGATCCTGTCAATGCGTTGCTTGAAATCAATCAAAAGCTTTTCATAACCCACAAGATAAAATAAAATCTACTCATTTAGCATGCAGGAGTCTCTATAACTGTGTCTTTCGGTCTCTTCTTTGTTTTTCTTTTTTTCACCTAGTACTCAGCATGGATATTAAACTTCCTGTGGTTTCCCCCAAGCACCATGAGTTTTCTGTCTTTGTAACAAGACATTTTGGTGGTTGCACTGGGATCTTTTTAGGAAGTGGAAAGAACAACTTCTCATTTCCCACAACCTCCACCCATTTGCATTCATTTAATCCACACTTGGTGGACTAAAACAACACAAATTTATTATCATATAGTTCTGGAGGTTAGAAGTCTGAAATGGGGCAGCATGGCTCTGTTCCTTTTGGAGGCTCTAGGGGAGAATTGTTTCCTTGCCTTTTCCAGCTTCTAGCAGCTGTACAATTCCTTGGCTTGTGGCCAAGGAGATGCATCATAACATCTTCTCTGACTGTGACTCTCCTCCTAACTTCCTCTTTTCTCTAATAAGGATCCTTGTAAATACATTGGGCACCCTGGATAGTTGGTAATGTTATCAAGAAAGAATAGTTAGACAAATTGGTATAGCTCCTTTGGAAGCCGGTGTGGCAATACCTTATAAAGTTGAAAATGTACATACGCTATGGCCCAGAAATTCCTTTCCTGGAGTATATTCCCTGGAGATGCTATTGTATGTTTCTGCCAGAGGTCATATATGAGACCTTTCAGGTTAGCATTGCTCCTAAGAGTGAAGACCAGACACAATTTAATGTCCATCAATCGAACAGGTGAAAAACAAATTGTTGTGTATACATACAACAGGATGGTTTACAACAGTGAAAATGAATTAACTGTAACTACACACATCAACATGTCTGACTCTCAAAATCATGCAATGCTAAGCAAAAAATGTGACTGATGAATGCATATGAAATGACTCCATTTATATACATGACAAAATGGGTAAAACTAAATAATAGCCAACATAGGTATGTCTGTGTCTATGTGCGGTAAAAGTTTTTAAAAGCAAAAGAAAGATAAAAATTGGGGATAGTAGTTTACCAATGATGGAGAGAGAGGGATCCCATCATATTAGGAATAGGAGACTTCAAATCTATACTGGTGATATTCTATTTCAAGCATGGTGGTGGAGGTGCATGGGTGCTTATTTTTTTCTAATATTATGTTATACATATATGTTTATGCATGGAATATTTAATAATAAAAAGTGATTTTTTTATAAAGAAAGTGTACTGGTAAAAAGCCTTAGGAACCCAGGTGCCAGTCTCAGCTACATTTCTAACAGGTGTTTACTTGGGCAAATATTTGAGTCTGAGCTTCCTCATCTATAAAGATAGGATTTGAAACAGATAATCTTGAAGAAGTCCAACAAATCAATTTCTTGGTTGTTGTGAGATATTCAGCCTTTTTAATTCGGCTGTGACGATTTTGAAAGACAGAAGAATAAGATTCCTCTTGGGAAAAATACATTATATTCTAACGATCATAGGTAAACCCAATGAATTTGAAGGCCTCCCAGGGGTCCATCACATTTGGACTTGTCTCATTTACTCATATCTTACTCAGTATTTTCATATTGGGCCATAAGTCATTCACCATGACTTGCTGTTTTCTGATTCTGATTTCCCTGGGGCCCAAGAAGAATTTAAATATCTATGCTTATTCTGACCATATATTTATACTGATGCTACATGGAGGTGGACTGAGGGTGATGGACATATGGATGTGGCTAAAGAGTATATTGGGTGGTTGACTTTGGGCATTAGAGGTATTGTGGGCAGGAATTCATATAATTAAGAAAAGGAATTAATAAGTTACAAAGGCCAGAGGGTAGTTTCCATGTGTATATTCTGGGCTGGTTTTTGATAGGAGTAAGGCACAACCCTATGTACGTGTGTGTATGTATATAACAAGATGCTTACTATATGTTTTGGTAGACCTCTCTATAATTGAGGGAGATTGCATCCAGTCTCTTTATTGCTTACTGCCAAAGCTGTACACTGAGATATCTGTGATTTCTGATCCCTAACATACCCTGTTCTTTACTTTTGCTATTGTTTGCAATAGAAAATGGCTGCCTTTTTTTTTTTTTTTGCTTTCAATTTTATTTTTTTAACATCTTTATTGGAGTATAATTCCTTTACAATGGTGTGTTAATTTCTGCTGTATAACAAAGTGAACAAGCTATATGTATACATATATTCCCATATCCCCTCCCTCTTGTGTCTCCCTCCCAAACTCCCTATCCCACCCATCTAGGTGGTCACAAAGCACCGAGCTGATCTCCCTGTGCTATGCAGCTGCTTCCCGCTCGCTATCTATTTTACATTTGGTAGTGTATATAAGTCCATGCCACTCTCTCACTTTGTCCCAGCTTACACTTCCCCCTCCCTGTGTCCTCAAGTCCATTCTCTATGTCTGCGTCTTTATTCCTGTCCTGCCCCTAGGTTCTTCAGAAACATTTTTTTTTTTTAGATTCAATATATATGTGTTAGCATATGGTATTTGTTTTTCTCTTTCTGACTTACTTCACTCTGTATGACAGACACTAGGTCCATCCACCTCACTACAAATAATTGAATTTTGTTTCTTTTTTTGGCTGTGTAATATTCCATTGTATATATGAGCCACATCTTCTTCATCTATTCATCTGTCAATGGACACTTAGGTTGCTTCCATGTTCTGACTATTGTAAATAGTGCTGCACTGAACATTGTGGTACATGACTCTTTTTGAATTATGGTTTTCTCAGGGTATATGCCCAGTAGTGGGATTGCTGGGTCGTATGGTAGTTCTATTGTTACTTTTTTAAGGAACGTCCATACTGTTCTCCATAGTGGCTGTATCAGTTTACATTCCCACAAACAATGCAAGAGGATTCCCTTTTCTCTACAGTGTTTATTGTTTGTAGACTTTTAATGATGGTCATCTGACCGGTGAGTGGTGGTACCTCATTGTAGTTTTGATTTGCATTTCTCTAAGATTAGTGATGTTGAGTATCCTTTCATGTGTTTGTTGGCAATCTTTATATCTTCTTTGGAGAAATGTCTATTTATGTCATCTGCCCATTTTTGGATTTGGTTGTTTGGTTTTTTGATATTGAGCTGCATGAGCTGCTTGTACATTTTGGAGATTAATGCTTTGTCAGTTGCTTCATTTGCAAATATTCTATCCCATTCTGAGGGTTGCCTTATCATCTTGTTTATGGTTTCCTTTGCTGTGCAAAAGCTTTTAAGTTTCATTAGGTTCCATTTGTTTATTTTTGCTTTTATTTGCATTCCTCTAGGAGGTGGGTCAAAAAGGATCTTGCTATGATTTATGCCATGGAGTGTTCTGCCTATGTTTTCCTCTAAGAGTTTTATAGTGTCTGGCCTTACATTTAGGTCTTTAATCCATTTTGAGTTTATTTTTGTGTGTGGTGTTAGGGAGTGTTCTAATTTCATTCTTTGACATGTAGCTGTCCAGTTTTTCCAGCACCACTTATTAAAGAGACTGTCTTTTCTCCATTGTATATTCTTGCCTCCTTTATCAAAGATAAGGTGACCATATGTGTGTGGGTTTATCTCTGGGCTTTCTATCCTATTCCATTGATCTATATTTCTGTTTCTGTGCCAGTACCATACCATCTTGATTACTGTATCTTTCTAGTATAGTCTGAAGTAAGGGAGCCTGATTCCTCCAGCTCCATTTTTCTTTCTCAAGACTGCTTTGGCTCTTCAGAGTATTTTGTGTTTCCATACAAATTGTGAAAATTTTTGTTCTAGTTCTGTGAAAAATGCCATTGTTAGTTTGATAGGGATTGCATTGAATCTGTAGATTGCTTTGGGTAGTATAGTCATTTTCACAATGTTGATTCTTCTAATCCAAGAAAACGGTATATCTCTCCATCTCTTTGTATCATCTTTAATTTCTTTCATCAGTGTCTTATAGTTTTCTGCATACAGGTCTTTTGTCTCCTTAGGTAGGTTTATTCCTAGGTATTTAATTTTTTGCTGCAATGGTAAATGGGAGTGTTTCCTTAATTTCTCTTTCAGATTTTTCATTGTAAGTGTATAAGAATGCAAGAGATTTCTGTGCATTAATTTTGTATCTAAATAATTTACCAAATTTTTTGATTAGCTCTAGTAGTTTTCTGGTAACATCTTTAGGATTCTGTGTATAGAATCATGTCATCTTCAAACAGTGACAGTTTTACTTCTTCTGTTCTGGTTTGGATATCTTTTATTTCTTTTTCTTCTCTGATTGCTGTGGCTAAAACATCCAGAACTATGTTGAATAAGAGTGGTGAGAGTGGGCAACCTTGTCTTGTTCCTGATCTTAGTGGAAATGCTTTCAGTTTTTCATCATTGAGAATGATGCTGACTGTGGGTTTGTCATAAATGGCCTTTATTATGTTGAGGTAAGTTCCCTCTATGCCTATTTCTGGAAGGTTTTTATCATAAATCGGTGTTGAATTTTGTCAAAAGCTTTTTCTGCATCTATTGAGATGATCATAAGTTTTTTCTCCTTCAGTTTGTTAATATGGTTTAACACATTGATTGATTTCCATATATTGAAGAATCCTTGCATTCCTGGGATAAATCCCACTTGATCATGGTGAATGAACCTTATAATGTGCTGTTGGATTCTGTTTGCTAGTATTTTGTTGATGATTTTTGCACCTATGTTCATCAGTGATATTGGCCTGTAGTTTTCTTTGATTGTGACATCTTGTCTGGTTTTGGTATCAGGGTGATGGTGGCTTCATAGAATGAGTTTGGGAGTGTTCCTCCCTCTGCTATATTTTAGAAGAGTTTGAGAAGGATAGGTGTCAGCTCTTCTCTAAAGGTTTGATAGAAGTGACCTATGAAGCCATCTGGCCTTGGGCTTTTGTTTGTTGGAAGATTTTTAAATCACAATTTCAATTTCAGTTCTTGTGATTGGTCTATTTATATTTTCTATTTCATCCTGGTTCAGTTTTGTAATGTTGTGCTTTTCTAAGAATTGGTCCATTTCTTCCAGGTTGTCCATTTTATTGACAGATAACTGCTTGTAGTAATCTCTCATGATCTTTTGTATTTCTGTAGTGTCAGTTGTTACTTCTCTTTTTTCATTTCTAATTCTGCTGATATGAGTCTTCTCCCTTTTTTTCTTGATGAGTCTGGCTAATGGTTTATCAGTTTGTTTACTTCCTAAAGAACCAGCTTTTAGTTTTATTGATCTTTGCTATTGCTTCCTTCATTTCTTTTTCATTTATGTCTGATGTGACCTTTATGATCTCTTTCCTTCTGTGAACTTTGGGGTTTTTTTTGTTCATCTTTCTCTAATTGTTTTTGTTGCAAGGTTAGATTTTTTATTTGAGATGTTTCTTGTTTCTTGAGGTAGGATTGTATTGCTGTAGACTTCCCTCTTAGAACTACTTTTGCTGCATCCCATAGGCTTTGGGTCGTTGTGTTTTCATTGTCATTTGTTTCTAGGTATTTTTTGTTTTCCTCTTTGATTTCTTTGGTGATCTCTTGTTTATTTAGTAGCGTGTTGTTTAGCCTCCATGTATTTGTATTTTTTACAATTTTTTTCCTGTAAGTGGTATCTAGTCTCATAGTTTTGTGGTTGGAAAAGATACTTGATATAATTTCAATTTTCTTTAATATACCAGTGCTTGATTTGTGACCCAAGATATGATCTATCCTGGAGAATGTTCCATAAGCACTTGAGAAGAAAGTGTATTCTCTTGTTTTTGGATGGAATGTACTATAAATATCAGTTAAGTCCATCTTGTTTAATGTGTCATTTAAAGCTTGTGTTTCCTTATTTATTTTCATTTTGGATGATCTGTCCATTGGTGAAAGTGGGGTATTAAAGACCCCTACTATGATTGTGTTACTGTCGATTTCCCCTGTTATGGCTGTTAGCATTTGCCTTATGTACTGAGGTGCTCATATGTTGGGTGCATAAATATTTATAATTGTTATATCTTCTTCTTGGATTGATCCCATGATCATTATTTAGTGTCCTTCTTTGTCTCTTGTAATAGTGTTTATTTTAAAATCTATTTTTTTGTGATATGAGGATTGCTACTCCAGCTTTCTTTTGATTTCCATTTGCATGTAGTATCTTTTTCCATCCCCTCACTTTCAATCTGTATGTTTCCATAGGTCTGAAGTGGTTCTCTTTTAGACAGCACATATATGGGTCTTGTTTTTGTATCCATTCAGCCAGTCTATGTCTTTTGGTTGGAGCATTTAATCCATTTACATTTAAGGTAATTATCAATATGTATTTTCCTGTACCATTTTCTTAATTTTGTGGGGTTTGCTTTGTAGGTCTTTTCCTTGTCTTGTGTTTCCTGCGTAGAGAAGTTCCTTTAGCATTTGTTGTAAAGGTGGTTTGGTGGTGCTGAATTTTCTTAGCTTTTGCTTGTCTGTAAAGGTTTTAATTTCTCCATAGAATCTGAATGAGATCCTTGCTGGGTAGATTAATTTTTTGTGTAGGGTTTTCCCTTTCATCACTTTAAATATGTCCTGCCACACCCTTCTGGCTTGCAGAATTTCTGCTGAAAGATCAGCTGTTAACCTTATGGGAATTCCCTTGTATGTTAATGGTTGCTTTTCCCTTGCTGCTTTTAATATTTTTTCATTGTATTTATATTTTGATAATTTGATTAATATGTGTCTTGCTGTGTTTCTCCTTGGACTTATCCTGTATGGCACTCTCTGCACTTCCTGGACTTGATTGACTATATCTTTTCCCATATTAGGGAAGTTTTCAACTATAATCTCTACAAATATTTTCTCAGTCCCTTTCTTTTTTTACTTTTTTCTTTTTTCTTTTTTTTTGTGGTACGCTGGCCTCTCACTGTTGTGGCATCTCCTGTTGCGGAGCACAGGCTCCAGATGCACAGGCTCAGCGGCCATGGCTCATGGGCCTAGGCACTCTGCAGCATGTGGGATCTTCCTGGACTGGGGCATGAACCCGTGTCCCCTGCATCGGCAGGCAGACTCTCAACCACTGTGCCACCAGGGAAGCCCAGTCCCTTTCTTTATGTCTATTTTTCTGGAACCACTATAATTCAAATGCTGGTGCAGTTAATGTTATCCCAAAAGTCTGTGAAACTGTCCTCAATTCTTTTCATTTTTTTTTTTTCTTTATTCTGCTCTGCAGTAGTTATTTCCACTCTTTTTTCTTCCATGTTACTTATCCATTTTTCTGCCTCAGTTATTCTGCTATTGATTCCTTCTAGACAATTATTAATTTCATTTATTGTGTTGTTCATCATTGTTTCTTTGCTTTTTAGTTCTTCTAAGTCCTTGTTAAATGTTTCTTGTATTTTTGTCTATTCTATTTCCAAGATTTTGGATCATCTTTACTATCAGTATTCTGAATTCTTTCTCAGGTAGACTGCCTATTTCCTCTTCCTTTGTTTGGTCTAGTAGGGTTTTACCTTGCTAGTTCTTCTGCTCCATATTTCTCTGTCTTCTCATTTTGCTTAAGTTACTGTGTTTGGGGTCTCCTTTTTACAGGCTCCTGTTGTTTTTGGTGTCTGCCCCCAGTCGGTAAGTTTGGTTCAGTGGGTTGTGTAGGCTTCGTGGTGGAGGGGACTGGTGCCTGTTTTCTGTTGGATGAGGCTGGATCTTGTCTTTCTTGTGGGCAGGACTGCTTCCGGTGGTGTGTTTTGGGGTGCCTGTGAACTTAATATGATTTTAGGCAGCCTCTTTGCTCATGGGTGTGGTTGTATTCCTGTCTTGCTAGTTGTTTGGCTTGGGGTGTCCAGCACTGGAGGTTCCTTGTCATTGAGTGGAGCTGGATCTTAGCATTGAGACGGAGATCTCTGTGAGAGCTCCTGCTGATTGATATTACATGGGACCAGGATGTCTCTGGTGGACCAATGTCCTGAACTTGGCTCTCCCACCTCAGAAAATCAGGCCTGGCACCCCGCTGGAGCACCAAGACCCTGTCAGCCACACGGCTCAGGAGAAAAGGGAGAAAAGAAAGAAAGAAAGAAAAAAATAAAGTTATTAAAATAAAAAAATTTTTAATTATTAAAATAAAAAATATGAAAATAATTTTTAAAAAATGAAGAGAGCAACCAAACCAATAAACAAATCCACCAACGATAATAAGCTTTAAAAACTATACTAAAAAAAAGCAGACAGACTGAACCCTAGGAGAAATGGTAAAAGTAAACCTATACAGACAACATCACACAAATTAGTGTATATGTACACACTCACAAAAAGAGAAAAAGGAAAAAATACATACATATAAAACAAAAGAGAGCAACCAAATCAATAAACAAATCTACCAATGATAATAAACTCTAAATACTAAACTAAGATAAACATAAAACCAAAAACAAATTAGATGCAGAAAGCAAACCTCAATTCTACAGTTGCTCCCAAAGTCCACCACCTCAATTTTGGGATGATTTGTTGTCTATTCAGGTATTCTACAGATGCAGGGTACATCAGGTTGATTGTGGAGATCTAATCCTCTGCTTCTGAGGCTGCATGGAGAAATTTCCCTTTCTCTTCTTTGTTTGCACAGCTCCTGGGGTTCAGCTTTGGATTTGGCCCTGCCTCTCCATGTAGGTTGCCTGAGGGCATCTGTTCTTCCCCTCAGACATGATGGGGTTAAAGGCATGGTTTATTAGGGGGCTCTGGCTTACTCAGGCTGTGGGGAGGGAGCAGTATGGAATGCAGGGCAAGCCTGTGGTGGCAGAGGCCAGCATGACATTGCAACAGCCTGAAGCGTGCCATGTGTTCTTCCGGGGAAGTTGTTCCTGCATCGTGGAACACTGGCAGTGGTGGGCTACACAGGCTTCTGGGAGGGGAGGTGTGGATAGTGACCTGTGCTTGCACACAGGCTTCTTGGTGGCTACAGCAGCAGACTTAGAGTTTCATGCTCATATCTGGTGTCCGTGCTGATAGTCATGGTTGGCGCCCATCTCTGGAGCTCACTTAGGCAGTGTTCTGCCTTCTGTGGCCACACAGGGAAGGAGTCCCCTCTCCTCGTGCACCACGAAACAATGTTCCCTTGCCTCTTAGGAGTTCCAGATTTTCTCCCAGACTTCCTCCCATTTAGCTGTGGTGCACTAGCCCCCTTCAGGCTGTGTTCACTCAGCCAACCCCAGTCCTTTCCTTGGGATCTGACCTCTGAAGCCCAAGGCTCAGCTCCCATCTCCCACCCATCCTGGCAGGGGAGCAGACAACATCTAAGGCTGATGAGTGCTGGTTGGCACTGATCCTTTGTGCGGGAATCTCTCTGCTTTGCCCTCTGCACCCCTGTTGCTGTGCTCTCCTCCATGGCTCCAAAGATTCCCCCCACCCACTCCCCGTCTCCACCAGTAAAGGGGCTCCCTAATGTGTGGAAACTTTTCTTCCTTCACAGCTCCCTCCCAGAGGTGCAGGTCCCGTCCCTATTCTTTTGTCTCTGTTTTTCTTTTTTCTTTTGCCCTACCCAGGTACGTGGGGAGTTTCTTGCCTTTTGGGAAGTCTGAGGTCTTCTGCCAGCATTCAGTAGCTGTTCTATAGGAGCTGTTCCACATGTAGATGTATTTTTGATGTATTTGTGGGGAGGAAGGTGATATCCTTGTCTTGTTCCTCCACCATCTTGAAAGTCCTCTGAAAATGGATGCCTTTTGATTCAGCTCTTCACTGTGGTCCTGTTTCTTCTGGTTGTCTTGTTCATGGTTAACTTTGGTTGACCATCCCAAATAGCTGTGGCGTTCAGCTATCATCTCTTGATCACATACAACACAGTTCAGCTGAGTGACTGCAAGCTTTATTTCAGCACCAGCAACACTCCACGAGTCTGGTTTTATCCCTTGGATAAATGTTTTTTCTTGCTATTTGTTGTTGATGTGGTTTCTAGATGACCCTAATGAAAATGTCCAGGAAGTTTTGCATGATATTGTTGACAGTTCCAAGTCTAGCAGCTGCTTATTAGATGTCTGACTTAATTTGGTGCCTGATGTTTTTTTGTGATTCTGTTTCCCACTGACTAGATATTATTGTGGTATTCATAACAGACAGACAATTTGGTCTCTGCTTTTTGGGAACTAATGCCGTCTAATTCACAGAGCTTGAAAGGGTATAGGACCACCCTCAGAATGTCTGGAAAGACAGTGAAATTTTCCTTAGCGCTCTCAGCTTTTGAATCATTTCCTTCTTTTTCCTCTTTGGTGGCCCATACCCTAATCTCACACCTTTCATCCCTACTAAAAAGAATAGTATTCCTCAAACAAGATAAAGGACTATCCCTACTGAAGTGAATTGAATTTTAACAGTGAGCTAATTTCAAACAAATAGGAATAAGTTGTAATATTTAAATTTCAAGTATCAATAATAGAGGAATAATTTTATCAATAACAGAGGAGTCTTCTCTTTATTACTTACAAGTGGCCCATGTGGCTATTGACATTGATATGATTTTCTAATAAAAAGTTTACATTATTTTAATTTGTGTATATCCTTTTAAGTAACTCCTGTTGAAACAATTCAGTTTACTAAGAGTAGGGGCAGTTGTCAGCTGATCCATCTTGTATTAGTAATCATACTCAGGTAACTAAGGAGACTAATATCAGAAGAACTTATCACAGCATCTGACTTGGGGTCAAGGATTATTTTTTCTAGCTTTATTGAGATATAATTGATATATAACATTGTGTAAACTTAAGGTGAAAAATGTGAAAATTTGATACACATATATTGTGAAATGATTAAGGTATGCTTTTGATTATTAGTATCTTTTGGGAATACATGGTATGTATATATCAGGAAATAATATATGGTTTTTTTAATTTACTTGAATGTTTTTAAATACCATATTGTATTAGTTATCAATTCCTCCATAAAAAAATTACCCTGAAATTTAGTGACTTAGAACAACAAACACTTATTAAATCAGTTTCTGTGAGTCAGGGATTTGAGAGTAGCTTAGCTGAGGTGCAGCATTTGTCATGAGTCTGAAACCCAGCTGTCAGCTGGGGCTGCATCATCTGAAGGTTTGACTGTTGCTGGAGGATCCACTTCTAAGATGTCTCACTTATGTGGCTTTTTGTAGGAGGCCTTAGTTCCTTGTCACATGGGATCCTTGAGTATCCTTAAAACATGATAGCTGGCTTCCCTCAGAGTGACTGGTCCAAGAGGAAGAACAAGGAGGACCCTCATTGACTTTTACAACCTAGTTGTAGTTCATCAGTTCTGCCATATTCTATTTCTTTAGACATTAATCACTAAATTTAGCCTATATGTTGAGAGAGGTGAATTAAGCACCAACTCTTGAAGAGAGGAGTATAAAGGAATTTGTGGACATATTTTAAAACCACCACACAAATGGAAAAGACAGGAAGAGGGTGTTGAAGAAATCATCCAATATAACAGAGCCACTAAGGATCCAACTTTATTTTGAGAAGTTTCTTTATTTCTCCTATTACCTGGGAAATATCTTCTCTTGACTTCAGGAGTGACTGCTCTGTATCTGATTGCTATAGGTCTATTCTTAATAAAGTCTAAACTAATTTTTAGGGGAAGTGAACCCACAGAAATTATATGGTTATTCTTCTTTCATTCTAGAGCCTCATATGACCTTCCTGTTGGCACAGAGTTACAGGAGAGGCTTCAAAGCTGGCAACAATGGATTTTAAGTGGTCTCTTGTTCTGAAGACCAGTACTGACATTTCTATAGGACTTGCTAAAAGGAAAATTAAAAATGATCGTATGACCCTTAGCCCATGTTACATGAGATGATAAAAGTAGAGCAGAGGGATCTCATGGAGGAGGAAGATGCTTTGAAAATGATGGTTGTTCTAGCCAGGAGGGAGATGTTTTTCTCTGACTCAAGCTAACTGGGGTGGGTGTCTTCTTTGAGGCTGAGGGGAAACTTGGGTTGAGGGGAAACTGACCCCTTACCCCTTACCCCTGGCTGGTTGCCGTCTGACCTTCAGAAATGAGTCAACCACGAGAATGGAGTGGATTAGCAAGTTCTTTGGTGATGTTGATCCGTTTACCCTGGTTTCAGTAGGCAGCAGGCATGTGTCTGATTTTCATCTAGAAAATGGGCTTACTGCTGAAAATCCAGTGAGGAGAAAACTATAGTCAGAGCAGCCAACTCCACCAGTGGGAGGACAGGAGTGTGTTTTCTCGAGGCAGAGAGGGCACTGTGGAAGGAAGCAAACACAGAGCTCTGTAGAGACAATGTCTAGCAGGGGGTGGTGGAGGTGAACCACAGTGGAGGGTGTAGGGGGTGCCATCAGGAATGTGAAGTTATCCAGAAAGAATATTGCCCACATTTTCAAACAGTGTAATGCTGAAGGCTTCTAAGGGGAGACCCCCCAAATCATCCCTTGTGTGAGGAAGCCAACACTTGGGCATCTTCCATGATAGAGGGTTTCTAATAACCGATACCACATAGCCAATCACACAGGGCACCTACTAATTTAAAATAGATCTTTCCCTTTTAATGTTCACCCCCCTTCCCATCTCCAGTTTGGCCAAGCCAGAAGCAGCATAGTGCATCATGGATGATGATGGAACAGCAGTGTGGGGACATAATGAAAGATCAAGCCATGCCCTTGCTTCCAGCTGCCATGAAATCACAAATCATGTTTCAGTGAAGGAGGAGAGGAGAAGTTTAAAACTTGGGTGAAAATGGATGTGTTGAGTTATATTAAACTGGAAAGGAGGTAAGGAGATGGAAAAGGAGACTGTTCTAATGTCTGAAAGTAATCAAAATGCTGTGGAATCTGCCTGAGATATGACCAAAGGGTAGGGAGGGAAAATATGACAGAATAGGTTTGAAGACAGCTATGTGAAAAAATATGTTTCCTACTTATACTGCTCAGTCCATTCAATAAATTGGCTGCACAAGAGCTTGTTGAACACAATATTTTAAAATCAATGTCTTGTGGCATGCTGGATGCCTTCCCATGTGTTCATCAAATGATGATAAATGGGAACAATGTATCTCTATTCCCACTGAGTAATCATCCTGTGAAGTCTGTGGGATGAAATGGTAAATTAAGAGGCTCATGCAAAGTGATACTGAGGGGCAGGCCAGCTATGAGAAAGAGGGAAGAGGACTAGTATAACGTTGATTAACTGCCAATGAGAGGGGCTTCCCCGGTGGCGCAGTGGTTGAGAGTCCACCCGCCAATGCAGGGGACACGGGTTCATGCCCTGGTCCGGGAAGATCCCACATGCCGCGGAGCGGCTGGGCCCGCGAGCCATGGCCACTGAGCCTGCACGTCTAGAGCCTGTGTTCCGCAGCGGGAGAGGCCACAACAGTGAGAGGCCCGTGTACTGCAAAAAAACCCCAAAAAAACAAAAAAACTGCCAATGAGAGGTTGCACACACACTGGAGTGTACTAAGTGTGGCCTCATCCGTCAGAAATGAACAGATCTGAGCAAATATGGCAATAAATGGTGACAAGTAAATAGACAACACCTTGAATACTTTTCTAGACACCATAAGGACTAATAATTGCACTGTGGTTATTTCTGATTTGTCTTGGAATTACTCAGAATATTTTAATCCCTTCAATTCTATTACCATAAACTCCTAGTATTTGAAAGTGCACCCGGAACCACTGTGGTAGATAACAAAGGTCAAATGATGTCCAAAGTCAAGTGATGTCCAAAAGGAAAGTACAGTTAAAAAATGATGATGATGATGATAATCATAATTATAATAATAATAAATGCTGAACTTATTGTGATGCAAACCGCAATGCAAACTATGACTAAAAGCTGTTACTGTTTAAGTTTTTTTAAAAAGTACCATGTAGGCTTATTCCATAGAGAAAGATAGAATACTCTTTTCCCCTGCTTAGCACAGTTTTGCATGAAGAGCTTCTTTTAAATATTTGAGACAGACTCATCACCCAGAAGAGCTGTTGTTTAATTTGTCATTTGTGACTCATTTGTTTCAATTAAACATATTGTAATATCAGTATTAAATGTACTCTTAAATGACAGGGTTTTTGTTACCATATGTGGTAGTTTACTGTACATACTAGCAATTTAAAACAGATGAAAGTTAAAAAAAAAAAGGAACAGATGTTAAGTAAAACAAGGTTTGTTTGGGAGAGGAATAGAGTTTCTCCAGAGTAAAGAATACAGAGACCAAATGGAAACATACCTGCTTCACTGCCTGTGGCTTCTGTACTTGGACCTGTTGGCTTACCATTTTATGGTTACCAGATTTATATCCTTTAAAATTATGAACATTGGATCAAATTCTCATGTTGTAAAACACTTCAAGGTGACATTAAATGAATGTGTGATTTGTACTACTTACAATTTTCACACAGGTTTGGATTACCAAAGTAAAAATATTTCCCACAAAATGCTGTAAATTTGCTAAAATTTAATACAAACCCCCTATGGTGTAATAATATAAAAAACTCTGTTTACTAAAACAAAAAAATTCTGAAATATCTTTTCTGGATTTTATTTTAAACAGTTTCTATGGAGAAACATCTCACAGATACAAAAGAAGTATGACATCTCTTCAATTCAAGGGGTTATTTTTAAACAAGAGGCTAACATCATACATTATCAGAGAAGGTTGTTATTAAAAAAACAGAATCTCAGAGTTGGAAGACTCTTAGATGACTTACATCCACTGTGTAAGAAGACTTTTTCTCAGATTAGTCATAACTGATCCATCAAGCACAGCTATCAATTTGTGAGGATTTTCTATTTCTGTAGAACAGGGTATGACAAATGTAGTGGCTTAAAACAATACCCATTTATTGTTTCACACTTGTGTAGGTCAGAAGTCTAGTCACAGTGCAACTAGTATCTCTCAGGGTCCCACTGGGCTGAAATCAAAGTGTTGTTCAGGGCTGCTCTCGTTTGAGGCTTGGGATCTCTAACAAGTTCATTTGTTGCAGGCAGAATTCATTTCCTGTGGGTGTAGGACTGAGCTCCGTTGTCTGCTAGCTATCAGTGAGGGATGGCTATCAGCTTCTAGAGGCTACCCTGAGGCCATGCTATGTGGCATCCTCTATCTTCAAGTCAATGATGGTGCTTCAAATCTCTGACTTTCCCCTCTGCCACAAGTCAGAGAGAACTCTGCTTCTAAAAGGATCATGTGATTAGGTCATGCTCACCTGGATAATCTCCTTTGGCAGTATCATGTTAACATGATCACAGGAGTGATATCTCATCTCTTTCACAGGTTCTGCTCACAATCAAAGAGGAGTTAACTTAGAATTTTGCCTACCACACATCTATATACACACCAGTGACTACAACTTTGCAAGCTGCAGGACTATTTATATCAGGAAATCTGCATTCTGGGAAGTGGTCAGGAGCTCTGACATCTTCAAGGTCCATGATGAGGAGACAGATTCTAGTTCCATAGTATTTAAAATAAAGTCCTTTCATTTTCTATTTATAAGGAGATTTTTGGTTTAGAAATTTGTATAGAAACACACTCAATTCATCCCCTTTCTTTTCTCTTGTAATGAAACAACAAATTTGTCCCTTGATCTTTTAGGTTTCAGAGAAGAGCACGTATCTGACATTACCTGAGATGAGTTTGCTCAGCAAAGTACATACTCATTCCTTCTTGTTAACACCCCCATATTTTAGTGGAAGGTAAATTTTTGTTTACATGTAGGATTTGCTTCAATTTTTCACACACGTTTCTGTATCGTTCCAATTTTAGTATATGTGCTGCCGAAGCGAGCACTTCACACACGTTTCTAAGAATGTGCATATTGAGGTTGGTAGGGATTACTGTACGTAAGGGGTTGATATTTATGCTCTTTTTTGGCCTATATTTATTGGAAAGACCAACTTGCCAAGGTTCTAAGATGAGTTCAAACAAACGCATCTGAATATTTTCCATCAAGCAGAAGGTAGAGGATCAGGCATGAATTTTCTCTTTATAGCAGTTCGGATAAGAGGCTTTGTTGTAAAATTCATGTATTCCTTCTCCAACTTGGTAACCACAACATCTCTTTGTCTCCATTGGCTTTTGGCCATTGATCTACTGTCTCCTGTAGAAGACACCCACGATCCCTCATAAGGCCAAATGGTGATGAGAAACAAGCAGTTCTCAAGTGATTTTAGTCATGGAATGAGTCATAGCCAAGTCATGGCCTGGTTACATCATTTAAAGTAATTGAAGAGGGGCTTAATTTTATGTTTTTCTCTGATTTGGGGGAGTGAATTATTAATAGTAGCTATTTATTTAGAGGAGAAAAAGTCAAGAGATTTAGATTGGAACCCAGCAAACACATTCCCTACTTATTCAATATAGTACAGGATGTATAGATTTACTTTTTTGACTACAAGAACCACCAAAAGAAATTAATTGGTTTTCATAAATTTAGGGAGTGAAAGTTTAACTTTATATTAAAAAAGTTTAATTTCATATTAAAATTAATATAATATATATGTTTAAAGCAAACATTTTCAAAAATCAAAACACTATTTTTTCCAAGTTTTTAAAAAATGATTTTTCCATTACGTAACAACAATAGCTCATAACTTTGTCACAACATTACTGCTACTTCTAAAACTGTGATTTGCTACTGTTAGGCAAAACAATGAAAAGTCCACGAGAGGACATTGCATTCAAGATTAGTGGTGTCAGGATCTTCCAACAGCCTGGAGCCTCCAAGCTGTACTTTGATCAAGGATTCTTTTGGTGTTGGTACGTCTCTCTTGGATTACTGCTTAGTTTAGCTTTGTCCTGGCTGACCACACCCTGTCCAGCTGTGATAGATCATTTAGCTGCTACTTCTTCTCCTCCTTCCCCGTCCCCTCCTCCCCTTCCTACTTCT
Organism: Neophocaena asiaeorientalis asiaeorientalis; assembly: GCF_003031525.2. Classification (NCBI taxonomy): domain Eukaryota; kingdom Metazoa; phylum Chordata; class Mammalia; order Artiodactyla; family Phocoenidae; genus Neophocaena; species Neophocaena asiaeorientalis. Next base: position 1,423,783 of record NW_020175674.1, on the reverse strand, counting down.
TCTTCTTCCTCTTCTTTTGGTTTAACTGAAATTGTTTAAATTACCCTATAGAAAACATAAGCCAAGCCCCTTTAGAAGCAGGAAGACTTGGACTGGGAATCTAGGCTAGTGCTGCAAAACAGCTCCTCTCTAAGACCCTGATCAAGGCACTTTCCCTTAGATTTCTGAGCTGAGGTGCTCTGATCTGCATTTGCCTCTGCCTCCAGTCTTAGCATCTTCTCTGTTACATCTGCTGCTCATTCTGTGCACAAAATGATACCTTCTGCTACCCCTGTGTCTGCTGACACTTCCTAGTTTCTGGGTCATATCTCTTTTGTGATGATTCTCTCATATGACCTTGGTCTGTCTCTGGCCCAAATTGAGCCTCTTGAATTCTGCCCTCTTGAAGTTTCTCCCAGCTGGAGCTGTATCTTATCACCCTGTGCTAGAACAGAGGAAACCCAGGGGAAAATGATTGATGCAGCATCCACCCTCAAGGAACCCTCAGACTAGTAGGAAAGGCAGGCCTTCATTAATTAATTACAGTATTAATCCCTCATGCTCTAATTCTAAATGGTTTAAAAGGGTGCAACTTTTTTTTGTTCTGTCCAGCTTTCATGTTGGTTATTCCTAAATATTCTAACACTCACTCATTTAAACTAAGGCTGGTTCCTAACATGGCTGCTTCTCTGCTTTGGGGTGCTCACTAAATCCCCAACTTAGGAGTCAATGGTAAGAAATAAAACATTGAGTAGATGGATTTGATCTTAGGCTGCCCTTTGTCATGAAAGTGCCTTGGCCCCCGAGCTTTGATTGTCCGTCGTTCTTTACTCCATGAAAACTTTCATCCATATGAAATTGCCTCTATGTGACTCTGCATGCTGACTGAAGAGAAAATAGGAAGGAATAAATCTAAGTTGTTACAGAAGAGAATGTCCCAATATAGGGGCTTTTTTTCTCTCTGTTTAACCTTTATAACTTTGCCTGTAATATTTTCTGGAAAACATCTTAGAAGGTATGCAGAGTCTTAGCTATATTTATGGTAAATTCAAATACGATGAGATTAAAAGAATTGTCCCAGGACCTACACAAATGGAAGGCAGATCCCAGAACTCCACACTCATACTCTTGTGTTCTAGCCTTTGGGATTCTTTCTTGGTCTCTCTTTGTTCTATCTGCCAGAGCATGATCAGAGCAGAAAACATCCTCAACCAATTTAGTCAAGCTCCCCATTTGGTGATTGCCTTGTTCTGAGAACATCTTGTGTATTACCGCATTTGAAGCTCCAGTTGGAGCTTCATTCACATTCGGGGACAGCTTCTTTCAAAGAACTGACCTTCTGACTATGCCGGGAGGAGCAGGGCTAAGACTTTTTTCAGCTGGAAGTTACACATTACGTATTTAGAGTGTGTGGTCATTTCAAATCTGTATAAGGCAGGGGTGGGAAAAGCAATGCCTTACAAGACTCCTAAGTATATCTCCAATCCCGTAAGTCCAGCTTGGTCAGTACTAGATTTACTCTTATGTAAATATTTATCTGACATCTTTGTACATCTGACTATAGAAGAGTACCACTACAATATTTTAATGTTTATTAATCGAAAATCCAGGCCATTTTAATCTGGTTCTGTTTAGCTATCACACCAAAATCAATTTAATTATAGTGTTTAAAGATCTTAGATTGTCCAAATACGGCAACTGAATGAAATGTTTTATGAAAATAAAACATTAGCCAAAAAGAAAAGTTTGTGTGTTAAGATACTAATCTTTCTCTCATACTTCTTTTTCTCTTCCTTGCTGTTTCTCTACTAATTTATATCTGTGAATCTCTCAGTCATCATTTTTATCTAATTTACAAATCCACACATTTCTTATAACTCTGTGATGGCAAATGCCTGGTACTTATGTCATTCCCTCCCTTCTTATACCCATGTCAGATATCATTAAACAATGACAATAATCCCTCCTACTGAGCTGTGGATTTGGCTTCAGAGTCCATCTCAACACAGTAGTCTAAGCACTATTAATCTTATAGAACTGGATCATAAACTTTAATCTGTTTGCTATTCCTGCTACTTCAACATTCTCAAACACTGTTAGAAGTAGAAGATAGAAATGAAAAATGAAAGACTAAATTCAATAAAACCTGTTAACTTAGGTTATCATAGCCACTGATTGATGAAAAGGATTAAAATGCTTTAGGGAGAACATTTATATTGGGTGTTGTACTAGACAACTTCTAACAGTAGGCCATTCTGCCTTTGTATGAATGTTTCCAAGTACAATTAATTTACTTTTTGATAAAATAGCTTATTACATGATTAAAAACCCTGAAGTTTAGAAAGAGTTTCCTTATATTGCCCTAAAGTTGCTTTCCTTATAACTCCACCTATTTGCCTTGCATTCCTTCAATTGAATGCATTCCTTGCATTCAATTTGATGAGTTTTGAAAATTGAGTAACCCATGTAACTATCACCTAATACAAGATGTAGAACATTCCTATCACCGAGAAATCTTCCCCAAGCCCACATTGATTGAACTCCTTGCCTCTCACCTCCCAAAGAGAAACACTGCCTCATTTCTATCACCATGGATTAGTGTATTAGTCAGAGCTCTCCAGAGAAACAGAACTAATAAAATATATATATATTTAGATAAGAGGAGATTTATTGTAGGAATTGGCTTACATGGTTACAGAGACCAAGAATTCCCAAGATCTGTTGTCTGCAAGAAAGGCTAGTGGTGTAATTCGGTTCAATTTGGAAGGTCTGAGAATCAGACTTGGTGGAAGGTCTGAGAATCAGACTGGTTGGTATAAGTCCTGATATGAATCTAAAAGCCCAAGAACAGGGAACACCAATGCAGGAGAAGATGATTATCTCAGCTCAAGCAGAGAGAGTGAATTTGCCCTTTATCCACCATTTTATTCTATTCAGGCCTTAAACAGGTTGGCTCACGCCCACCCCCATTGGTGAGGCAATCTTCTTTACTCTGTCTACTGATTCAAATTCTAATCTCTTGCAGAGGCACCTTACAGACACATCCAGAAATAATGTTTTACCAGCTATCTGGGTATCCTTTAGACCAGAGGTCTCCAACCCCTGGGGCCACAGACTGGTACCAGCTATCTGCAGGGCTCACTCTCTTATCTCTCAAGTATGTGCCCAGATGTCACCTTCTCAATGAGGCCTTTCCATGACGACTCTGCTTGAAATTGAAATTTGCCCCCATCCCTGCCCCAGACCAGCACAATCCCTTCTTATCTTCTATTTTTATTTTCCTCCTTATAACACTAAACACCAACTGACTACATATACTTTTTTTTTTTGCGGTACGCAGGCCTCTCACTGTTGTGGCCTCTCCCATTGCGGAGCACAGGCTCCGGATGCGCAGGCTCAGCGGCCATGGCCCACGGGCCCAGCCACTCCGCGGCATTGTGGGATCTTCCCGGACCGGGGCACGAACCCGTGTCCCCTGCATCGGCAGGCAGACTCTCAACCACTGCGCCACCAGGGAAGCCCTATATATTCATTTTTATTATTTATTGCCTGCGTATTCCCTTTGAGTGTAAGTGCCTTGACAATAAAATTTTGTCTGCTCTGTTTATGGTTATAAACAGTTTTGGTTGCACAGTCATCTACTATACTCAATGAATATTTCCATATACATTTATTTATATAGATTAATGAGTGAAATCTTGCTATTTTATATCTTAAAGTTGGAAAGAGTTCATAGAGGCCAATTGATACCACTTTCAATTAGGATTTCCTCACTGGTATGTGCAAATTTCTATATTCAAATGCTATATCTCCCCAACTGTATTGTAAACTTTTGGGGAATAGAGGCCTTGTGTGTAATCTTTGTATTACCTACATTATCTTAGGGCAATAGGTTCTTAACATATATTTTTAGAATAAGTGAATAGGTATAAAGCAGATAGAAAGTGCCTTTAATGTGCTACAATTTCTACTTTTATGATTTTTTTTCCTAACAATTTGTATTCATTAGGGTTTGGGAGCAGCATATACCTACAATTGTGTTTCTAAAAGTCAAAGTGTAGTACATTTTCATACCTAGTTTCCATTAAATTTTATTAAAATGCTTTTAATGCTAATTCACACTCCCAATGATATTCTAAACACATAAAAATATAAAAATTCTCTTTTTTAAAATTTCAGCTTAAACAATAAATATTCCATAACAGATTTATATGTCTATATCATGATCTTTATCCTGTATTTTTTATGCCTTTAACTAATTTTAGAAAAGAGGAAGAACTTATACTCATACATGTACACATGCACGACACACATGGGAAAATAAGGGACTTTGAAACAAATGTTGAAAGGAGCTGAAGAATGCCAAATACTGTCCTAATCCACAATAGCACAATATATTATACACTTAATTATTCCACTAGTAAAGTTAAAAGAACTTATGGGAAATTGCTAACAATGAAAATGAGATCTGTTGTGTGTCAAGTAAAAATTCTCCTCAATAAAGTTGAAATATGTGTGTATGAATGTACCTAAAATTAATTCAACATTCTAAAATGGAATGACATTCTATTCACAAGATATACAACTTAGAATGAGTTTGAAAGTACACCTGTGGATTTAGAGGTGAATAAAGCAAATGATTAGCCTCTGCATTTGCTCTTGAGCCCTTCTGTGCCGGGTACACAGCCTGGTTTCATGCATGGGGTGAGGGCAGTGATTCTGCCTTGACTATTTCCAACATTGTTTCTTGCACTATCAAATATCAGAAAGTATAAGTAAAATGAATAAATAAATACAAAAAAAGAAAAGTTTAGAATATGTTGTCCAGAGGGATTGTGAGCTTTATAAGATCATACAGACATTTAGTGGACCTGCTGTAACTAACACCTAAATTCTCCTGATTTCATTGTCAAATAAAATTATTTTAGTTATATGAATAATAAAATGTTTTAGGTCAAGAGGTTATATAGTCCCCCAAATATTTTTCAAACACATTAGTTTTCTTTTACTGATATAATATTTAAAATTACAACTAAATTTCATTTCTTTAAAAAAAAGAAGCAAGAGTTCTTTTCTTTTTCTTTTATTAAGTGCAGTTGATGTACAATATTCTATTAGTTTCAGGTGTACAACATAATGATTTGATATTTAAATAATTACAAAATTATCACTATGATAAGTCTAGTAAACGTCTGTCACCATAAAAGTTATTACAATATTATAGACTATACCCCCTCTGTATTACATCCCTGTGACTTATTTATTTTATAAAAGGAAGTTCATACCTCTTTATCCCATTCACTTATTTTACCCAACGCTTTGCCCTCCACCACTCTGGCAGCCACCAGTTTGTTCTCTGTTTCTATGAGTCTGTATCTGTTTTTTTGTGTTTGTTCATTTGTTTTGTTTTTAGATTCCACATATAAGTGAAGTTAAACAGTATCTGTCTTTGTCTGTGTGACATATCATCTGTGTAATACCCTTTATGACCAACCAGGTCATCTCAAATGGCAAGATTTCATTCTTTTTTATGGCTAAGGAATATTCCATTATATATATACCACTTCTTTATCCATTCATCTATCGATGGACACCTAGATTACTTCCATAACTTGGATATTGTAAATAATGGTTCAGGAATATAGAGTTGCATATATCTTTTGAAGTAGTATTTTCATTTCTTTGGATAAATACCCAGAAGTGGAATTGCTGGATCATATGGCAGTGAGATTTTTAATTTTTTGAGGAATCATCATGCTATTTCCTATACTGACTGCACCAATTTACATTCCTACCAACATTGCACAAGGATTCCCCTTTCTCCACATCCTCATCAACACTTGTTATTTGTTGTCTTTTTGATAATAGCCATTCTGACAGGAGTGAGGTAATAATCTCATTGTGGTTTTGATTTGAATTTCCTTGATGATTAATGATATTGAGCATCTTTTTCATGTGCCTGTCTTCTTTGGAAAAATGTCTATTCAGGACCTCTGCCCATTTTTTAATTGGGTTGTTTGTTTTTTTGATATTGAGTTGTATGAGTTCTTTGTATATTTTAGATATTAACGCCTTAGCAGATGTATCATTTGCAAATATCTTCTCTCATCCAGGAAGCAGCCTTTTTGTTTTGTTGATAGTTTTCTTTGTTGTGCAAAAGCTTATAGTTTGATGTAGTCTCACTTGTTTATATTTGCTTTTGTTTCCCTTGCCTGAGGACACATATCAAAAAAATATTGCTAAGACTAATATAAAAAAGAGTACTGTCTATGTCCCTCTAGTTTTATGGCTTCAGGGCTTACATTTAAATTATTAGTTCAGTTTCAGTTTATTCTTGTATATGGTGTGGGCAAGTAATTCAGTTTTATTCTTTCATATGCAATTGCCCAGTTTTCTCAACACTATTTCCTCCATTGAATATTCTTGCCTCCTTTGTCATAGATTAATTGCTTATATAAGTGTGGATTCATTTCTGGGCTCTCTATTCTGTTCCATCGATCTATGTGTTTTTGTACAAGCACCATACTGTAGCTATATAATAGAGTTTGAAAACACAGAGTGTGATACCTCCAGCCTGTTCTTCTTTCTCAAGATTGCTTTGACTATTCAGGGTATCTTGTGTTTCCATATAAATTTTAGGGTTATTTGCTTTGTAGAAAAATGTCACTAGTATTTTGAAAGGGATTGCTTTGAATCTGTAGATTGCCTTGAGTAATATCATAATTTAAATAATATTAATTCTTCCAGTCAATGAACATGGTATATATTTCCATTTGTTTGTATCATCTTCAACGTCTTACAGTTTTCTGAGTACAGATCTTTTACTTCCTTAGTTAGATTTATTCCTAGGTATTTTATTCTTTTCAATGCAATTTTAAATGAGATTTAAAAAAATTTTCTCTTTCTGATAGTTCATTGTTAGTGTATAGAAATGCAACAGATTTCTGTATATTACTTTTGTATCCTGCAACTTTACTGAGTTAATTTATTGGTTCTATAATTTTTTGTGGTGTCTTTAAGATTTTCTATATATAGTATCATGACATCTGCAAACAGTGAAAGTTTTACTTCTTCCTTTCCAGTTTGGACTCCTTTTATTTATTTTTCTTATCTTATTTCTGTGGCTAAGACTCCCAATACTATGTTGAATAAAATTGGCAAGAGTGGACATCCTTGTTCTGTTCCTGATTATAGAGAAAATGCTTTTAGGTTTTCACCATTTTGAGTATGATGTTAGCTGTGTGCTTGTCATATATCTCCTTTATTTATGTTGAGGCATGTTCTCTTTATAACCACTTTGTGGAAAGATTTTATCATAAATGGATGTTAAATTTTGTCAAAAACTTCTTCTGTGTCTGTTGCGATGATCATATGATTTTTATTTTTGACTAAACATTTTTTCTTCAATATTTCTTTTACATTGGAGTATAGTTGCTTTACAATATTGTGTTAATTTATACTGCACAGCAAAGTAAATCAGCTATATGTATATCATCTTTTTTAGATTTCCTTCTCATTTAGGTCACCACAGAGGATTGAGTAGAATTCCCTGTACTATAGAGTAGGTTCTCATTTGTTATCTATTTTATACATAGTACCAATAGTGTATATATGCAATCCCAATCTCCCAATTCATCCCACCCCATTTCCCCCTTGTTATCTATACGTTTATTCTCTACATCTGTGTCTTTATTTCTGCTTTGTAAATAAGATCATCTACACCAATTTTTTCAGATTCCACATATATACATTAATATACGATACTTGTTTTTCTCTTTCTGACATACTTCTCTTTGTATGACAGTCTCTAGGTTCATCCATGTCTCTACAAATGATCCAATTTCATTCCTTTTTATGGCTGAATAATATTCCATTGTATATATGTACCATATCCTCTTTATACATTCCTCTGTTGATGGACATTTAGGTTGATTCCATGTCCTGGCAATTATAAATAGTGTTGCAATGAACATTGGGGTGTATGTGTCTTTCTAACCATGGTTTTCTCTGGGTATATGCCCAAGAGTAGAATTGCTGGGTCATATGGTAGTTCTATTTTGAGTTTTTTAAGGAACCTTCATGGTGGCTCTACCAATTCACATTCCCACCAACAGTGTAGGAGGGTTCCATTTTCTCCACACTCTCTCCACCATTTATTGTTTGTAGATTTTTTGATGATGGCCATTCTGACCAATGTGAGGTGATAGCTTATTGTATCAATAGTTTTGATTTGCATTTCTCTAAAAATTAGTGATCTTGAGCAACTTTTCATGTGTTTTTTGGCCATCTGTATGTCTTCTTTGGAGAAATGTCTATTTAGATCTTCTGCCCATTTTCTGATATTTGTTTGTTTGATTGAGTTATTTGGTTTTTTGTTATTGAGCTCCATGAGCCGCTTGTATATTTTGGAGATTAATCCTTTGTCAGTTGCTTCATTTGCAAATATTTTCTCCCATTCTGAGGGCTGTCTTTTCGTCTTGTTTAGGGTTTCCTTTGCTGTACAAAAGCTTTTAAGTCTCATTAGGTCCCACTTGTTTATTTCTGTTTTGATTCTCATTACCCTAGGAGGTGGGTCAAAAATTTCTTGCTGCGATTTATGTCAAAGAGTGTTCTGCCTATCTTTTCCTCTAAGAGTTTTATAGTGTCTGGCTTTACATTCAGATCTTTAATCCATTTTGAGTTTACTTTTGTGTATGGTGTTAAGGAGTGTTCTAATTTCATTCTTTTACATGTAGCTGTCCAGTTTTTCCAGCACCACTTATTGAAAAGGCTGCCTTTTCTCCACTATATATCCCTGTTTCCTTTGTCAGAGATCAGTTGACCATAGGTGCATGGGTTTATCTCTGGGCTTTCTATCCTGTTGCATTGATCTATATTTCTGTTTTTGTTCCAGTACCATGTTGTCTTGATTACTGTAGCCTTGTAGTATAGTCTAAAGTCAGGAAGCATGATTCCTCCAGCTCCATTTTTTTTCCTCAAGATTGATTTTGGTATTTGGGGTCTTTTTGTTTCCATACAAATTGTAAACTTTTTTGTTCTTGGGCTTTCCTTGTGGTGCAGTGATTGAGAGTCCACTTGCAGATGCAGGGGACATGGGTTCGTGCCCCAGTACAGGAAGATCCCACATGCTGCGGAGCGGCTGGGCCCGTGCACCATGGCTGCTGAGCCTGCATGTCTGGAGCCTGTGCTCCACAAAGGGAGAGGTCACAACAGTGAGAGGCCCGTGTACCGCAAAAAAAAAAAAATTTTTTTTTGTTCTAGTTCTGTGAAAAATGTCATTGATAATTTGATAGGGATTGCACTGAATCTGTAGATTGCTTTGAGTGGTATAGTCATTTTCACAACACTGATTCTTCTAATCCAAGAACATGGTATATCTCTCCATCTGTTTGTGTCATCTTTGATTTCTTTCATCAGTATCTTATAGTTTTCTGTATACAGGTCTTTTGCCTCTCTAGGTAGGTTTATTCCTAGGCATTTTATTCTTTTTATTCCAGTGGTAAATGGGATTGTTTCCTCAATTTCTCTTTCTGATCATTTCTTGCTAGCATATAGAAATGCAAGAGATTTCTATGTACTAATTTTGTATCCTGCAACTTTACTATATTCACTGATTAGCTTTAGAAGTTTTCTGGTGACATCTTTAGGATTTTCTATGTATAGAATCATGTCATCTGCAAAGAGTGACAGCTTTACTTCTTATTTTCCAATTTGGATTCTTTTTATTTCTTTTTCTTCTCTGATTGCCACGGCTAGGACTTCCAAAACTATGTTGATAATAGTGTCAAGAGTGAGCGCACATGTCTTCTTCCTGATCTTAGAGGAAGAGCTTTCAGTTTTTCACCATTGAGAGTAATGTTTGCTGTGGGTTTGTTGTATATGGCCTTTATTATGTTGATGTAGGTTCTCTCTGTGCCCACTTTCTAGAGAGTTTTTATCATAAATGGTTGTTGAATTTTGTCAAAAGCCTTTTCTGCATCTATTGAGATGATCATATGGTTTTTATTCTTCAATTTATTAATATGGTGTATCACATTGATTGATTTGCATATATTGGAGAATCCTTGCATCCCTAGGATAAATCCCACTGATCATGGTGTATGATCCTTTTAATATGTTGTTGGATTCTGTTTGCTAATATTTTTTTGAGTATTTTTGCGTCTATGTTCATCAGTGATATTGGTGTGTAATTTTCTTTTATTGTGATATCTTTGTCTAGTTTTGGTATCAGGGTGATGGTGGCCTCATAGAATGAATTTGGGAGTTTTCCTTCTTCTGTGATTTTTTGGAAGAGTTTGAGAAGGATAGGTGTTAGCTCTTCTCTAAACGTTTGATAGAATTTGCCTGTGGAGCCATCTGCTCCTGGACTTTTGTTTGTTGGAATATTTTTTGGGGGCGATATGTGGGCCTCTCACTGTTGTGGTCTCTCCTGTTGTGGAGCACAGGCTCCGGACGTGTAGGCTCAGCGGCCATGGCTCACAGGCCCAGCCGCTCTGTGACATGTGGGACCCTACCGGAACGGGGCACGAACATGTGTCCCTTGCATTGGCAGGTAGACTCTCAACCACTGCACCACCAGGGAAGCCCTGTTGGAATATTTTAAATCACAGTTTAAATTTCATTATCTGTGATTTGTCTGTTCATATTTTCTATTTCTTCCTGGTTCAGTCTTGGAAGGTTGTACTTCTCTAAGATTTTGTCCATTTCTTCCAGGTTGTCCATTTCATTGGCATAGAGTTGCTTGTAGTAGTCTCTTATGATCCTTTGTATTTCTGTGGTGTCAGTTGTAACTTGTTTTTCATTTCTAATTTTATTGATTTGAGTCCTCTCCGTTTTATTCTTGATGAGTCTGGCTAACGTTTCATCAATTTTGTTTATCTTCTCAAAGAAACAGCTTTTAATTTTATTGATCTTTGCTGGTTTTTTTTTTTCATTTCTATTTCACTTATTTCTGCCCTGATCTTTATGGTTTATTTCCTTCTACTAACTTTGTGTTTTCTTTGTTCTTCTTTTCCAGTTGTTTTAGGTGTAAAGTTAGCTTGTTTATTTCAGATTTTCTTGTTTCTTGAGGTAGGATTGTATTGCTATAAACATCCCTCTTAGGACTGCTTTTGCTTCATCCCATAGGTTTTGGGTCATCATGTTTTCATCGTCATTTGTTTCTAAGTATTTTTTGATTTCCTCTTTGATTTCTTCAGTGATCTCTTGGTTACTTAGTAGCATATTGTTTAGTCTGCATGTATTTGTGTTTTTTACAGGTTTTTTTCCCCCTGTAATTGATTTCTAATCTCATAGCATTGTGGTCAGGAAAGTTGCTTGATATGATTCAATTTTCTTAAATTTACCTAAGCTCACTTTGTGACCCAGCATTTGATCTATTCTGGAGAATGTTCCATGTGCACTTGAGAAGAAAGTGTATTCCGCCACTTTCGGATGGATTGTCATATAAATATCAGTTACGTCTACCTGGTCTTATGTGTCATTTAAGGCTTGTGTTTCCTTATTAATTTTCTGTCTGGACCATCTATCCATTGGTGTAAGTGGGGTGTTAAAGTTCCCCACTATTTTTGTGTTACTGTTGATTTCCCCTTTTATGGCTGTTAGCATTTGCCTTATGTCTTGAGGTGTTCCTGTGTTGGGTGCATAAATATTTACAATTGTTATATTTTCTTCTTGGATTGATCCCTTGATCATTATGTAGTGTCCTCCCTTGTCTCTTGTGACAGTCTTTATTTTAAAGTCCATTTTGTCTGATATGAGTATTGCTATTCCAGTTTCCTTTTGATTTCCATTTTCATGGAATATCTTTCCATCCCCTCACTATCAGTACGTATGTGTCCCAGGGTCTGAAGTGGGTCTCTTGTAGACAGCATATGTATAGGTCTTGTTTTTATACCTATTCAACCAGTGTGTGTCTCCTGGTTGGAACATTTTATCCATTTACATTTAAGGTCTTTATTGATATGTATATTCCTATTACCATTTTCTTAACTGTTTTGGGTTTGTTTTTATAGGTCTTTTCTTCTCTTGTGTTTTCTGCCTAGAGGAGTTCTTTTAGAATTTGTAGTAAAGCTGGTCTGGTGGTGCTGAAATCTCTTAGTTTTCGCTTTTCTCTAAAGCTTTTGATTTCCTCATCAAATCTGAATGAGATCATTGCTGGGTAGAGTAATCTTGGTTGTAGGTTTTCCCCTTTCATCACTTTAGGTATATCCTGCCACTCCTTTCTGGCCTGCAGAGTTTCTGCTTAAAGTTCAGCTGATAACCTTATGGGGATTCCGTTGTATGTTATTTGTTGCTTTTCCCATGCTGTTTTTATTATTTTTCCTTGTATTTAGTTTTTGTTAGTTTGATTAATATGTGTCTTGGCATGTTTCTCCTTGGATTTACCCTGTATGGGACTCTCTGTGCTTACTGGACTTGATTGACTATTTACTTTCCCATGTTGGGAAGTTTTCAACTATACTCTCTTCATGTATTCTCAGACCCTTTCTCTTTCTTTTCCTCTCCTGAGACCCCTAAAATTCAAATGTTTGTGGGTTTAATATTGTTCCAGAAGTCTCTGAGACTGTCCTCAATTCTTTTCATTCTTTTTTCTTTATTCTGCTCCATGGCTGTTATTTCCACCATTCTATCTTCCAGCTCACTTATCCATCCTTCTGCCTCAGTTATTCTGCTATTGATTCCTTATAGTGTACCTTTTATTTCCATTATTGCATTGTTCTTCACAGTTTATATTTTATTTAGTTATTCTAAGTCCTTTTTAAATGTTTCTTGTATTTGCTCCATTCTATTTCTAAGATATTGGATCATCTTTACTGTCATTACTCTCAATTCTTTTTCAGGTAGTTTGCCCATTTCCTCTTCATTTATTAGGTCTTGTGGGTTTTTATCTTGCTCCTTTGCCTGCAAGATACTTCTCTGTCTTCTCATTTTGTCTAACTTACTGTGTTTGAGGTCTCCTTTCTGCAGGCTGCACAGTCATATTTCCTCTTGCTTCTGGTGTCTGCCCCCAGTGGGTGAGGTTGTTCCAGTGGCTTGTGTAGGCTTCCTGGTGGGAGGGACTGGTGTCTATGTTCTGGTGGGTGGAGCTGGATCTTGTCCCTCTGATGGGCACAGCCACCTCAGGTGGTGTGTTTTGGGGTGTCTGTGGGCTTAGTGCAACTTTAGGCAGGCTGTGTGCTGATGGGTGGTTTTGTTTTCTTGTCTTGCTTGTTGTTTGGCATGGGGCATTCAGTACTGGAACCTGCAGGCAGTTGGGTGGAGCCAGATCTTGGAGTTGAGATGGAGACCTCAAGGAGAGCAGTTGCTGTTTAATATTCCTTAGGACTGGGAATTACCTGACATTCCAGCATCAGGGACTCACTGTTCCCTCCCCAGAGGCTCAGGCCTGACACCCAGACTGGAAACCAAGACCCTGCAAACCACACGGCTTGGCAATAAAAGGGAAAAAAAGAGAAAAGACAGGAAAAAAACAAATGAAAACACACAGACCAAAAATACCACACACACACACAAAAAAAGAAATACAAACAAAAACAGGGAAAACAAGGGAGCAACCAGCCCATCAAAAGAACCCCAAAATGAAATCAAACGTTTAAAAATCAAATTGACCAGAACAAAAAATAAAAGACAAAACAAAAGCAGAATGCAAACTGAAGGAAAAAAGGAGGAAACAAAACAAACACACAAAAATGATATAAAAAGATAAAACAAATAGAACAAAGGAAGAAAGATATAAACAAAATTGAATAAAGGAAAGAAAAAAGAAAACAAGGAAAAAATACAGAACAACAAAGATGTAACATAGAAATAGAAATATAATATATTTAAAAAATTTTTTAAATGAAATGAAAATAAAAACAATATTAAAACAACAAAACAAAACATAAAAAATAGTAATAATTATATTTTCCTGGTGTCTCAGCTGTCCATGTCCTTGCCCCCACTGTGAGTTCAGGCCAACTCCACCATTACCTTGGGGTAATGGAGAGAAGGAAGTATATATCTGTTTTTAGATAGCTTTGTTCTGAATTTTGAGGATGGTTTGACCATTGCAATCCAAAGCAAAAATTAGTGAAATGAAGTTGTCAAAAGATTTGAAGAATAAAACAACTTCCACTGTGTATTTGATTAGGTTTTTAAATATTTGGCATCAGAAAGGAAAAATTGTGCATATACTTGCATATGTTATCACCAAGTGTTGATCTTTTATTTAATAAACAACTTTGCCAAGAGATTAACTTTTCCTCATTATTCTCTCCTAAGAGAAGGAGAAGTAGAAGGTATGGAAATACATGCTGTTGAAGCCAACACAAACTATGTCATTACATTTATATCTTTTGGGTTCTCAACAAGGAATAAATTGTGTTTTATTGTCCCACTTTTATAAGAGGGGACCATGTGGCTTAAAAATTTTTCTAGAAACTTGATTAAGATCATGCATCTAAGATATGGTAGAGTTAAGATTCAAATCCAGGTCTATATCACTGATTAATTCATCCAAAAGTATTTATTTACTATGTGCCAGGAACTGTGTTAGATGTTACAGACCCAAGAGTGAACAAAGCCAGGCGTTGTCCTTGTCCCCAAGGAATTTACAGTCTGGTTGGGGATATTAGCCTTAATCAAAGGATGACACAAATTACATACATTGCTCTGGTAATTAGTGCTCCAAAGGAAAGTTAAAGGATGCTGCAAGAGCTTATAATGGGGAGTTTGATTTCATCAGTGGGGGATAGGAAAGGCTGTTGTGAGGAAGTGGTGGCTGAGTTCACTCTGACAGTGAGTGCAGAGGCCAGTAAAGTCTGGTCCAGGCAGATGCATCAACTTACTCAGGGAAAGCTCTTGGGCTGAGGGAGCTTGAGGTTAAAGGAGAGGAGCCTTGCTGGCTTTTGGTCATTTGGTTAGGATTTTGGTCTTTATCTCAAGAGTAATTAGAAGCTATTGAAAGTTTCAAAGTTGATTTATGTTTTGAAAAGGCGCCTCTTTCCAGTACCATACTGTCTTGATTACTGTTGCTTTGTAATATAGTCTAAAGTCAGGGAGCCTTATTCCTCCAGCTCCTTTTTTCGTTCTCAAGATTGCTTTGGCTATTCGGGGTCTTTTGTGTTTCCATACAAATTGCGAAATTTTTTGTTCTAGTTCTGTGAAAAATGCAATTGGCCACATTTTCACTTACTTTTCAACTGGTAACTGTAGGCACGCTTGGGGGAAAAGAAGTTAGCTTACGTTTATACCCCTCTCAATGTTTCTAATTTTCAGTTTGTAAGAAATTAAAAAAATGAATTATAAAATTTCACCTCAACTCTTGAAAGGGAGATTCCATAATTTCAGACCTTGGATGAGAAGACAAAACACTAACAATGTGACGTTGATCAAGATATTTCTTTGGCATTTCCTGTCAGCCTCCACATAGACATTTGAGCCTAGTTTTTATACAATGGACATTACTAATTTCCTCTAGCTCCTCTATGTGCTTGCACGAAAGAGGAAAAACATGTCTGAAAGGCTAATAAAAGAAATAGTGAAACAGATAGTTGAATGGTTAAAATATTAAGTGTTTCAAAATGGTAAAATTTGAAACTCTTGGTAAGAGACTGAGTATGACTGATTTAAAAAAATGAAGACATTTTGATTTGTTTCTGAAAAAAAGAAATGGAAACATTCTGCTTAAATGTTTATTTTCTCTTTTTTTCAAAATTTTGATGTTTCATTGCGTTATTTTTATTGTATTAGATAATATTAGATATTTCATTAACATTGAATATATTTTTAAACATAATATTTGTCTTTAAAAGAGTCTTCTGTGATATTGAAGTGATGTAGCAATCAGTTGACCTTAAGTTCAAATGTAGATCAGAATATTAATTTTCAAGTTACAGAATTCCTAGCAAAGAGGGGTGCGGTTATAACTATGAAAACACTCCAAATATATGATAAACAGAAAGAAACAGTAAATATCAGCAGTAACAAGCTTATGAATTACTTTAATTCTATAGTTTTATGATCAAATTTCCTGTTTTCTAAGAGAACCAAAAATATTTTAAAATATGACATGAACAGAACATTTAGTAGTTGGTGAAAGTTATAATTTATATTTTGTAGAATTGCACAAAGAAACATGAATGACAATGCAGACAAGCGAGTGATTTTGGGAAATGATTAGACTTAGAATAAAGTGCTTGCAACACTGGGCTAACAGCATGAAGTTAGTTACTGTTAAAATACCAAAAAAAAAAATTGCTTTCCTGAGTCTAGCTAAGTGACTAGAAGTGAGGAAACAGCTTGGGTCAAATCCAGCTTAAAATCTTTGTGTTCAGACAATCTGAAAGCTTCCTTTTCCCTTTATTGAGTATTTCATGAAAGAATAAGCTATATCATATGTTAAAATATCTGCTATTCCCTCTTTAAGAAGTCAGATTCAAAACAATCCATTGTCTACTTCCACTCAGAAGTATTTAAACATATTTAGTTCACACCATTGCTCAGGTTTGTGTTCAAAAGTAGGTAACGAAGAAGCAAGGAGAAAAGAGTTCACTTGAGTTGATAACTATCACTAAGAAAAATTTGAGACACATTCAAATTTATATGTAAGTTTCACTAATTTTTATTTGAATTTTAAATGTAGAAATTCTGCTATTCAAAAGTATTTCATCTCTAGAGTAAATAACATTCAAAGATTTAAAAATATTTACACTTTGAACTCTACAAATATTAGTCCCTTGAAAGATTTTTTCAGTTACAAAATATTTCTGTTACTAGTACCAGATGTGCAGACTCTACAACAGTTGGGAATTTAGGAAATTAATTATTCGTGTACAAATTCCCCCTCATAAATTTTGGCTGCCTTCACGGAAGGCTTTCACCAAGTGCTATCCAATTTTCACCTCTCCTTCATTCTCATGCTCTCTTATGAAAACAAAAGGAAGAAGAAAAAATAAATCTAAGATTAAATGACTCTTCCACCAATTCACACTCAAAGTTAAAAAAGAACATTTGGGGACCCCATAATACACCTTTCTTCCCCCAAAAATGTATCAAGAAAATTGGAAACAATTATTGTTAAACATAAAAACATAGACCTAATTTCCTATACCTTTGCTGAAACACAACTGGTCTTTTAAGAGAGTGAAAATATAACTGAAAAATACAGTATTTGTCTTTCTCTTATTTCACTAAGCATAATAAAACAGACCAGTGAATATAGCAAACTGAAGCACACTCAGAGATACAGAGAACAAACTAGTGGTTACCAGTGGGGAGAGGGGTGGGGGAAGGGGCAGGATTAGGGTAGGGGATTAAGAGATACCGGCTGCTAGGTATAAAATAAATAAGATACAAGGATATAATGTACAGCACAGGGAATATTACCAATATTTTATAATAACTTTATATGGAATATAATCTATGAAAATATTGAATCACTGTTATACACCTGAAACTAATATAGTATTGTAAATCAATTATACTTCAATTGAGAAAAAAGAGAGAGTGAAACTAAATAGTTTGTATTATTACAACCTTTTGGGGGAACATCAAGCATCACCTGTGGTTTTGCTCTGGTAGCAAAATGAAATGGCAAGTTTCTATTAACGTATGTGGGACTCTCTCACCCCCTGCCGGAATGCTTCAATCACCCCTCCACTTGCTTGGTGGATATTTATGATCACAGTGTGTGATTCTTCTGGTGAAGATTTCTGGAGGTTTGTTATGGAAAACGGAACATTGAGGGAGTTTTTACCATGTTCTTAGAGATGAACAGGTCAGTACAAAAACTAAAGTACTGTTGAGGAGAGAGTCCTTGCCTATAGAAACCAGTTGCCAAAGACCTAATCATTCATTTCCTTCATCTGTTATTTTCAAACAGTTGTTTTACTTAACTAATAACATTGTTGTTGCAATGTTAATTTTAAAATTTAATGTCCAGCTTTCAACGAGATCAAAATAGCATGGCAGAGTTCAGTGGAAGAAGAGAAATACTATATGCATCATCAAAGCATTTATATATTTAGAGCAAGTTACCAGTGACACATACAGTCACCACGTCTAACAGGTGTTCCAAGGGGATGCTTTTACCTGCTGTATTTTATTTGTCCTATAGAACTTGCTTTGTGTTAACAGATTTAAGAAAATAGACGTCTAAGGAAAACACTGGTAAATCAGACCCCTTCTCTCTAGCGTGATTAAAATGTTTCCTTTACAACCGTAGGTTCTTACTTAGGACTATGACCAATATTCTTACTTTCTCCAGGAAGCTAGTTGAAAGTGTTTAAATATCTAAAGTTAGAACAATAAAAAAATTATTCAAGTATAAAATAATACTTCAATGGATATATTATAGCAAAACAAATTACAGTCTCCAGTGAGATTGGATACCATGACCTGAAAAATTACATACTGTATTCCAACAGTGAGAAAAAATTTTAATTAAATATTCACATTTTAAAAATATATATATCAAGCTACTTCAAACCTTTTCCCCAGCAACACTTTAGTATGTATACTGAGCTGGTCATCTTAAGATCATGGTAAGAAATCTTCTAATGCTCTGGTTTTTTGTTTCTTTTTTTTTCAGTACGCAGGCCTCTCACTGTTGTGGCCTGTCTCGTTGCGGAGCACAGGCTCCGGACGCGCAGGCTCAGCGGCCACGGCTCACGGGCCCAGCCGCTCCGCGGCATGTGGGATCTTCCCGGACCGGGGCACGAACCCCTGTCCCCTGCATTGGCAGGCGGACTCTCAACCACTGCGCCACCAGGGAAGCCCCTAATGCTCTGTTTTAATCACAGAAAGATTAAATACATTTCATGTAATTCATTTTTCTAATAAACAACTCAGAAAACAGAAAATTTCTTGAAAGTTTTTGTTATTTTTTAAATTATCTTATCATTCTTTCAAGTTAAGACCTCTGTATCTTTAAATTTATCTTCACTGGAATATTCTATGCTGTTCAAATGAATGCTTATGGGTCTCAGGTGTCTTAATAACATACAATTGTATAAGATAGAAGATTGTTGATCATGGTGTCTCATAGTTTTAGGGGGAATTTAATTGAAAAATGTATTTATCTAGAATTAACAAAATATAGGAAATTGAGCCCTGCCATCTACTAACTCTTTGATATATAGTTTAATCTCTTTGATCTCCAAATTTCTCACCTAATGAGTGGAAATTGTAATAAGCAACATCATAAAGATGTTGTTAAAATTATGAGACTTATAAAGTACAATGTCTGCTACATGATTTAGTATTGTAGTTGCTATTTCACTTTTTGACAGTATAAATATAATTTGGTATTTCATTTTGTTACTTTGCCTGACATATAAGAAACAAATAAATTTCCAGTACTATTTATAACCCAAATTTATGAAAAAACAGTTGTCCTGAAGTACATAAAGTTGAAAGACATCCTTCATAACAAAACTGCATATTATCATTTCAGGAATAGTGAAAACACATGGCTGGCAATAGAACACTAAAATATGTCTGGTATTGTCTCATTCAGAAATAGAGGTAATTTTTCATAGGTCTGAAAACATCAAAGAATGGATGGAGTTAGGAGTAATATAACATATGCATTTCTATAATGTGTAGTTATAGACCAGTAAAAGTGAGTCTATACGATGAGGCAATTACATGGACATTTAAAAAAAATCAAAACTAATTTAATACCAAGGTCTTCTCTTTTTTATCTAGATATTTTGACTAAAAGACTACCTCAGCAATAAATTATCTAATTTAAGTACACTCTTTATTCCATTTTATTTGCTAATATAGTATTTACCTATTGTTTGTCATGATTGTTGAGTTACTGTTAAGATAATAGACAATATATATACCTTGATGTATAATATATTTCAAAGAAAAATGTAGAATATGGAAAATTTTGCTTTCTTCATGTAGTTTCTTAATCATGTATTTTGACTATTCCCCAAAGGAAATAATAATTTAAAAAACACACCTCTGATTTTCAGTTTCTATTTTTCAGTTTTTCCTTTGCTTATTTAGAACTGACCCTGAGCAAAACAAACAAACATAAAAACAAAAAAAACCCAAAAAACAAAAAACTGTGGAGTGCATTTGTTCTGTTTTCCTCCTAGTTTCCTTTCCCATATTTGACACTATTTATCTACAGGCGCCAGAGCATGTCCTTGGAGTTGTTTTTCCAGTAGTGGTGATGGATTTATATTGATCCATCCACACTCATTGGCTCAATCTCTTGTGGACACCATCCTGTACTCGTTGGACACCAGGTCAACATCAGGGTTCTGGTTTTGCCTTTGGAGCTGAGTAAAATGAACTGTCCCATATGTAGACTTCACTCAGCTCATCCCAGGTAAAACAAAAGTAGGGGTGCCCTTTTCCTAACCATCCTTCCTAACTCTTCTGACAAACCACCAATGTGCCTGAGCTCTAAGAATTCTAGGGAAGTTGTCTGTATTTAACCCTGTTCTCTTCTTTACAGGTAGGACTTGGAGCCCAAAACTTATGAGAAAAACCTCCAAGTGATGTGCATTTTAAAAAGAAAGCCCAGAAATTACAACTCCATACAAGTGAGTAAGATATATTTTTAATGTTCTCTAGGTAACTGTTTACTTCAGCTGTTCACTGTCCTACTAAAGGTAGTGATGTCTTCAGTGTTATGCGGGAGTCCCCCTCACCTCATGTTGCCTTGTGTCATTTGCCTTTAATAAATTCATATTCTTGCGTTCATTTGCTTAACTTTTACATTTCCAGACAACCTAGTCATTGGAGAACTCTTATATTTCTGAGTTCCTTGCTTAAACAATATTTAGCCAGCGGAAGGGTTCAGTTATCAGACTTTATATTAGCTTCAGGTCAAGAGTTCTTAAAACAATAGAAGTATTATCAAATAATTCACTTCCTGTCTCTACAAAAGATATTGATTGCCCTTCCTAAAAACATAGACTGTTGTAATGTGTTCATCTTTGGATTTTGCTAATGTTTACATGTAGCCCATTCATTCCAGAAGATGAAATCTCTTGATTTCATGACTAGGAAATAAGTTTTCTCATTTTCTCCTGAGTACATTTTACACTGTGTATATTTAATGCTGCTTGTGGAAAAGAAAGACCTAATTTTTTCTTCAATTGGTAAAATAGAGAAAAAAATAGGTAATAATCTAAACACACTATGCTATCCCAGGCAAAATAATATAGGAATGCCACACTAGTCTAATCCATAGTTTGTATAGCATAATGTTCAATTTCTTAGAGAGAAAATTTCTAACATATATGAGTGACATAGATGCATTTGATCTTTCAATTTTACTTTTATTTACTTTATTGGTAACATTATAACAATATTAAGAATAATAAAACTGGAGTACGCTTATCCAGGGTCTTTAATTCTAAATGATTAAAACGTATTTCACCTTTTACATTTTAGTTGTTATATTTGCTTATCTTTTAGTTGACAAGTAAAATCATTTAAATTAGCCAAAGACAGAAAATTAAGAGAATTTTTGATGCTTTTTAAAGAAATTTGAAACAATCTCAAACTTACAGAAATTTGTAAGTATAACACAAAACTTTTTTTTGTCCTGACTCATTTGAGAATTGGTTGCTGATATGATATTATGTCACACCCCAAATACTGTAGTGCAGCCATCCCCAAACTTTTTGGCACCAGGGACCAGTTTCGTGGAAGACAATTTTTCCACGGACAGGGCGGGTGTGGGGCGAGGTCCAGGTGGTAACACGAGCGATAGGGAGGATGGTTCAGGAGGTAATGAGAGCGACGGGGAGCGATGGGGAGTGGCAGGTGAAGCTTCGCTCGCTTGCTGCCGCTCATCTCCTGCTCTGTGGCCTGGTTCCTAACAGGCCGTGGACTGGTACTGGTCCATGGACTGGGGGTTGGGGACCCCTGCTTTAGTGTATATTCCCTACAAGTAGGGATATTCTCCAACACAACCACAATGCAGTCATCTAAGTCTGGACATTAACTTTGATAGTTTACTACCATCTAATCCTTAGACTTCACTCAAGTTTCCCAATTATCCCAATGTTCTTTATAGAAAAAAGACAGTCTACCAATACATTGTATATTTAGTTGTGCTTCATATTATCCTTCAATTTGAAAGAATTTCCCTGTTGTTCTTTGTCTCTTATGACTTTGTTATGTTTGAATTTTGTTGTTACTTTGTAGAATGTCCCTCAACTTGGATTTAGCTAATGTTTCTTTCTGATTAGATTCAGCTTCTGTGCATTTGACAGAAATATGACAGAAGTTACGCTGTGTTCTTTTAACTGCTTCCTATAAGGTGGCACACATTTTAAAATTTTTCCTAATACTGATAATATTTACTTTTATCACTGGAATGATGTGGTATCTGCTAGGCTGCTCCACTGTAAAATGACTCCTATTCTCTTTGTATAAATAAATATTTTGTAGGAAGGTAGCATGTAACTATGTAATCATCCTGTTCTTTAGAAAACTTTCAATTTATTTAATTGTATTAGTTGAATTCCTAGTTCCTATTTTGCTCAATGAGTTATAATCTATTACTCTAAACGTTCATTTTCATGCTCAAATCATCTCCAGTCTAGTCAATGGCTTCCGTGAAATTTAGGCTTGCTTCTGGGTCCTTTTAAAAAAGTGCCCTTTGAGTCAAGAATGTTAAGTGAGGAAAAATAGTCTTTTCAATAAACAGTGTTGGGAAAACTGTATATTCACAAGCAAAAGAATGAAATTGGACTCCTATCTTATTAACTTCAAAAATTAACTTGAAATAGATTAAAGACTTAAATGAAAGTCTTGAAACCATAAAACTCCTAAAAGAAAACCCAAGGAAAAATCCTCTTGACAAGGGTGTTAGTAATGATTTTTTTGGATATGACATCAAAAGCACAAAAGGATAAAAGCAAAAATAAGTAAGTGGGGTTACATCAAACTAAAAAGCTTCTGCCCAGGAAAGGAACCAATCAATAAAATGAAGGGGCAGCCTACAGAACAGAAGAAAATATTTGGAAACCATACATAACGTAGTGGGTTAATATCCAAAATACACAATGTACTCTTACAACTCAATAACAACAAAAAAAAAATAAACAAAAACAAATCATTTGATTAAAAAATGGGCAGAGAACCTGAATAGACATTTTTCTAAAGAAGACATCATACAAATGACTGGCAGATACATGAAAAGGTGCTCAACATCACTAATCATCAGGGAAAAGCAAATCAAAACCACGGGGAGATATCACCTCACCCATGTTAGAATAGCTATTATCAAAAAGACAAGAGGATGTTGGAGAAGATATGGAGAAAAGGGAAACTTTGTGCACTCTTAGTGGGAATGTAAATTGGTACAGCCATATGAAAAACAGTATGGAGATTCTTCACAAAATTAAAAATAGAACAACTATACGATCCAGCAATTCCACCTTTGGGTATATAGCTGAGAGAAATAAAATCACTATCTCAAAGAGCTATCTATACCCCCATGTTCATAGCAGCATTATTCACAGTAGCCAAGGTATGGAAGCAACAAAAGTGTCATCAACAGATGAATGGATAAAGAAAATATGAGAGAGACAGACAGACAGACAGACACTGGAATATCATTCAACCATAAAAATAAGGAAATTCTGCTATTTGTCACACATGGAAGGACCTTGAGGACATTATGCTCAGTGAAATAATTCAGTTAGAGAAAGACAAATACTATATGATCTCACTTGTATGTGGAATCTAAAAAAAGCTGAACCCAGGAAGGTGATTGCCAGGGGCTGGGGGTCGGGGGAAACGGGGCGATATTGGTCAAAGGGTACAAACTTCCAGTTATAAGATGGATAAGTTCTCAGGTCTAATGTACAGCATGGTGACTCTAGTTAACAATACTCTGTTATATACTTGAAAGTTGTTAACAGAGTAGATCTTAAATGTTGCCGAAATATGCAGAAACAAAATTATAGTTATGTGAGGTGATGGCTGTGTTAACAAATCTTATTGTGGTAGTCATGTCACCATATGTATATGTATCAAATCACAATGTTGTATACCTTAAACTTACACAATGTTATAAGTTAATTATATCTCAATAAAGCTATAAAAAAATAAAAAGTCCTCTTCATTCTTTGGGTATTTTCTACCACCACAAAATGTTCGTTCTTAAATTTCCTGGCACAACATGCTCCATTCTGTATTTTCCCTGCCCCAGCTGTGAAGTTGGCTATTTCTCCAATGCTCCTTTGGTTGAAGAATGACAATTAGAAGTAGCAATCTGAGGGTTACATTTGCCTATTGTTATTGGGTGTTGCTGCTCCCAGGCCATTTTGGTGGACAAAACTATATTAACTTTGACATCTACCTATATAAGTATTGAAATGCATGAGTTTACATTGCAACATTCAATTTCAAACCAATGCTACAGGGTCTGTCCTGGTTTTCTCACTTTCCATATTGTTCGCCCACCATGAGAAATCTGACTACCATTAGCCTTAATGTATTGATTATTTAACCAGTCTCCTGCCTGTTAACCAACCTCCCCTTGCCAGTGCTTCCCCTCCCCTGCATAGATGCCCTCCCCACCTGCTCTGGGCTCCAACACAACCAACATGGGCATTGTTCTCACCACACTGGGCCCCAACATCCACACTGGGCAGCCCTCGTTACCCTGCTCAGGTTTTGATACCCACCTCTGAAGCACTGCAGCTCCCCTGGCTTGCTTGATGCTCCCCGATGATTTGGAGTCTAAAGTGCCTGTAAAAGAAAGGGAACAGGAAGAGGAAGGGTCATCTTTGTATTTTAAAAATCTAATTTAATAAAAGAACTTACTGTTTGACATTCTGCAGCACCCTTTGGGATGCCTTGTTCATCTTGATCTCATTACTACTGGACAGCTTAAGCGTGTTTCCTCTTACTTCTTTCTTGAAACACTTTTCTCTCTTGTTTTGTAAGGCAACATCTTAGATACGTTTTCTTTATTATTATTGACCACTTTCCCCCAATTGTCTGCATTTATTTCTTTTCTTGTACTCATTCATTAAATAATAATGTTCTCCAGAGTCCTGTCTTCAGGCTTTTTTTCTATGGGAGAGCTACTTGATGGGATTCAGCAATGACCTATACTATTTAAGCACAAAAAATTAATTGCAATAAAAAAAACATAATTACTGGGCCAGACTCATACACCCCATAGCCTGGAGCCCAGGTGAGGCTCCTATTTCAGCAGCATAGCCCCATAATAACATGCATGGCCCCTGAACACTGTGTGGCCTTGGAAAGTAAGCTGCAAGTTTATCGGTAGTACAATGAGGTAACCCAAGTTCTCATGAGCATCGTTGTGGGTCTCAAGCACAGGCATAAGGTCAGAGCAACACAAAGTTTTGTTAAGGTGTTGGCAAGGACTTAGTTGTATGGACACTGGTTTTCAAAGTTGGTAATGTGTAGCCTGTGAGATGAGATGGCTCTTACCATAGGTTACCTAGCTCTTTTCAGAATTGAGAGAGTGGGTAGTAATCAAAGTTGTGTGAAAAGGGTGTGAGACCCTGATCAGGGGAGCCAAAGACAAATTCAGGGGTGCTGGCTGGCACTAGGAGTGTCCTAGAGGTGCTAAGCAAGACAGTGCTGGCATCCTGGAAGACAAGGCATGAAGACAGGGCATGTATGAGAGCCAGGGGTCAGAAAAAGTGATTATTTCACCCAGGCTGGCAGTTTGAGGTAAGAACGCACTTTGTCATCATGAGCTGGTCACTGTCTCTCTTTACTATTTGGTGATGTTCTCTTTGTCTATCTAAAAAGGAAAAAAAAAAAATTCCGAAGTAACTTTTAGAAATATTTGTGCAAAAGTTAAAATTGAGATGAAAGTAAGGAATTCCAGCAATAAAACAAATTAATGTGTTAATCTCAACACAAATAAGAATATAACATTTCTATGTCTTGCATCACCTTTGTCATTGTTTTTGATGAATCAGTTTTAGATTATTTACTCTCAAAGGAGTAGCATGTGATCTATTCTTTTTTATTTGTTGGTTTTAAGAAAATAAGCTTATAGAACCACTTAGCAATTTCAGGGAAACAATTCTTCTTTTCACTATGATGTAGCTTATTTGTAGCTTTACAGCTACATTAATGGGACAAAATAGCATATTTTAAAAGAAGTTGAACCAATCAAAGAAGGGATTTGCAAATTATTCTGGTATTGTCCTCATTTCATCTCCCTTTGGATGTAATCTCATTGATAGTGGAGTAAGGACAGAGTAAAAAGCCGGATGTAGAGGAAATAATAAAAAGAAAAACAAAAAAGACTGAGCTCATCTTCAGCCTGGGCTGCATCTCATGCATCTCAGCACTGGTCATGTTTATCAGAGTTCCCAAGTATGGCAATGACAAACCCTTTTTCCTGGCTTCTTGCCTTACACAGGATTAATAAGTAATGAGTTCATTATCTTAGGAAAGAGCGGTTCCATTATCATATCTTTTTTAAACCATTTACTTTGGTTACTAGCCATTATTGATTCATATTTGAGACACATAATATTATGACAGATATCTGTATTTATATCTATGAATCTCAAATCGAAGACAGAATGGCACAGCACACACACACACATGCATAACGTATGTGTATGTATGTAAAGACATTGTTATTATGCAAATGAATGATAATCATTTTCTAATGAGAGCTTACCATTTCATTCTTTAAAATATTTAGTTGATTTCATGGCTTGATTTGAAAAAGACCCGTTGAAGGAGGTCAACTGTAGAGGGTTTTTTAGAAAGTTAAGTTTTCTGATTTCTCACATCCAATAAGTAGAAAGCATCATGTATGGGGTGTAGGCAGGGAGAGGAGTGGACAGAATGATGGAAGCTGAAAGCTGCTCAAGGTCCGCTTGCCCTGGAAGGTAGCTCACACAGAGGAACACTGGTTTCATAGACATCTTTTCAAATCAGTCCTCCTCAGAGAACAACTGCCACCATTTAAAAACCTGCTATCTCTTTGCTGATTATCTGGGATAAAATCATCACAATTCTCTTCCTAATGAGCAGAATTTTTTTTTTTTAATGTCGAAGGAGCAGAAGTAGCCACAGCATAGATGAAGACATTTGTGTAATATCTAGTAAATATACCACCGTGCCTCATAAATATTAAGTTCAGGACAACTTTCATCCAAAAGTGGGATTAGTTTGATCCAAACCAGATGAATGAAGAAAGCAGCTACCATGTAAATAGTTCACTTGTTACTTTTCCAGATAGAAAACAAGCTAACTATAAATAATTTGGGGGCTGTTTAAAAGGCTTTCATAGTTTTGTCAGGATAACATTAATTTTTGGAATCTTTAAAATGTAATATTTTCCAGAGGTAAACTCTAAAGGGTTAGATGAACATACAGACACATAAAAATATTTTAAGTGATACAACAGTAGGTTTCTTCCCTACACTTTTTCAGTTTTAGTCGGGGACGGTTTTTCTAGGTAATGTTTTTAAGACATTATGTTTAAACAGGTATAAAGAAGGCACTTTGTTTGTAGACCTAGTAGACCATGACATGTCCATAACAGAAAAAGGAATGTCTTTGTTGTATTTGCTTCAGACCACCATTCCCTGGCTATGTATCCATCGTCTACTTCAGCAAAAAACAAGCAGTGATGTTTTCAGTGAATAATGCCATTATGTAACCTTCCACCAATATGTGAATGGTCAGAGTGGTCCATCCAGTCCTTCTGCCTGCCTTTCTGCCCTTACCTTACCATTCCTTTACATCTGTGATGAGAAAGAGAAAAGAAAAGAAAGGAGCAGAGCAATGCTTTAGACGAAGTTTGAATCCCTTCCTCTCCAAAAAGAAAATTCATTTTGCAATTTGAATCCCAACATCTCATTTTTCTTCTTGCCATTTTTTTTTTGTACTAACCCTCTTCTCTTTTAGGTTCAGTGTCTGTGTTGAACTTTCAACCTCTTTACTTTCTCTTCCTGTCCTCCCTTGCATCCTGAAGGCTGAGATCCTTTCAGTAAATGATAGTTTGAATTAGTTCTGTTTTTTAATCTTGAATCTTCATATCCACATGCCTTGGGATCCACATGTTTTATTGAACATTAGAATGAGATATTATCTTGAGACTAGATTCTGTTTTATTTATTTGTATCCTTCCCTCTCTGATGAATGGAGAAGCTAGCACAGTGTTTGGCACATAATAAAAGGTGCTCAATAAATAATTGCTGAAAAAGGGAGTCACATACCTGAGTTCTAGTGCTGGCTCTCAGTAATTGAGCCACAGGGAACTTTAGTTTTTTCTGCTATAAAACTGGATGTGGACATTACGTAGTTGTTATCTTAACTAAATGAGATGACTTATCTAAAAAGTGACCTGCAGAGTTCCAAGGACACAGTAAGTCCTCAATAAATATTAGTTCCAGTCTCTGTAGGCTAGTCATTTAATTTTCATAAACTGTACTCTCCTCTTTTGCACAAGAGGATTATAGTATTTCCTGGAACTTCCTGATGGGCTTGTTCTGAGGATTAAATAAGTTTAGGTTTGTGGAACTCCTTTTGCTATATTAAAAAAAATGATATAAATTTTTATTAAGGTATTGAAAATGTTTATCAAGCAGATTCAAAAAGTGATGGATTAAGGAATTTAAGAACAAGAATGCTGTTGAGTGATTCTTCTCTTTCAAGGACAAATCAGTATTTATACTTTTTAAAAAGGTGTTTATGATTACTTGTGGTCTGTTTATCTAAAACACATAATGTGGTGACTAATTGCAGAGTTGTGAGGCAGTTCTGCTTGGGTTTCAGTTCTGGCTTTAGCACTTTCCAGATATATAATCTTGGGCCACATCTCAATGCTTTAGTTTCCCCATTTGTGAGATGGCCACAGTAAGAGTGCTGACATTATGGAGTTGGGATGACTAAACGAGATAACGTGTAGAACTTGCTTTGAGCAGACTGAGGTGTACTAAGTACGCAGTATATGTCAGCTCTTGCTTTAAATAGAATCATCACTTTTTGTATGTTTTCATGTAACCCTGACAACTTTAAATTTTTGGTCAACTCCATTTTATACTCCAGCATGGAAGAAATATCACACTGTATTTTGATCCAAGCTGAAGAAGCATAAATAGAAAAATATATAGGGGCAAGGGGGATCTTTCACTTCAGTAAATTGAGATTTTATATAAAAGATGAGATTTTGTAAAAAAAAAATTTAAGTGATTAAGATTCTCCATTTTAACTATCGATGATTCTAATAATATTGACGATCATTCTGCTGGGAAAAATGATTATGTCTTGGTCAATGTCCTCTTAGTTGAAATGAACAGGAACACACCTCAAATTGTGTAAGCTACAAAGGGGCTTTTGTGGACAAATACTAGGTATTCCATAGAATCCAAGATCATCTAGGCCATGGGAGAACTTATTCCAGGAGTAGGTAGTACTCTCAGTTCTTTATTTCTACTTTTCTCTCTGTGCTCTGTAGTCATGTTCCCACTGAACTTGGTCCCCCTTGACGGGCTAGTACATGGTGTCAGGGAGGAAAGCATGGTTGCTGAGAGACCACCCTAACCCATGGGGCAGAGCTTGGAGAGAAGGGCTAGCTGTGTGCTGAGCAACCTGGAAGGTCTCTACTGTAGATTCCCACCTAAAATAAATGTATACTATAATGATGAACCAGGAAATCTTTCAGTGTCATACCTTTAAAAGGAAAGCACATTTTGATTTAAAAATATACGCAGAAGAGAAATAATAATGCTACCCTGCAATCTGCTGCATGTATTGTTCCCAAATGGGAAGGATTAATTTGTTTACTGACTGAAAATGTATGAGATTCAATGTGTTTCTCATAAGTCTGTTTTGAATGGAATGCTCAGTACTTTTTAATATTCTTTTTTAAAGCCAAATGAAATATAAAAATTATTTGAATTTTAGCCGTGGGCCAGGAAAAGGTGAGTGGCACAATTCCTATAAATTTATAAACCCTCTATATTTCAAGTTGATCATTTGATCTTTCAAGTAGAATTTGTGCTCCTGGGATAGCTATAATAACTCACTCATGTAAATTACCATTTGGTCACATCTTTAGTCTGCCCCCAAATTGTTTTTGGAGGCATCTTAATCTCTTCTGGCTTCATAGAAGTTGGCAGACAAGGCAGCAGGGAGCTACTGTGGGTTTGTCTGTTGATATAGGGCCAGAGCTTCTGCTCCTGTCCTGAATTAGGTTCATTGACAATATTCCCCTCA
Source organism: Neophocaena asiaeorientalis asiaeorientalis (assembly GCF_003031525.2). Classification (NCBI taxonomy): domain Eukaryota; kingdom Metazoa; phylum Chordata; class Mammalia; order Artiodactyla; family Phocoenidae; genus Neophocaena; species Neophocaena asiaeorientalis. Next base: position 1,393,603 of record NW_020175674.1, on the reverse strand, counting down.
CCACCTCACTCTTTCCCAGACTTTATTTGAAGAGTTTTAAGGTTCCGTTGGATGCAAAAAGCAGAGATTTGGGAAATGAGTAGGAAAGTCAAGATCTGGGAGAATGAGTAAGAGGAAGACAAAGGAAAAGATTGTTAAAGTTTAGGACTTTAGATACATTTTCAGTGGGCTCATAACATCTTAGCACTTTAGTTCATAACCCAGAAATATGTATTATATGTATATATTTGGTAAAGATGTGTGTGTGTTCTATATATAATAAAACACATGGCATTAAATCTTTGGTTTTTTTTAGTAACACTTATAGTTTGCAAAGAAATAGTAATATACAGTGTCTCTGGCTAAAATTACTAATATGAATTTAGCAATAATTATTAGAACATGCAGTCCTTTGGCAAATACACCATTAAACAAATTAGCAGACAGAGCCTCTACAATGGTTTATTATGCATATTGATTTGATGGTTCATATCAAGTAGCACAAATAATTGATAATGTGGGTAAAATAAGCTGCCAGGGCCAAATTCATGAAGAATCTTTCATCAGGCATTTTAAAAGAGAGATGACCATTTAGAAAGATTTAGGCAGCCTTGGAGGAAACTTGCATTGGATGATTAGATCTGACACTTTTATTTATTTATTTGGTTGCGCCGGGTCTTAGTGGTAGCAGTCAGGCTCCTTAGTTGTTGCTTGCCAGCTCCTTAGTTGTGGCACATGTGTTCCTTAGTTGTGCCAGGTGGGATCCTTTAGTTGTGGATTGCAGGCTCCTTAGTTGTAGCATGGGAACTCTCGGTTGTGGCATGCGTGTGGGATCTAGTTCCCTGACTGGGAATTGAACATGGGCCCCCTGCATTGGGAATGTGGATTCTTAACCACTGTACCACCAGGGAAGTCCCAGATCTGACACTTTTCTTTAAGTTAAGGTCTATTTTCAAAATAATAGGAGATTTCATAATTTACCCCAGGCTGTTATTATTTTTGGTACTACACATATGACCTTTCAGGTTTGTTTTCTTTAATCAAATATCTGATTCTTCTTGACTTGACTTGACAAAAGACAAGTCTCTGTAGGTCTCCATCCTTTTAATTATAAAATGATCCAGTAAAAAGTGATGTTCTGTGATCATAAAAGGTTTTTCTCCAGATTTAAGAGCATCTAAAGAGCTGTGAATAGTAAACAAGTCTGTCTGCAAAGATCCATGGAGGGAGGTAATAAATTTATATTTTGAAAGTCAATAATTCTAGATGTCTGGGGTTTCATTGGGAAAAACTAAGATCACAACAGAGTTTGCTACAGAGAATCATGGAGGCAGAAGTAACGAAACAAGCAAAACGAAAGAGGGGCTCTCAAATTTAAAAGAACTATGGTTTGTCCTTTTCCTACATGTATTTACTTTTTATTGCCTTTAAGATTTGCTGTTCTGAGTAAGCCAAACTGTGGGTCTTACTTTTCATTCTTGTCTTAGGCTTTCTAGGGCATTGGGTTTGTGCATGAGTTTTGGTTATATTTACAAAAGGCAATATAGAGATATTCTGAGAAAATGTCTATGATGAAAACTGTTATAACTCAGTAATTTCAGCACATATAATAATTTTTTCCCCAACCTGTAAGTTGCTTTAACCATGCCTATGCATCTGGCACATAGTAAATACTTTAAAAATGTTACTGAATAAATTAATTCTATTCAGAGAGAAGCCTCTCAGTATTTTAATAGAAAAGGCTTTCACAAGGACTGAGTCTGGGTATGAATTTATTCTGATTACTACTGCTCAGGTAAACAATTAGGGTGTTTGATTTATTTATCGTTAACAAGGCAAATATGTCCCAAGTTAACTCTATTTTAAAGAAATATTAATTCTTCTTTGTTTCAGCTCTTTTCCCTCTCTCCCACTGTTACCTGAAAAATGAGTTTCCTTCTTGGTGGGTGTCAAGCCTAAAGACACAACCAAACCAAAGATTGGAAGAAGGAAGGATTTATTACTTGTGGCAAGTATGGAGAACACTGGAGATCTTGCCCAAAGCAGTGTCTCTGCAAACAGCAAAATTGGGGACCTTTTAAGCTAAGGGTACATGCATATTCATGAAGGGGCTTGGACAATAGACAGAATCTGAGCTTTAGTTGATGAGAGTCATGAGGGTCAGAAAAGGTCAGCATCATCCTCCCTTAGGTTCCAGTTGATCTGGTGGTTGAGCATTCAGGCTAATCTTTATCACTGAAAGAGAACTGGGAGTCTTTACAACTGATATGTTATCTTTGCTGTTGTTACTTCTTTTGCCTGATAGCAGTTCTTTGTTCCTGCATTCTTGTGTTCCCTTAAGATCATTAATTACTGAGACCTGTTCAAGGGCAAGCATTGTGGCCAGACTTAGATCACAAAATGGCTTAGGCCTAAAATGCCTTCTCTTATGTCAAGAAAACCATGCTTGGTTCTCTTTCTCTGGGGATGCCCTACCTTATCTGCCTATGTATCTTTTATGTTTCCATTGTCTCTCTTCTGCATGTTCTTCTTCCCTTTTCCTTGTGTCTTCTTTTCCCTTCCATGGTTCCCCTTTTTCTTTCCTATTCTTTCCCTCCCCTTAATGTCTTCCTTTTTTTAATGTAGTCATAAAAGAGAACAGACAGCAGAAACAAGAATTACAATCTTGCAGCCTGTGAAATGAAAACCACATTCACACAAAGATAGACAAAATGAAAAGGCAGAGGACTATGTACCAGATGAAGGAAGAAGATAAAACCCCAGAAAAACAACTAAATGAACTGGAGATGGGCAACCTTCCAGAAAAAGAATTCAGAATAATGATAGTGAAGATGATCCAGGACCTCAGAAAAAGAACGGAGGCAAAGGATATACTTAAAGTGATGAAAGGGAAGAACCTACAACCAAGATTACTCTACCAAGCAAAGATCTCATTCAGATTCGATGGAGATATCAAAACCTTTACAGACAAGCAAAAACTAAGAGAATTCAGCACCACCAAACCAGCTCTACAACAAATGCTAAAGGAACTTCTCTAAGTGGGAAACACAAGAGAAGAAAAGGACCTACAGAAACAAACCCAAAGCAATTAAGAAAATGGTAATAGGTACACACATATTGATAATTACCTTAAATGTGAATGGATTAAAAGCTCCAACCAAAAGACACAGGCTATCTGAATGGATACAAAAACAAGACCCATATATATGCTGTCTACAAGAGACCCTCTTCAGACCTAGGGACACATACAGACTGAAAGTGAGGGAATGGAAAAAGATATCCCATGCAAATGGAAAGCAAAAGAAAGTTGGAGTAGCAATACTCATATCAGACAAAATAGACTTTAAAATAAAGACTATTACAAGAGACAAGGAAGGACACTACATAATGATCAAGGGATCGATCCAAGAAGAAGATATAACAATTATAAATATTTATGCACCCAACATAGGAGCACCTCAATACATAAGGCAAATCCTAACAGGTATAAAAGAAGAAATTTACAGTAACACAGTAATAGTGGGGGACATTAACACCTCATTTACACCAATGGACAGATCATACAGACAGAAAATTAATTAGGAAACAGAAGTTTTAAATGACACAATAGACCAGATAGATTTAATTGATATTTATAGGACGTTCCATCCAAAAACAGCAGATTACACTTTCTTCTCAAGTGCACATGGAACATTCTCCAGGATAGCTCACATCTTGGGTCACAAATCAGCCCTTGGTAAATTTAAGAAAATTGAAATCATATCAAGCATCTTTTCTGACCAGAACACTATGAGATTAGAAATCAATTACATGGATAAAAACATAAAAAACACAAGCACATGGAGGCTAAACAATACGTTACTAAATAACCAAGAGATCACTGAAGAAATCAAAGAGGAAATCAAAAAATACCTAGACACAAATTACAATGAAAACATGACAATCCAAAACCTATGGGATGCAGCAAAAGCAGTTCTAAGAGGGAAACTTATAGCAATACAAGCCTACCTCAAGAAACAAGAAAAATCTCAAATAAACAATCTAACTTTACACCTAAAGGAACTAGAGAAAGAAGAACAAACAAAACCCAAAGTTCACAGAATGAAAGATATCCTCAAGATCACAGCAGAAATAAATGAAGTAGAAACAAAGAAAACAATAGCAAAGATCAATAAAACTAAAAGATGGTTTTTTGAGAAGATAAACAAAATGATAAACACTTAACCAGACACATCAAGAAAAAAAGGGAGAGGATGCAAATCAATAAAATTTGAAATGAAAAAGGGAAGATATGACAGACACTGTAGAAATACAAAGCATCATGAGACTGCTACAAGCAACTTTATGCCAATAAAATGGACAACCACGAAGAAATGGACAAATTCTCAGAAACGTACAACCTTCCAAGACTGAACCATGAAGAAACAGAAAATATGAACAGACCAGTAAGTAATGAAATTGAAATTGTGATTAAGTCTTCCAACAAAATTCCAGCACCAGATGGTTTCACACATGAATTCTATCAAACATTTAGAGAAGAGCTAACACCCATCTTTCTCAAACTCTTCCAAAAAATTGCAGAGCAAGGCAGACTCCCAAACTCATTCTACGAGGCCACCATTGCGCTGATACCAGAACTAGACAATGATACAGAAAAAGAAAATTACTCCACTCTCACCACTATTATTCAACATAGTTTTGGGAGTCCTAGCCATGGCAATCAGAGAAGAAAAAGAAATAAAATGAATACAAATTGGAAAAGAAGAAATAAAACTGTTTCTGTTTGCAGATGACATGATACTATACATAGATAATCTTAAAGATGCCACCAGAAAACTACCAGAGCTAATCAGTGAATTTTGTAAAGTTGAAGAATATAAAATTAATACACAGAAATCTCTTGCAATCTTATATACTAACAATGAAAGACCAGAAAGAGAAATTAAGGAAACAATCCCATTCACCACTGCAACAAAAAGAATAAAATACCTAGGAATAAACCTACCTAAGGAGATAAGAGACCTGTACTCAGAAAACTATGACACTAATGAAAGAAATTAAAGGTGATACAAACAGATGGAGAGATATGCCATGTTCTTGGATTGGAAGAATCAATATTGTGAAAATGAATATACTACCCAAAGCAATCTACAGATTCAATGCAATCCCTATCAAATTACCAATGGCATGTTTTACAGAACAAGGGCAAAAATTTCACAATTTGTATGGAAACACAGAAGAGCCCAAATAACAAAAACAATCTTGAGGGAAGAAAGCAGAACTGCAGGAATCAGACTCCCTGACTTCAGACTATACTACAAAGCTACAGTAATCAAGACAATATTGTACTGGCATAAAAACAGAAAAATAGATCAGTGGAACTGGATAGAAAGTCCAGAGATAAACCCATACATCTATGGTCAACTAATCTATGACAAAGGAGGCAAGGATATACAATAGAGAAAGGACAGCCTCTTCAATAAGTGGTGCTGGGAAAACTGGACAGCTACATGTAAAAGAATGAAGTTAGAACACTCCCCAACACCATACACAAAAATAAACTCAAAATGAATTAAAGACCTAAATGTAAGACTGGACACTATAAAACTCTTAGAGGAAAACATAGGAAGAATACTCCTTGACATAAATCACAGCAAGATCTCTTCTGACCCACCTCCTAGAGTGATGGAAATAAAAACAAAAATAAAAAAATGATACCTAATTATACTTAAAAGCTTTTGCACAACAAAGGAAACTCTAAACAAGATGAAAAGACAACCCTCAGAATAGAAGAAAATATTTGCAGACGAATCAATGGACAAAGGATTAATCTCCAAAATATATAAACAGCTCATGTAGGTCCATATTAAAAAAACGACACAAGCCAGTCAAAAAATGGGCAGAAGACCTAAATAGACATTTCTCCAAAGAAGACATACAGATGGCCAAGAAACATATGAAAAGCTTCTCAACATCACTAATTATTAGAGAAATGCAAATGAAAACTACAGTGAAGTATCACCTCACACCAGTTAGAATGAGCACCATCAGAAAATCTACAAACAACAAATGCTGGAGAAGGTGTGGAGAAAAGGGAACCCTCATACACTGTTGGTGGGAATGTAAATTGACACAGCCACTATGGAGAACAGTATGGAAAAAAACTTAAAGTAGAATTACCATATGACACAGCAATCCTTGTACTGGGCATATACTCAGAGAAAACCATAATTCAAAAAGACACGTGCACCTCAATGTTCATTGCAGCACTATTTACAATAGCCAGGTCATGGAAGCAACCTAAATGCCCATTGACAGATGAATGGATAAAGAAGATGTGGTACATATGTACAATGGAATATTTCTCAGCCATAAAGAGGAATGAAATTGGGTCATTAATAGAGACATGGATGGATGTAGAGACTGTCATACAGAGTAAAGTAAATCAGAAAGAGAGAAACAAATATCATATATTAATGCATGTATGTGGAATCTAGAAAAATGGTACAGATGAACTGGTTTTCAAGGCAGAAATAGAGACAGAGTTGTAGAGAACAAATGTATGGACACTAAGAGGGAAAGTTGGGAGTGGTGGTGGTGGTGGGATGAATTGGGAGATGGGGATTCACATATATACACTAATATGTGTAAAATAGATAACTAATAAGAACTTGCTGTATAAAAAATAAAATGAATAAAATTCAAATAAAAAAGAAGGGAAGGAAAAAGATAATTAAAAGGTAGAGAAATTAATATTACTGACCTTACAATTCTGCCCAGGATTATAAAAAATAAATAGTCATAAAACAAAGTAAATATTTTTAATATTAAAGTTTAATTTCTTCTAATGTACATTAGTTTTACATTTTGCAAACAAAATGCCTATATGATGCTTCCTTAGTCTTTAAAAAAGTCCTTTTTCCCATTTTGATTATTTCCTATTTGAATCATTCAAAGTTTTCCAAAGATAAAAATATCTTGTCAGAATGGAAGTTACTAGCCATTATATGTTTTATAGAGAAGTACTCTAATTTCATACATTTAAAATTACTATTTAGAAAGATTGTATGGTGGTTCCATATTAGAAAGATATTAGATTTAGAGAATAATAAGCTTTAGAGAATAATAAGTTTCCAAGCTACTTTTTAATTAGAACAATGACAAATACTTTCCTTGGCATCAACTCACTACTTTTGTAGTAAATCAATTGTAAGTGAGTAAATCCATCGTTGGTTGGAAAGAAAGATTAGCATATCACTTTCTATAGTTCTTTTCAGTAAACAGGTGGATGGAAACAAAGAGAAAGGAATAGATGTGAGTGGGAGATGAGAAATGACAGTTCCTCCAGGATGAGACAAGAAATATGGAGTATGTCCTTAGGTGCACTGAAGACTTATGTTTAACCAGGTTCCTCCTCTAGCAGCAGGCCCATACCTACACAACCCATCATCTTCCCAGGAGCTCAATAACCATCTGGGTCTCACTCGATGAGAAGAATGAAGAAGAGAATCCAGTTCCTGTGGAGACCATCAGCAGGATAATGCCTTGTCATTGAATTCATCAGTCAGAGATCATCCATAAGATATTCCTTCATGACAGATGAGATGAGAATTCAGCACCTAAGACTCCAGTCATAGCAAATTCTGTGGAGGGACACAGCATAACTCTTTTTTTCCATGCCACCATCTGAGGCTAGATAGGAAATATCATTTGCTCTCTTAGTAGAAATCCACTTTAATTAAGAGTCTACCTTCCTCAAACAGTCTTCTCTTGGGTTTCATGACACCTCATTTTCTTCATTTTTCTCTTAGTATTCTTTATGATTTATAAATATATTCATTATCTAGCTTATATTAATTTTTATTTCATATGGTTCAGTGGTCATTCATTAAGATACATTTTTTCTCCATCAGATATTTGATGAACTTCATTTATATTAAATTAATTCAAGGATACAGAAGCCAATGGGATGAAGGAAATAAAACTAGTGTTGGGTGGGGCTGGGGTCCAGAAGTGGTTCAAGTTGATGCTGATGAACCTAAGTATTTCAATGAAATAAAAACTGAAGTTTTATTTGAGGCCTATGAAATATTCCTTGATATAGTGCTGTCTGCTTTGAAAGAGGAAAATGTTTCAAAGGCAAAACATTTAGAAAGAAAACATTGTGTTTTCACATGCTGATGTCATCCTAGGAAAGTAAAATGCAAATGACTACAAAGGATTAAAATCTGAAGACCAGATACAGCATTTATCTGTTTGGACTTGGTAAACATGAGCCAAAGAGCAATATTTCTACATGATTTTGCCTGGGAGAGATTAAATTGGAGTGCTCTGTGACTTCTGAATTATGATTATTTTCTTGGTCTTTATTTTTGCCTGCAGAGGGTCAGGTTGCTATTCCCTTTCTTGGTGAATTACTCAAATACTCTGAGATCTTCCTAGACCTCTTTCTTGCTCCATAATAAAAACTGTTGTTCTTACACAAATTACAGCTTTAAGGCATAGATATATTGGAATAAAAGAGATGGACGTAGCTTGCGGAAGAGATTTGTTAGATGGAGCAACCCTTAAATATTTGAATGGTTGTAATTTGAGAGATTTATAATCCAGTTAGCATTCATTATGTGGTTATTATGTGGCAGGTGTCGTGCTCAGGCCTCCAAATTGCCCCATTTAAATTCAAATCAACATTATGATGTAGACACGGTTGATTATATTAGCATATTATCTCTGTTTTTCAGATGGAGAAATCCAGTCCACAGCAGTTCAGTAATTTTCCTGAGGACACACAGATACTGAAACATGGGGCCAGGATATGAACCTGGTATTCTGACCCAGGGCACTGATGAAAACACTCCAGCTCATCTCTTCTTTGCTTTGTATACCTTTGGCCAAGACAAGAAACACTGACCAATGGAAGCCACAGCAAGGCAGATGCAGGCTGAATAAAAAGAACTTTCTAATGATGAGATCTATACAAAGTAGAATGGAGTGCTTTGGAAATGATTGCTGCCTCCTTGGCTTTGTTCAACTGGAGAGGGAATGAAGGCTTTGTGGCAATGTTGCAGTGGATATTTTTACTTCATGACAAAGTTAAACTATTTTTAATTTTTTTTCCTTCTTGTCCTAGAGTCTATGATACTATGAAAAAATTTCATGTGGATATGTCTATTCCTAACTTGCCAGCAAGAGTAGCCGTCTCTGCCTCTTAAGTTTCCTTTCACAAAATGCCTCCTCTGCTCACGTTGACTGGATCTTTTCCTCAATTTCCTTTACAAAGATCTGTATTAGATTAGAAATGGAGTCTGAGCATGGAAGAGGAATGCTAATGAAATTCAAAGTATGAAAAGAAGATGGAGAAAAAGAAGACCAGATGCAGAAAAATAAAAGAAAGAATGGCTAAGCCTCTCCTCTTTCTAAGTTAGTGGTTGAAAATTTCTTCTGAATTCCTTAATGAAAATGGGATATATAAGTACAGATACTCCTTAGTTTATAGACATATTATCTTTCAAAAAGCTCTTTCTTAAGTCCATTTTATTTTAAGCTCAAATGGACTTAAGAAACTGATTAAGTCAGGTTCAAGTCCAGAATATATTTTTATAAAATTGGTTAGTAAATGAGTTCAAAGTTTTACAATTTGCATATTCCATCTCAATGATATCTTTCTTGTTAGGGATCCTTTTACAAAACTGGTCAATATTGAGCATTTTCCTGCTAACAATAATCTACACACACTACTTGAACCCTTGATATCAGATACCAATTATACTTGTGATAAAATTTTTATCAATGGTATTTTACCTGATCAGGTTTTAATTTCTCAAACTCCTATATTTCATCTGATTTAACAGTAGGTTTTTCCTTTTGTGAATTGCTATCTCTTGCTTGTTATCAATTGCCTGGACACATAATTTTTCATAAGTGATATGATTCTCTTTATATCCTTTAGAAATATTCTTACAACTGAAACACTCAGCCAACATGTCTGTGAAATATTTTTCATTTCTTAATCATTTTCATTTAAAAATATGTCTATTTTTAGCATAATTATACATCACTTTTTACTGGCATTTTTAAGTCTCCCATTTTTTTTTTTTTACTTTACTGGAAAAAAATGGTGTATAAGTCAAGATAGTTTATGCTGAGGTAACAAAAAATACCAAAATCTCAATGGCTTAATACAACTAAAGTTTATTTAGGTGCTTGCATTGCATGTCCATTTTGGGTCAGTGGTGGAGCTGGGCGTTCTGCCCCGGCAAGTCATTCCTCACTATCCTGAAGTGCTGGCGCCTTTTCAGTGTACTACTTCAGAGTTTTTGAAATGGAGCAGGACCCTATGGGGCCTTCCCAGGACAGACACAACACATACACATCCCATTTCCTCTGCTTGCCTTTTATCTGTAGAGAAATTTTAGCTGAAGTTTAAACTTAATCAGAGAAGTGAGAAAATGCAGAAGCAAAGGAAAACAGTCAAACAAGATCAAATAAATAATAGTTTAGTGATTAAACATAGTCAAGGACCTTTAGTTCCTCCTCAAGGGCTACAGATAATATTCTGAGCCATATTATTTTAGCTGTTTTGTAGGTGCTGAAACCTTCACTGGGTGGAAGAAGTTAACTACATGATGACCAGACTGTAGCCATGACATAAGCTTCCACAATTCTGAGAAATGGCCTCAAGGAAATGGGAACAAACTGATCCTGGAACTGAAGATTAACTGTATTTAAAACAATCAAGATGACACTGATCAGACCATAGCATGACCAATTTCAAGATGATTGTCAGAGCTGACTGTGCTGTTCTGCTTGCAGCCCCCTTCCTCCACCTATACACCCCTGAAACTCTGCTTTAAAAACTTTTTCCCACTGATCAGCAGTGGGGAATTGACCTTTGGACATGAGTCCATCTTATCCCCTGGTTCCTGAATAAAGCAACCTTTCCTTTCTACCAACACTTACCTCTTGAGTATTGGCTTCTGAGCAGCAAGCAGCTGGACCAGAGTTCAGTAACATTTTCAGCTTCAGAGGAAAACGGGGCAAGAGCTGAGCATTGGAAATTAAATGCTTCCTCCCCAAATGGCATGAATTACTTCCACTCACATTTTATTGGCCAAATCAGGGCACATCACCTCTCTTAACTTCCAGGAGGTGGGGAAGCACAACCTTTTGCGTACTTATAAATAAAGAACAGGCTATTGGTAAACATTGGTCGTAGGCTACCATACACTGGGATTTTAGTTTTCTTAAGCACTCTTAAATCTAAATCATGTAATATATACCCTAACAGGTTTGTATGCAAGTCTACAGCTGAGATTAAAATGACCACCCTTGCAATCTGTTGATGTGGGCAGAGTTGATGTACTTTGTTCTAGATGGAGACTTTGTGTATCTGTGAGGGTATTTTAGTTGAAAATACATAGATTTCAGTGACACAAGGTTGGCATGAACTCCTCTGCCTGATGATCAGGGGTTTCCTATGATGCAGGTCTCTTTCAGTAGAGCTGGTTGGGTCAACAGTATTACAGAGAAGTTTCTGAGCTGCTTGCTGGGTTGCAAGGACTATGAATTGAGACCCCTCTGTAAAGGTGCTAGGGAAGCAATGAAGAAGATATTACTAATTTTACTAAAATAAGAATTATTTTTATAAAAGACATTAGCCCATGACATAACATTACATTCTTGGCCATAGTCTCCACATTAAAAACAGAAATGGCACAATCTTACAAACCATTGTCCAGGGTTGGGCCAAAATGGTGTTTACAGAGCCTTCAAGGTCTCTGAAAGCTTTCTCTAAATGAGTTTATTTCAGAAACTTAAATTTAGACATTAGTTATAGACCTTGACCCTTTTCCCAAGAATTCAGATGCTCTCTTTATACAATTTCAAACCTCTAACTAGCTGAAGATTGTTAAAAGTGAACAAGTGTTGTCTTGGAGTCAAGATGGTGGTATGGAAAGATGCAGAGTTTGTGTCTCCCCACAACTAATGCAACTGACAGACACTGGTGGGGGACCCCAATGCCCAAGGAGACGGGAAGAACCCCCAAGCGAACTGGTAAAAGGTGGGGGGACTGAGGGGGGAGGAGAAGTGGATGCCAGACAGGACTGGCACCCCTGAGGGGTGGCTGAGAAGGGAGAGGGGTTCCCACACCTGGAGAGACCGTCAGGGCCTCAGATCAGGGTGGGGGAGCAGACCCAGTGTTTCCCCTGCCCAATCAGCCAGGGCAGTCTGCTCAGGTCTCAGGCTGGGTCCTATGCCATCAGAGGTCCCCTCGGGGCTGGGTTTGCCCTAGGGGTGAAGAAGTGAGTCCGGGAGAGAACAGGAGAGGCAGGCAGGAGGACCCCTCCAGTACCAGAGGAGGGGGAAAGGAGGGCAGGGTGTTTGCCCTGCCCAATCAGGCACGGGGAGCCTGCTGAGCTCAAAGGCTAGTCCCCTGCCTTCCAAAGCCCCCTAAAGGCCACATGGGCCCTGGGGTCATAGGAGGGAGGCTGGGGAAATCAAGAGAGACAGGTGGGAGTGGACCTACAGGACCAGAGGAGCAGGAGAGGAGCAGAGGGCATTTACTCCGCCCGCTAGAGCCCAGAAAGCCTGCTGGGCTCCCAGGTGGGGTCCCCCACCCTCTGAAACCAGAGGCAGAAGCCACGCCTGGGCTCCTACTGTTCTGTTGAGCCTAAGCCCCACCCCCCAAAACCCCCCACCTTTTCCAGCACTGTGGGTCCTGAGCATTGGCCCCGCCCACTGTCCAAACATCACCCCTGCTTAGGTCCTGTCCTCCACAGCCAAGGCCTTTTCCACCTTTTTTTTTCTTTCTTTTTCTCCTCCTCTTTTTTATTATTGTGGTCTGTTTTATCTTCTGGCTGTTGTTTCATCTATAGTTTTATTTTTATATTTTTTCTAACATAGCTGTTAGTTGGTTTCCTAGTTTAATTTTATTTTTTACTTTACTATTCTCTCTTTTTTTTGGTTTTTACCACTCCATGCAGCTTGCAGGATCTTGGTTCAGGAGCCAGGGGTCAAGCCAAAGCTCCTGCAGTGGGAGCTCTGAGTCCAAACTACTGGACTAACAGAGAACCTCAGACCCCAGGGAATATTCATCAGAGTGAGGGCTCCCAAATGTCCTCATCTTAGCACCAAGACCCAGGTCTACCCAACAGCTTACAAACTCCAGTGTTGGAAGCCTCAGGCCAACAACCAGTAAGACAGGAACACAGTCTCCAAAATAAAAAAAATTAAGAAAAAAATGAGAGAGCAAAAAGATATGTCACAGATGAAGGAGCAAGGTAAAAACTGACAAGACCAAATATATGAAGAGGAAATAGATAATCTACCTGAAAAAGAGTGCAGAGTAATGATAGTAAAGATGATCCAGAATCTCGGAAATAGAATGGAGGCACAGAATGAGAAAATACAAGAAGTGTTTAACAAGATCTAGAAGAACTAAAGAACAAACAAACAGAGATGAACAATACAATAACTGAAATGAAAAATACACTAGAAAGAATCAATAACAGAATAACTGAGGCAGAAGAACGAACAAGTGAGCTGGAAGACAAAATGGTGGAAATAACTGCTGAGGAGCAGAATAAAGAAAAAAGAATGAAAAGAATTGAAGACTATCTCAGAGATCTCTGGAACAACACTAAATGCATCAACATTCAAGTTATAGGGGTCCCACAAGAATAAGAGAAAAAGAAAGGGTCTGAGAAAATATTTGAAGAGATTATAGTGGAAAACTTCCCTAACATGGGAAAGGAAATAGTGACCCAAGTTCAAGAAGAACAGAGTCCCATAAAGGATAAAACCTAGGAGAAACACACCAAGACACATATTAATCAAACTAACAAAAATTAAATTTAAAGAAAAAATGTTAAAAGCAGCAAGGGAAAAACAAAAAATAACATACAAAGGAATCCCCATAAGGTTATCAGCTGATTTTTCAGCAGAAACTCTGCAGGCCAGAAGCGAGTGGCAGGATATAATAAAAATGATGAAAGAGAAAGACCTACAACCAAGATTACTGTACCCAGCAAGGATCTCATTCAGATTTGATGGAGAAATCAAAAGCTTTCAGACAAGCAAAAGCTAAGAGAATTCAGCACCACCAAACCAGCTCTAAAACAAATGCTAAAGAAACTTCTCTAGGCAGAAAACACAAGAGAAAAAATGACCCACAAAAACAAACCCTAAACAATTAAGAAAATGCTAATAGGAACATACATATTAAAAATAACCTTGAATGTAAATGGATTAAATGCTCCAACCAAAAGATAGAGACTAGATGAATGGATACAAAACAAGACCCATATATATGCTGTCTACAAGAGACCCACTTCAGACCTAGGGACACATACAGACTGAAAGTGAAGGGATGGAAAAAGGTGTTCCATGCAAATGGAAATCGAAAGCTGGAGTAGCAACACTCATATCAGATGAAATAGAATTTAAAATAAAGATTGTTACAAGAGACAAGGAGGGACACTACATTATGATCAAGGGATCAATCCAAGAAGAGGATATAACAATTATAAATGCTTATGCACCCAACATAGAAGCATCTCAATACATAAGGCAAATGCTAACAACCATGAAAGGGGAAATCGACAGTAACAAAAAAATACGGGAATTTAACATTCCACTTACACCAATGGACAGATCATCCAAACAGAAAATAAATAAGGAAACACAAGCTTTAAATGACACAATAGACCAGATAGATCTAATTGATATTTATAGAACATTCCACACAAAAGTGGGAAAATACACTTTCTTCTCAAGTGAGCACAGAACATTATCTAGGATAGATCACATCTTGGGTCACAAATCAAGCCTTGGAAATTTTAAGAAAATTGAAATCATAACAAACATCTTTTCTGACCACAACACTAAGAGACTGGAAATCAGTTACAGGAAAAAACTATAAAAACCACAAATAATGGAGGCTAAACAGTGTGCTACTAAATAACCAAGAGATCACTGAAGAAATCAAAGAAGAAATAAAAAAAATACACAGAAACAAATGACAATGAAAACACAACAACCCAAAACCTATGGGACACAGCAAAAGCAATTCTAGGAGGAAAGTTTATAGCAATTCAATCTCACCTCAAGAAACACAAAAAATCTCAAATAAACAATCTAACCCTACACCTAAAGAGACTAGAGAAAGAAGAACAAAGAATACCAAAAGTCAGTAGAAGGAAAGAATTCATAAAGATCAGAGCAGAAAACAAAGAAAACAATAGCAATGATCAATAAAACTAAAAGCTGGCTCTTTGAGAAGATAAACAAAATTGATAAACGCTTCACCAGACACCTCAAGAAAAAAAGGGAGAGGGCAGGAATCAATTAAATTAGAAATGAAAAAGGAGAAATCACAACTAACACCACAGAAATACAAAGGACTCTAAAAGACTACTACAAAACAATTATATGACGATAAAATGGACAACCACAAAGAAATGGACAAATTCTTGGAAGGTACAATTTTCCAAGACTGAACGAGGAAGAATTAGAAAATATAAACAGATCTTCGTAAGTAATGAAATTGAAACTGTTATTAGAAATCTTTAAACAAGCAAAACTCCAGACAAGATGGCTTTACAGGCGAGTACTATCAAACATTTAGAGAAGAGCTAACACTGATCCTTCTCAAACTCTTCCAAAAAATTGTAGAGGGAGAAACACTCCCAAATTCATTCTATGAAGCCGCCATCACCCTGATATCAAAACCAGAAAAAGATATCACAAAAAAAGAAAAGGATAGACCAATATCACTGATGAACATAGATGCAAAAATCCTAAACAAAACACTAACAAACAGAATCCAACAACATATTAAAAGGATCATACACCATGATCAAGTGGGATTTATCCCAGGGATGCAAGGATTCTTCAATATATGCAAATCAATCAATGTGGTACACCATATTGACAAATTAAGGAATAAAAACCATATGATGATCTCAATAGACCCAGAAAAAGCTTTTGACAAAATTCAGCACTGGTTTATGATAAAAAATCTCCAGAAGATGGGCATAGAGGGAATATACCTCAACATGATAAAGGCCATACATGACAAACCCACAGCAAACATCATATTCAATGGTGAAAAACTGAAAGCATTTCCACTAAGATCAGGAACAAGACAAGGAGGTCCACTCTCACCACCCTTATTCAACATAGTTTTGGGGGTCCTAGCCACGGCAATCAGAGGAGACAAAGAAATAAAAGCAATACAAATTGGAAAAGAAGAAGTAAAACTGTCACTGTTTGCAGATGACATACTATACTTAGAAAATCCTAAAGATGCCACCAGAAAACTACTAGAACTAATCAATTAATTTGGTAAGGTTGCAGAATATAAAATTAATGCACAGAAATTCCTGGCATTCCTATACAGTAACAACTAAAAATCAGAACGAGATATTAAGCGAAAAACCCTATTTACCATCACAACAAAAAGAATAAAATACTTAGGAAAAAACCTACCTAAGGTGGCTAAAGACTTGTACTCAGAAAATTATAAAACACTGATGAAAGAAATCAAAGGTAACATAAACAGCTGGAGAGATATACCATGTACTTAGATTGGAAGAATCACCATTGTGAAAATAATTATACTACCCAAAGCAATCTACAGATTCAATGCAATCCCTATCAAACTACCATTGGCATTCTTCACAGAATTAGAACAAAAAATTTTACAATTCATATGGCAACACAAGAGATCCTGAACAGCCAAAGCAATCTTGCGAAAGAAAAACAGAGCTGGAGGAATCAGGCTCCCTGACTTCAGACTACACTACAAAGCTACAGTAATCAAAACAGTATGGTACTGGCACAAAAACAGAAATGTAGATCAATGGTACAGGATAGAAAGCCCAGAGATAAACTCACGTACATACGGCCACCTAATTTATGACAAAAGAGGCAAGATCATACAATGGAGAAAAGACAGTCTCTTCAATAAGTTGTGTTGGGAAAACTGGACAGCTACATGTAAAAGAATGAAATTAGAACACTCCCTAACACCATACACAAAAATAAACTCAAGATGGATTAAAGACCTCAATGTAAGATTGGACACTATAAAACTCCTAGAGAAAAAACATAGAAAGAACACTCTTTGACATAATCACAGCAAGATCTCTTTTGACCCACCTCCTAGAGTAATAGAAATAAAAACAAAAATAAACAAATGGGACCTAATGAAACTTAAAAGCTTTTGCACAGCAAAGGATACCATAAACAAGATGAAAAGACAGCATTCAGAGTGGGAGAAAATATTTGCAAATAAAACAAGGGACAAAGGATTAATCTCCCAAATATACAAACAGCTCATGGAACTCAACATCAAAAAACCCCAAACAATTCAATTAAAAAATGGCCAGAAGACCTAAATAGACATTTCTCCGAAGGAGACATACAGATGGCCAAGAGGCACATGAAAAGATGCTCAACATCACTAATTATTAGAGAACTGCAAATCAAAATTACAATGAGATATCACTTCACACCAGTCAGAATGGCCATTATCAAAAATTCTAGAAACAATAAATGCTGGAAAGGGTATGGTGAAAAGGGAACTCTCCTGCACTGTTGGTGAGAATGTAAATTGATACAACCACTATGGAGAACAGTATGGAGGTTCCTTAATAAACTAAAAATAGAACTACCATATGACCCAGCAATCCCACTATTGGGCTTGTACCCTGAGAAAACCATAATTCAAAAAGAAATTTGTACCACAGTGTTCATTGCAGCACTATTTACAATAGCCAGGACATGGAACCAACTTAAATGTCCATTGACAGATGAATGGATAAAGAAGATGTGGCACATATATACAATGGAATATTACTCAGCCATAAAAAGGAGCAAAGCTGAGTTATTTGTAGTGAGGTGGATGGACCCAGAGTCTGTCATACAGAGTGAAATAAATTAGAAAGAGAAAAACAAATACTGTATGCTAACACATATATACAGAATCTAAAAAAAAAACAAAAAGGTACTGGTTAACCTCGTGGCAGGGCAGGAATAAAGACATAGACATAGAGAATGGACTTGAGGAGGCAGTGAGGAGGGGGAAGCTGGGGGAAAGTGAGAGTGGCATGGACATCTATACAGTACCAATAGTTAGGTAGTGGGAAGCAACCACATAGCACTGGGAGATCAGCTTGGTGACCTAGAGAGGTAGGATAGGGAGGGTGGGAGGGAGGCTCAAGAGGGAGGGGATAGGAGGATACACGTATGCATATGGTTGATTCTCTTTGGTGTACAACAGAAACTAACACAGTATTGTGAAGGAATTATACTCAAATAAAGATCTATTTTAAAAAAAGTCAACAAGTGTTGACCCTTAGAAAGAAGCTACCTGACTTTTATTTCTGCAGAGATTTGAATATTGCTTCCCAAGTCTTTAAACAACAACAGGGGTGACTAATTAGGATCTACTTTGCCTCCTGTCTTCCCTCTCTTCCGTTTTCTCAGTTCCTCTTTTTCTCTCTCTCGTTTGCTTGCTCTCACTTTCTGCCTCTCTTTCCCTCAGGCTACCTTTCTCTCTCTTTTTATTTATGTTGTCGTTTCTTTATTTTTTCTTTCATTCTCTGAATTAAAAAGAGATAAATAGATCTTTCTGAAATGTTTTGCTTAGCAGCCTAGCCCCTGATCTGGTGTGATCAGACTAACCTCTTGGAGGATGGTTTAAGCAGTATAGAAGTATATGGAAGGCACTCAAATGAAATTGGTCCTGTCTTTAGACAATGATTAAATGTTTTGTAATTTGAAAAAAATGGAAATGTAAGCAGCAATTCATTAAAGTTCAATGTTTCTTTTTTCTTCCTTTAAAATTCTTATTTCTTGGGAAGAATACAAGAAATAATTTTGTACTGTTGAATAAATCCTGGTCGGAGGAACACTTAGTATGATGGGCAATCATCTATGTTAATCGGATGAAATTTTGTAAACTCCTCCGACCAGGTTACTGTGGCATCTTTTCTGACTTAGGGGGCCCTTTTCTATGACATAACTTCATTCTCAACATAGTCCTCTAAACTTCCTAATCTTTCTGTCATACAATGGATCTCACTGAAGCTGTAACTATGTAATTTCTTAAAACAATTTTTTTTCTGAAGTGATAGAAATAATTTCTGTTCACTAAAAGGAAGCACATTTTTAAAGAGAAAAGATGTACAGCTACTAAACAGCCCAATTGTATTCAAAATAATTCTAGCACTTTTCCACCAGACGGCACCCCCTTTTTGAACTTTGGCAAGAGATTCTGAAGACTGAGGAAAGCCTCTCTCATTTTAGAAATGGGGTTGGTTCTGGAAAAGATTTTCAGTCAGCAAAATTGAATTAATAAAAAATAATACTTAGACTTTTCTAAGATGCTTCCACATAAAATGCATGATTAAATAATATATTTAATTTGGTAAAATTAAGTCTATGTAAATAAAGCCAATCCCAGTTTAACCTGAACTTCCCAGGACTTAATTTCCATTAAGTTTTAATTTTCATATGATCTTTCTAAATGACTCTCATTTTGAGTGCCTCCTTTAACTTTTAAAAAAGCACAGCAACCGAGTATATTTAGCAATTGAGTGTCCCAAATGAAGACTTGACTTAATTTATAAATCAACCATCCACCTGCCCGTCAAAATTCCTAGGTAAACACTTTACCATTTTGTTCAAAACCATGGGATTTGTAGTGGGATCTTCCAAGTTAAACAATATGGGGCCAAGTCTACTGGTTGCACACTTCTTGTTCATGTATGTGGCTGTGTCTGAATCTCTGACTAAAGTCTAACACTATCTTTGTTGCTCTTCTATGGTGACCTTTTCAAGTGGATCAGGGCGTGAGATGCCTTCCCAGATGTCACCCCAACACAATCAGTCAGTGGAAAAGCATCCTATTTCACAGTCTTGTATTCACTAAAGACATTACATTTTACTGAATAGGATCCAAATTGGATGATGTCCTTTGTTTTTGTTGGAGTTTTGCTCATTGATGATAAACAATCATGCTGAGAACTCAGGAACAGATCTTCATCATTTAGAGGGAACAAGAGCCAGTGAGAGAGATCTATCTAAAAATACACATCTGAGGCTTCAAGGCCAGGCTTCTTGTCCCTCT
Source organism: Neophocaena asiaeorientalis asiaeorientalis (assembly GCF_003031525.2). Classification (NCBI taxonomy): domain Eukaryota; kingdom Metazoa; phylum Chordata; class Mammalia; order Artiodactyla; family Phocoenidae; genus Neophocaena; species Neophocaena asiaeorientalis. Next base: position 1,373,490 of record NW_020175674.1, on the reverse strand, counting down.
TGCTTCTCACATGTGATACATAGCCTATGTCTTGAGGCTGGTAAATTCAGTAAAGTTAATGAAGACTGTCAGGGAGGTGGGAGGGGGCCCAGCACAGGATAGACCGACTTAGATGGAACTAGAAAGGATTTTTCAGAACTGATTTCTATGTCACTGACCTTATACTTGCTTAAAAATGAGATGTTCACATCTTCCCACACTCCCCTACATCTGGATACTCAGCTTGATAATATTTTTCTCATCTCTGAATTTGCTCAAGATCAAGGTAAAATTAGTATCTCAGCTTATGAGATGAAATTTTAAAAAAGAGAAATGTTAGGTTTTAATAGTGGTATTCTTTCACTATTATTTATTTCTTCTAGTATAGTTCATATTTTAGACAAATGTCACATTATTTGATTTCTATAATGAAACTATCAATTATAATATTTGATAGGTTCAGGGAAGATGTATTTTTGATAAGGTATCTAAAATAATTCTTTAGGAACTGTTATTTGCTTCTGACATGATTGAGCATCTTAATCTGTCCACATGGTTGCCAGATTTAACACATAAAAGTACAAGATGCCCAGTTAAGTTTGAATTTCAAATAAATAATACATAAGTTTTTAGTATAAGTATACTTCATGCAATATTTGGGACATACTTATATTTTTAAAAACTGTAGTTTATCTGAAATTCAAATGAACTGTGAAATTCAAACTTTCCTATCTCTTGTGTGTCATCTCCACCTAGTAAGTGACTCTTCTAGTGCAGCCTTCCTCCACAGTTTCCACAGCAAGCACTGTGGAAAACTTTCCACATAGACCCACCCCTCAGGACCTCTCAACCTTTTTGCCAGGATCTAACTTTCCAAGTACAGGCTCCTAGTTTTAAGAAATGAATCACTGCAGTTTGCTATTCTTGGGAAAATTCCATGCCACCTTCATATGAAATTGAAGATCCAGTACAATGGAAAGTTGCCAGAGAGGTTCCTGGATTCTCTGAAGGGAGTCTCCTGGAGAAGGGCATTGCTTGTAGTAGTTCTCCAAACTTCCCTTCACAGTGTTATATTAAACTACCCAGGAACCCCTGGGTTGTAAGTAACCAGACTAACTTTCATTCTGATCATTCATGATCTAGCATTATGGTCCTCATATACCTTTGCCTTCTACACCTCATGCCTTGCAGTGAGGAATGGCTGTGGAGAATATCAATTCATCATGCAAGTCCCAGAGAGTTTGTCTGGGAAGAGTTATGAAACCAACCCTGTATTGTTCCTTTTCCTCATTCATGGAGGATGTAGCATGGGAGTTAGGCCTGTGTTCAAGGTACATCCTGGTTCCCACAATTGTTTATCTCACTCAGGGTCACCTATAAGCCTTTAAGGAAGTCTTAAAATATAAACCTTTCTTGAGAAACAGGGAAGAGAAAACTTGCAGCATTAAAAACCTCCCATATAAATATATAACTTTGCTTTAGCACATACTAAAAAAATCTGATTGTCAGTTAAGTGTATAGCGTTATGTTAATAGGTATAAATGGGTACACAAAAACAGAAAATGAGAATTCTTACCTCACCGAAGTTATAATCTAACAGGGGAGGCTGATGTAGGCATATGAATCAGTTAAGCAATGATGCAAAGCAGTATATGAACAAGTGCCAAAGTTGACCAAAGAAAGACCAAATGCACAGCAGTTCACTGGAGCGGGAAATCCATGTAGGTTGAGTGGACCTTGAGGGATGGGTACCACGAGGATTAAGGAAGGAGGTTAGGAAACAGCATGAAGGAAGGCTGAAAAGGATCAGGAGCACGTGAGGGCCAATGAGGACCAGGTCTAGACGGAGGAGTGGATCCCTATGGAGGCAAATCAATTTACACCCGGAGAATGATACAATATCAGAGCAGGAGGTGGAGTTTGCACTTGATCCCATAGGTGATGGGGAGCTATTGGAGATTTTTGAATCATGGCATGATATCATGAAAGTACTTTGGCAACTGTAAGCCGGAAAAAATACGGATTTTACAGTGTTGGTTTGAGGTGCTTGTGCAGCTTACTCAACATTAGTCTAAAAGCGAACAAAAGATTTCTTAATGCCTGTAAATCAGTAAAGGTAAAAACGCAAATGTACACAGAGATGCATATAACATGCATGTAAAGTACAGTCTGCTCTCTGCTTCCCAAAGAATTACTCTTCTCTGTGGTATGCAATCCCCAGGAGAACCTTGTTGAAAGTAGAGTGAATTTCTTTCATTACCTCTGTTCTTTGACTTGACTGCATGTAGGTTGAGCTGTACATTGTGTTCATTCTGTTTCTTGGTATTCCATCATCACTATATTGCAAAGGGAGAGAGGTGGGGAACTGTAGTCCTTCTTTTTTTTTTTTTTAACATCTTTATTGGAGTATAATTGCTTTACAATGGTGTGTTAGTTTCTGCTGTATAACAAAGTGAATCAGTTACACATATACATATGTTCCCATATCTCTTCCCTCTTGCATCTCCCTCCCTCCCACCCTCCCTATCCCACCCCTCTAGGTGGTCACAAAGCACCGAGCTAATCTCCCTGTGCTATGTGTCTGCTTCCCACTAGCTATCTGTTTCATGTTTGGTAGTGTATATATGTCCATGCCATTCTCTCACTTTGTCACAGCTTCCCCATCCCCCTCCCCATATCCTCAAGTCCATTCTCTAGTAGGTCTGTGTCTTTATTTCCGTCTTACCCCTAGGTTCTTCATGATCTTTTTTTCTTTTTCTTAGATTCCATATATATGTACTCTCCAAGATTTACAAGCAGCTCATGCAGCTCAATAACAAAAAAACAAACAACCCAATCCAAAAATGGGCAGAAGACCTAAATAGACATTTCTCCAAAGAAGAT
>NW_020175674.1:1105629-1369450 GCF_003031525.2 Neophocaena asiaeorientalis asiaeorientalis | reverse complement strand
CTTTATAACAAAGTGAATCAGTTATACATATACATATGTTCCCATATCTCTTCCCTCTTGCATCTCCCTCCCTCCCACCCTCCCTATCCCACCCCTCTAGGTGGTCACAAAGCACCGAGCTGATCTCCCTGTGCTATGTGTCTGCTTCCCACTAGCTATCTATTTCATGTTTGGTAGTGTATATATGTCCATGCCATTCTCTCACTTTGTCACAGCTTACCCTTCCCCCTCCCCATATCCTCAAGTCCATTCTCTAGTAGGTCTGTGTCTTTATTTCCGTCTTACCCCTAGGTTCTTCATGATCTTTTTTTCTTTTTCTTAGATTCCATATATATGTACTCTCCAAGATTTACAAGCAGCTCATGCAGCTCAATAACAAAAAAACAAACAACCCAATCCAAAAATGGGCAGAAGACCTAAATAGACATTTCTCCAAAGAAGATATACAGATTGCCAACAAACACATGAAAGAATGCTCAACATCATTAATCACTAGAGAAATGCAAATCAAAACTACAATGAGATATCATCTCACACTGGTCAGAATGGCCATCATCAAAAAATCTACAAACAATAAATGTTGGAGAGGGTGTGGAGAAAAGGGAACCCTCTTGCACTGTTGGTGGGAATGTAAATTGATACAGCCTCTATGGAGAACAGTATGGAGGTTCCTTAAAAAAACTAAAAATAGAACTACCATACGACCCAGCAATCCCACTACTGGGCATATACCCTGAGAAAACCATAATTCAAAAAGAGTCATGTACCAAAATGTTCATTGCAGCTCTATTTACAAGAGCCAAGACATGGAAGCAACCTAAGCGCCCAATATCGGATGAGTGGATAAAGAAAATGTGGCACATATATACAATGGAATATTACTCAGCCATATAGTCCTTCTTGTATAGGAATAGTCTTTGATTTTTTTGTTGAAGATTCTTCAAGGCTTCATGATCATAGATAAATTAAAACCAGAAAGAGTGGTCTCCCTTTGTCACATAATTAAAAATAGTCTTTCAAGTGACAAAATTAAATGTTAGAGGAAATCCTAGCCACAGTCAATTCCAGAAAAATTCCTAAAGACCTTAGAAATGCAAAACCCATTTGTTGTATGCAAATGGAACAAGTTGTCTTTTAAAATATATATATATGCATTTTAGAGAGAAACAAGTAAATCTAACATGGTGAGATGATTCCAACATAAAAAGGAAGTATCCTATAAATACCACACAGATTTAAAACTTGGTTCTAATTAGTTTTTCCTGTGTTGTAAAATATAGTTACAGAATCCTGGGAGAAAACAGAATGGGAATAATGTTATTCTTAAAAGGCTTTGATGTTCCAAAACAGATTTCCTGTTACTTTAGTACCTATAACCTGTTTTTATTACTGCTTGCAAGTTAATCTTGATTTTTATTGTCTAAATTCTAAAGTCCTTTGGTCTGTGTCTACACATGAAATCAAAAGTAGGGGATGAAACTGGATTAATTCACATACTTGCCTCAAGTCTCTGATGGACTTTGCTTAATCAAGAAGTCAATCTCTGTATTAGACAGGGTTCTTCAGAGAAACAGAACCAATAAGATATATTGGTACCAGGGAAACCAACAGTATAAGTCCCAGTCTGAGTCCAAAAGCTGAGAGCCACGAGCTTTGATGTTGGAAGACACAAGAAGGATATCTCAGCTCAGGCAGAGAGAGCGAAATTTGCTTTTTCTCCCTTTTTGTTCTATTTAGGCCCTCAAGGGATTGGGTGGCACCCACCTGCATTGGTGAGGACTCTCTTCTTTCCCCAGTCTACTGATTCAAATGTTAATCTCTTCTAGAAACACTCTCATGGGCATACCCAGAGACAATGTCTTACCAGCTCTTTGGGCATCCCAGTCAAGTCAATACATAAAATTAACCATCACTATCTCTGTGGCCTTAGTGTATAAGTAGCTAATTAAAATATGGCTCAGATGGTGACCTTTCAGGAGAAATTTAAACACCCCTTCTACCCCCAAAAAGCATTCAGCTTTATTTAAGTTTATATTTGGAAGTGGTAAGGAAGACATTAAAGAGAATCAATTAGTCCAATTTTAATGTACTTACTATTTTGGTAAATGCTATTGAGACAGGAGATAGATGGGCTCCAGGCTAGGTATTTACAACTGGCCTCCTGTTTACATTTCTTGGAGGAGGAAAAAGGTGGGCTTCAGGCTGGACACTTACAAGCAGCCTCCTGTTTGCATTTCCTGAGACAGGAGGTAGGTGGGCTCCAGGTTAAGCCTTAACAACGAGCCTTCTGTTTGCACTTCGAAATAGAAATAACAACAGAAAGAGGATAAATAGCCAGGCTTTGTCTCCTGAGGACACTTTAAGATAACAGTCACAGTCACGGCAGGAACAGAGAGGGGCTAAACCCTGTTTGAGGAAAAGATAAGAGGTCATAGATTTCCCATCTTTGGGGCAAGGGAGACATTGCACATGTGCAGAAAGGCTCCTGGGGGTCAAAAATGAGGGGGCATCACCCCAGAATAGGTGATGCCAAGGCCCCCCTCATAGGACTCCGGGCTGGAATCCATCTTGGAAAAAAGTTGCGCACGCAAGTTGGGGAGGGCCCTAGGGCAGGTCAGGTGTGGGAGAAGAAACTAGATAATTGGCCAAAGGTAAACAAAGACCCGGAAGAACTGCCCTATATACATGATCTAACCACCTCTTTACTGCACTTCTCCTGGTTAGGGAGGATGCCCACACCCTTCTCTCCGGGTTTGTATTTCTGCCTTGCTTCTGCCTTAAATAAATAAACTGCTTCTCTGTGTGCTCTCCCACTTGTTGTGCTGTGCCTCTAATAATAAACTTTGTACCTGTTTTTACAGTTTTTGCCTCCTTCAAACATTCTTGATTTCAAATGGGAGTAAGAGCCAGGGGAATTTTGCTTCTAGCCTCTGGCCCCTGGTGGTCTAGTGGCTAGGATTCCTGGTTTTCATCCAGGCTACTCAGGTCCAATTCCTGAGCAGGGAACTAAGATCTCACTTCAAGCCACCACTCACAGCTGCTGCCTCTCCAAGATCACTAGGAAGGAGAATGATAGCATTCTATTAGACAATCTAAATAGGAGAAAAAATATATATGTTTGGGGATTCCCTGAGGAAGCGGTATTTAAGCTGAAACTGAAAGATGGGTAAGGGAAGGAAGATGAGGAACAGAAAAGAGAGCATCCCCACAGAGGAAAGTGCTTACTGGAGGACCTAAAAAGCAAGATAAAGGTGGCGCAGGAAGAGAAAGAAGGACAACCGAGTGTTGTGAGAGCTCAGAGAGTATGGTGAATTATTTATTTTTTTCACATTTATTCATTCTCTATCTGCCCTTGGATGCCTCTTCCCCACTGACTTTGGAACTTGGCTATATGACATTCTTTGGACAATGAGTATTTTTCATGTATAAGTGAAAGCTTTCAATGCACTGGTATGACTTAGCTGGACTTTTTTTCCCCCTTCTTTCTGCCTGGATGGATCAGCACGCACTGGATAGGAGCTGACTCCTTTGGCCTTCATCCCCAAACATAAAGACAGTGGTGGGATCACATTTCTCCCACAGCCTGGACCAGAAATTAAGATGGTCACAGTTGACATGCAACGTAAGTGACAAATTACCCTGTGGGGTTATAAGCCACTGAGACCTTGGGGATTTGTTTGTTAGGGATCATTAATTCAATGAAAGCTGAATGATATTAAGGAAGGAAAACACAGAGATATATAAAAAGGTCAGACCATGCAGGGACTTTTAGGCAATATTAAGGACTTCGGTTAATCACAAGAAGTCACTGAAGCAGGGTATTGACATAATCAGAATTTTATTAAAAATAAGAGAGAGAGAGAGAGAGAAGAAGAAGAATATAAGAAACCTTTGTAGTTTACTGCACTAAGGAAGATTATCTAAAAATTTAAGTACTTAACATTGCCAGACTCTCATTTAAGCACTTTACCTGTAATAGCTAATAAAATTCAAATGTATTAACCTTGGCTGAGCCAGGAATCAAACTTCAACAATCTGGCTTCACTGCTACAGTCAGAGGAATCCAGAGGAGACAGGATGCTGGTTTGAACCAGGGTTGACCAGAGAGATGGAGAGATTGCAATGGAAGTTGAGAGATACACACAAAGTAGGAATATCAGGGCTTGATTTTTGTCTGGCTGTAGGAGATTTCAAAGATGGCTTCCAGATTTGTGAAATGAGTAATACACCAGGAGAGGAGGTACTGGGAGAGGGTGAGTTGGGAGAATCTTAATTCAGATTGTAAGCTGCTTAAGGGTAGAAACTATGTGTTATCAAGATTTTGCCTGTGTGTTATAAAGCCTCAGTGATGACTTACAAAATAAATGAAACATAGATTTACAAAAGTCTATTTTAAAGTATCACGGGACTCTAGTATAACATTTTCTTAGATGAAGATGAGTTTTTCTTAAGGGTTTCTGTTGATAGAATTCACAAATTTGACTCAGAGAGAACATTCATGTTTGGCATGAGTATTTCTTCCATACACTCAAGGTTAGTGCTTGTGTTATAATTTTGCATTTCATTGCTACCTCTTTTTATTAGTGGAAAATACTAATTCATCAGATGTAGCCACATGCCATTCAGAAACTTTATTGTCATATTAGAGCAAATTTAATGTGATTCACAGTTTTAACATAGAACAGCACTTGTATTGTAAATTCAGTAGTGAAGAAACGAGCGTTTATTCTAAGACTGCTTTGTGTCAACACTGTTTCATTTATTTATTTTCGGCTACGTTGAGTCTTTGTTGCTGCACGCAGGCTTTCTCTAGTTGTGGTGCGTAGGCTTCTCATTGCAGCGGCTTCTCTTTGTTGCGGAGCACGGGCTCTAGGCACGTGAGCTTCAGTAGTTGTGGCATGTGGCCTCAGTAGTTATGACTCACAGGCTCTAGAGTGCAGGCTCAGTAGTTGTGGTGCACGGGCTTAGTTGCTCCACAGCATGTGGGATCTCCCCAGACCAGGGCTCGAACCTGTGTCCCCTGCATTGGCAGGCGGATTCTCAACCACTACACCACCAGGGAAGTCCCATGTGCCAACACTATGTTAGCAGGTTATAACAAGGTTATTTCATTTAGTCCTCACAGCTGTTCTGTCACAGATTATGTTTTTGCCTTGGCTACAGTTTCTTCCTATTGCATTACACTTCTGGATTTTAACAGTGATTAATTGTATTTTTTTGAGAAATCTTTAGTATTTTGTAGCATTTATTATTGAGCGTGAATAGTAACGAAAAGCTTCCTTAAATGCATAGATATCAATACAACTACTCTGGGCCACACTCTTTTAAAGGAGCCCATTTGCAAAGCTGGTGTCTTTCAGCATCAACACTCAAGTTACACTTTACATTGCAGGGCTCAAGAGACCTGCTGTTCTTACTTTTTAGTGACACATACAATCCCTTTGTCTGTCTCTTTCCCCTTCTTGGCTGGAGTTAGTGTCACCAAATTGTCTTCTGCTGAGACACGTAAGCACAGTCTTCAAGCAACATAAGGGCTGTGCACAGAAAGCCAGAGCCATGGTGCCATCAGGCCAAAAGGAAATGGAGAATGGAGTAAGATTGATGTAGGAATGTCAGGAAAGAGATACAGTACATCCCTTACATACGAACCTTTGAAAGTTGCAAACTTTCAAAGAGACGAACGTGCATTCCATCATCAGGCATGAGTGAAATTGTAGCTTGCCCTCTGTCTACTGTCTCCTATCGCTGACGATCCTTCAGCTCTACCACCTCCCACCTCCTCCAGTCAGTAAGTCTTCTTGCCTGTTCACTTGATGCCAGCCCCTGTGTGCCAGCTGGTGTACTGGACTACTGTACTTTTCAAGGGACTGTACTGTAAGGTTAAAAATGTTTTCTTTATTTTTAGCTTGTTTTTTATGTATTATTTGTGTGAAAAGTATTATACACCTATTACAGTACAGTACTATATAGCTGATTGTGTTAGTTGGGTACCTAGGCTAACTTTGTTGGACTTACGAACAAATTGGACTTACAAATGCGCTCTCAGATGGAACTTATTCATACGTAGGGGACTTACTGTAGTGATTTCTGTATTCTCTTCTGTCTGAGGTAAATATGTGTGGCTAAGGTGACATATAAAATGTTCAACAACCAGTGTGGCCTAGTTACCTACAATCAGAACAGATGCAGCACAAACTAGAACAGAAATCAATCACCAATCACCAAAAGGATATCATTCACAAATAGTCTTTAGGGCCTGCAGGTAACTTCTAGCTGAACATCAGTCTTGGAAGTAATTTTCTAAGTGTGGTAAGCATGAGTTATTTTCTTTTTTTTAGATTTTTAATTTAATTTAATTTTATCTTTTTGGCCACCCATGTGGCATGTGTGATCTTAGTTCCCCTACCAGGGATTGAACCTGTGGCCCCTGCATTGGAAGCATGGAGTCTTAACCACTGGACTGCTAGGGAAGTCCCAAGCATGAATTTTAAGAAGGCTTGGGCTGCCTGTACTATATAAAATTATGTACTTATTTGTCTCTATAATGGGAAGTAATTGATTTGAAAAGGAATACAGTGGCATGTTTTAACAGTCAAATGTTTTACCCTCAATAAAGGTATTTATTAATAAAAATTAATATTTGTATTATCCCAGGACCTTGTATGTATTTATTTAGTACCCTGTGATTTATAAAGCACTTCCAAGTCTGCAGTCTCATACCATACTTATAAGATTCCTGAGAGGTGGATGGAGAAGGTGGGAGATGAACAGAGAAGTTAAATATTTGTCCAAGACCAGATGGCTAATATGCAGAGTGGTCATAATGAGACATGACTTTTAGAAAGATGTGAAATTGTGAAAATTAACTATTGTCTTTCTTATAAAAACATTGAATGGCTACTGAACTGCTGAAGGAAGCTCAAAATTATACTGAAAATAAGTAGTAACTAATTTTTTTTCTTGGGAAATAGCGAAATAAGGTAAGTTCTGACATTGTTGTGTTTGTGCTTATGAAAATAAATAGAAGAGCACATATTTGTTAGCCTCTCAAGACAATTGTTCTTAATTCTGTGAAAAATCTATTTCTATCCATTGTCCAGCTGTTGATATCTAAATACCGTTCTCCAGTAAAATGAACCAGGTATCCTTGGAGAAATCACCTATTCTAGAGCTGAGACAGAAAAAAATACAAGATCAGTCTGGGCCATTTTACAGTGCCAGAAAGAAAAGAATTGGGGGAAAAAACTCAGAAAACAACAACAATAAGAAAAACAAAAAACAGAAACAACAGGATGGGGACATGTTCAAGGGATACCAGGAGCCAATCTGAAAGAGTTCCCAATGGACAAAGCTGGAACAATTCAAGAAACAGAAGTAGAATTAGCTTATAATATAAAATAGAAAATAATATCCACAAGTCCATATTAAATAACCCATTATTGAATAAATAAATTAGGACAAAAAGACAAATCTTCCTTACAGAAAAATTCCAAATAATATATGTACATAATCCTCTCTCCAGGAGAAGGAATTTACCACCCCTCCCGGGTTTGAGTGTGGGCTAGAGTTGGCGACTTACTTCCAAGGAACAGTGTATGAAAAGGGGAAAAATAGTGGCTTTACAGTGAAGAAAACTGGCAAACACCATTTCAACCAAGTGATCAGGGTTAACCTCACTGGTGTTAAGCCATGTTCATATCATGTACCCCCTGATATGTTTTGATAAAAAAACACTTTATCTTTGATTAAATCTTTCCAAAATCTTATAATCTCAGTCTAATTATGAGACAAACATTATACAGACCCAAACTGAAATGCATTCTATAAAATATCTAACAGAACTCCTCAAAAATGTTAAGGTCATGAAAAACAAAGATCAAGAATCTGTCGTAGACCACAGGAGCCTAATTTGAGACATGACAAATAAATGTATTATGGGATCCTAGACTGGATCAGAACTGGAACAGAACTTGGACATTAAGGGAAAAACTGGTGAAACCTCTATACATTCTGAAGTTTAGATAATAATTTAAAAAATTTTTAAATGTTGGTTTCTTAGTTTTGCCAAATGTGCCATGGTAAAATAAGGTGATACGTTAGGGGAAACTGAAACCCGGGCATATGGGAACTCTGTACTATCTTTGCAACCCTTCCATAAATTTAAAATTATTCCAAAATAAAAAAGCTTATTAAAAATAAACTACTCAGAATGTCCTTGTGTACACGTGGGTCTATGTATGTGTCTGTGTATGTAGGTACGCATGAATGTCAATCAGTAGAGTTGAGCACTTTACTGACAATTCTATAATATTGAGTAATAGTAACAACTATTTTTACTTTAACGCTTGTATTACACTTTGGCTATTTTTGGTATGTGCTCCTAAGCCAACATGGCATGGCTTCTGTGCGCACGTTGTCATGTTCACACATATCTTTACGTATTTTCATTCAGCTCTGAAATGAAAGTGTGTTAAATGACCAATTTTTTGAACATTAAAGAACCTTCTATCCAGGGACAAGAGCCAATGGGCAGCCAGAGCACATACTTGCTTTTTATTTACTGTGATGATTAAAGGGATTCATTTTTCTAAAAGATCAGCACTAAGGGCCTCTGTATCCAGTGCTCATTCTGGTGGGAATCAAAAGCCTTCTGGGAGTCATAATGGATAGGGCAGGATTCCTGTCTTTCAGCAGCAGTGAAGCATCAGATCAAAGGTTTTACACTCCTCTAGAGCCCTCAGACCTCATCCAGTTTTGTCTCTGGTGATGGTCAAGTAGTGAAGTCATTATAATGGCAAAGAGTATCTCTTGCTCAATGAAAAATAGCTTGGCATGTATCACCCTTCTGTAGTGATGTTAATGGGATGAATAAAAAAAAATTGTGAAAGTAGAACTGGCTATTTAGTGAAATAAGCAGAGAAATGTGGAAGACCAGTAATTTCTGCACAGCTTTGCTGTTCATCAAATTCAATTTGGTGTCCTTGGAGGGAAGAACAAGAAAGATGTACGGGTTTTCCCTGCTATCTGAAAGTAGAGCATTCCTATAAAGCCTTTTGTAAGCTGAGAAAGCATAAAGTGAAGAAGCAATTACCTTAACATACATCTTGCTAATGGACACACAGAATAAATCAAGACAAAGCACAGATGCTCACAGACACAGTTCAAAGCTCTGGCGGCTTGATGCTGAGATGCTGTATGTATTGATAGCTCCTGGGGAAGGAGCTTGGCGGTGCCATTCTGGCTATTGGGGCATATGCGGCTCAGTGCAGAGCAAACACTGAATGTGACTTTCCCTTTCCACCTTTTTTTTGGTTTTACTTGTTTATTACTTTTATTTTTTAAACGTTTTTATTGGAGTATAATTGCTTTACAATGGTGTATTAGTTTCTGCTTTATAACAAAGTGAATCAGTTACACATATACATATATCCCCATATCGCTTCCCTCTTGCATCTCCCTCCCTACCACCCTCCCTATCCCACCCTTCTAGCTGTTCACAAAGCACCGAGCTGATCTCCCTGTGCTATGTGACTGCTTCCCACTAGCTATCTATTTTACATTTGGTAGTGTATATATGTCCATGCCACTCTCTCACTTCGTCCCACCTTCCCCTTCCCCTTCCCCGTGTCCTCAAGTGCATTCTCTAGTAGGTCTGCGTCTTTATTCCCATCTTGCCCCTAGATTCTTTGTGACCATTTTTTTTTAGATTCCATATATATATGTGTTAGCATACAGTATTTGTTTTTCCCTTTCTGACTTCCTTCAATCTGTATGACAGACTCTAGGTCCATCCACCTCACTACAAATAACTCAATTTCATTTATTTTTATGGCTGAGTAATATTCCATTGTATATATGTGCCACATTTCATCATCCATTCATCTGTTGATGGACACTTAGGTTGCTTCCACAGCCACTATGAAGAACGTATGGAGGTTCCTTAAAAAGCTAAAAATAGAACTACCTTTTCACCTTTTTAAGTAAAAGTGAAAATCCTCTTCGGATTTCTTTTGGTTAGCGAAAACAGACGCCACTGTAGGTTTTGATAAAAGTGAAGGGGTATAAAGCAAACTTTTGAAAACCGAAGGATACTTATATTCATTCCCTAATGTTGAACTTATCAGTTTATTAATAACATCATCAGTGCATTGCTTTTATAGCTCTACACTAAGCTGGCCTGATATAAGGAAGCTATTCATTCATTTTTCATGTCTAAATAATTTCCAAATGACTTAATCTTTTAGTTTATATTCCCACATTTTCTCAGTCAATTCCCCTGTCTTTCAGGCTGTGTGTCTAATATGCCAAATAAAATAGTAAACTCAGTGAAAAAAACCCCCCAAAACTCCAACATATTCATCCTGTTGTTGGGTGTTGTTTTGACAATATGACTTGATGGATGATGGGTCTTATTCCAATCTGAGTAGTTGTGTAGATACAGCCTCTTATCCTGCCAAAAGACAGTTTGGGGAATTTTTTCTTGACTCAAATGATTTGTCAGTATCTGCAATGTAGATATAGATAACATCTTCATAATGCCAGGCTTCTAGATAACGATGGAAGAATCCACTCTAACCATCCTGGAATTTGGAAATATCCTGACAGTAAGTTGCCTTTTCTCACTTTATATTCAATAATTTTGTATTGATTAAATGTTCACACATATTTATATAAACTCTTAGGCAAAATAAAACTGTGAAATAAACTTACTTTCTTAAAATGGAATAACCAATGTTTTTAATATATAGAAATTAAGTATTAAAATCCATCATCACATCTAAAATACTTTTCAAGTGGTAAATCTATCCCTAAACCATGAAAGGATGTATTCCTAATTGTGAATTATTGGGTCTAAATAGGTTACTAACAAAAATATTAAGATTAGTAGCTTTTGATTTCTGATTTTACATATTTTTACATATTTCCTCAAATTTTACAATATTTTATACATTTGCTCAGAAAATTATAAAATCAAATACAATAAGATCTCTTCTATTTTTTAAGAAAAACTATTATTCGGTAAGAAGTACCTTCTCTGAAGAATATTAACTTATTTCCTGAGGATATGTTAGGCAGTTCTTAGTGCTTTTTTCATTTCCTCCTGTTGGGCTATGGGCTTTCAAGCCTGATCCTTGACATTCATACCCTTGAAATTGAAAACTGTTTCTTATCCACATTGCCTGAACTTAGTACCTGCTGAGATTTGTGGGACAATGTTTTAGTGAGGAAACTATGTACAGGTTGGGGTCTTCCACGCAGAACTCTGGGGAAAGTGCCCACTCTCCTTAGGTAAGTGGAACCACAGCAATAAACCTTCGGGGGTAAGAATAATGGAGAAGGGATAGAATGGAAATTTCCAAGACTTTGCTAGCAATAAAATGTTTTAACAAGGACGTTTTCCAGAGTTATCTGATTCTTGGGTGTAATAAATCCTCTGCTAGGAGTCTGTGGAAAATGGTCTACAGTAGTAAGGGTTTGCGTTAATGGGTTCTGGAACAGAGGTGACAAAATGTTCTCTCTTTCTGTCTCTCTCTCCCTTTTTTGTTTGTCCCAAGTGTAATCTTTGGTCAGAATTCCTGCTCCCAACTTCACCCCTGAGTCTGTTTTGAGAGTGGGCTTAGTAAAAATGTAATTTTTTTTGGCTTGCCTTTTTGACTGATAGATCTTAAGGTGAATAATTTTTGAGGCAATTTCACTTGAGCAAGGTAATGTTTCTTTCACTTTGTTCAGGTATTATTCTTTACTACCTCAATATCTATTGTGATTCTTTTTCTAGAAATTGTTTTTCAAAAATAAAAAGAGATCATGCCAAGAATCTTATACAGTCATGTCTGAGGAACTCAACTCAAATGCAAGTGTCTTGATTCCAGCTCCTTGGGAATATGAGTAAGAGGAAGAACAAAGGATGAGTCAATTCTGCCACCTAAAAAACTGAAAACTACTGAATATTTTGCAAAACAGCAAACGTCATTAAAATTTCTGAGAATATGTAATAGAATTTACATGCTCTGGTTTTCAAAGTAATATGCATTCATTATATTTATTTAGAAAATAAAGGATAAGAAAAAGAAGAAACTATTCAATCAAAATCTCACAGAGATAAAAAATATTAATATGTTAGACCTTCAAAAAACTTTTTTTCCATGAAATTCTTTAATAGTTTCTTAAAAATGTTTTTCTTTTAGAAAATCTTTTGGTTTCTTTTGGACATTTTCTTTAATTTTTTTTCACAAAATTCTTTCCATACTTAAATCTTTAAAATCTTAGAAGAAAAATAATCTTAAGGTAATTTTATGTATTTTACTTTTTAAAAGTAAATCAAATGCTTTTTTTTCCTTTTTGTACTGTTATCTTTGGTTTAGTGCTTCTTTGTGAGTGATACTTGATTTATTTTTCTTCAAGGTCAATTTCTTAAGAAGGAAGTCTACCTAAATTTTTCTAAATCATGCTATTTCTTTAGACATACGATTTTAAATCTCAACCCAATCTTTATAATAAACTCAGAGTTACTAAGTCAAGATTCTGTGGCAGTTGTCTTTTTAAAAGGGAGACAATGATGGATCAAGTTAACACTGATTAAAATAAAATGGGAACTCTTTGAATTCTGCACACTCTTATTCAAGATTATTCCATGGGCTTCAGTATTTTGTGTAAAATCATCCTGAGTCTTAGACTTAGTTGGAGTTTTTATCATCAATATGAAGAATCATTGACCAAAGACTCACTTTTCTCTTGGGTAAGGGGAGGGGCAAAGTGCTGTTGAGTCCAGTGTTTTGGTCCAGTTATCATCAGTTTTTTCAGTGACCACAGATTGAACTTCTAATTGCAGCCAACTCTCTCAAAATAGTTGTTTTGGGTTACAAAGGGAAATAAAATGAGGGTACATGAGTCATTCTACATTCTTTAAAATGATTAGCACAACAATTTTCCTAAGGAGGGGCAGTAGGGTCATGTTCATCTTGAAAGGATGCACCTTAAATAATTGAATAATACAGTGAAACTACAATAAAAGATGATGCAGACATTTCCATTTAAACAGGGATTCTACCTGTGCCCTCTTTTATAGCTAAGATCCACCAGCCAAGTAGCAGAAGTTCTGGAGTTTACTGGACACCCCTGAGAAATACAGCTGTCATCAACAGCTTGAGGCTTCTGTACCTGAAATACAGCTGCTAGCTGTCATCTAGAAGCAAGAGTTTTTAGGGTGGAATTAGGTGAAAGAAAACTGTGCTTATGAAGAGGGCCAGAAAGAGGTTCCCCTTGAAAAAGATGTGAAAAATTTGGGTCCAGGAGTAATCAGATTTATTGGAAATGCTTTATTGAGGAGCCTGGTGAACCAAGCCAGAGCCTGCCGCTTTCACGTCTCTGAAGAACTAGCCCTTAAGGGAGGGGCAAGCGTGAGCTCAAGAAGTTCTCTTTCTACACAGGCTCAAAATATGCTGTGCAGGGAAGCCAATGGGTAGCTTCATATTAATAATTATCAGCCTCAGCTGATGTTGTTACTTATGTGAATTATAATTGGATATAGCAATTACAAAAGAGCAATAAAATTTCAGAGTCATGAATTGATTAGAAAAAAGAAGGTTAGAAAAACAAAATAATGAAGCCCATTTTATACTGTTTCTGTACAAAAGAAAAGCAATCAAAAGAAAGGAAGTGTGGTTGAAAATGCCTTGTTTAATTATATACAGACTAGGTGTTTCCTATATTAGATGAAAATAGGTGTATATTCCACTTTCTATTACCCGAGAAAAATCAGACACATCTTTTCACAAAGAAAGAAAAGGTTAGACAATGGGATAAGCTAAAACCCATAGTATTACAAATTAGATTTTTATTTTGATATCAGTAATATTTTTAAAAGGAAAAGGGAGAGCAATAAAGCTGATCTTTTCTCCTATGTATGAAATAAGGCTTCCCGTACTATTCATCATAGCTTTGAAAAGTTGAAAACTTTTTGTTTTTAAATATACTTGGCAAAATTCTGCTCAAACTTAATAATAAGAAACCATTTTTTTTCCTACTGGACAGCTGTTAGCCATTAAAATAATGTACTTTGAACTTTAGTCTTTAAATCATGTGCAAATATTTATATATCCGCAAATTAGGAAAAATATTTCCCCAACACTGCTTAACAAAAACGTTTAATCTCTGCATTATTCTTATATTATTGTAACATTTCAGGTGTCTCTTAAGAGATAGTTTAAACTTCCAGCTTACAGTAATATTGACTGTGTCCAGTCAAAATCTGAAGTAGCTTAGTGGCTACCGATTACTTAGTCAAAGCTGAATACTGTGTATTTAACTGTTCATCTTTTAAGGCATGTTCTCCTTATAGCTTCATTTATTACCAAGTAATTATGAAATATTATATCATCAATTGAAAAAAAGGGCATTTTAACTTGAAATAGAAATTTTTAAATTACCTAATAATCTTGGCTTCACGAGAGAGTCAAGAGAGATGGCCCATTAGAATTATATTTTGTATCACCGGTGCTTAGGGTCTATCACTTTACTCATTTATTACACCTTCTGGAGTGTCCACAAGAGGCCAGACACTAGGTTAAGAGGTAAGCTTACAGAGAAAACATGAACTAGTCCTTGTCCCTAAGCAATTTAGAATAAATTATAGTAATATTGTATTATAAGTGTTATAATAAGTGTCTGCAGAGGACATCACTGGAATAAAGTAGGAGTCAGAACAAGGGTATTTGGTGCTACCTGGGTATAGAGGTAAGGACACAACTCTAAGAAAAGGTGACATAATCTGATATTTGAAATCTGAGTGTAGCAATTTGTTATGGCTAAAGGTCAAACTGAAGTTAATCTTCTCCGTGCTGGAAGAGGCATTTACACGTGTGTTTTGTGTAGATCTGGGTGCCTTTCCTCTAGACTCACTCTCCTCATTGATAAGTCTTCCTGCTTACCTTTGATCATTTTGATCAATTTCAAAATTGACAGGCCTCTTATTTTTCATCTATCCCAATGGTTCTTGAATTTGTTGTGAATCAGGATTACCTGGATGGATTCTTAAAACATAGATTTCTGGGTCCTACCCAGTGTTTTTGACTCAGTAGGTCTGAGGTGGAGATCGGCAATTTGCATTTTTAAGTTCCCAGATGATGCTGATGCTGCTAATCCATGGACCATACTTGTCCCATACATTATCAGAATCATCTGAGGATGTTTTTAAAATATATGGGGTCCATTTCTAGAGATTCAGATTTAGTTGAACTTGGGTGAGAACAAGTAATCTGTATTTTTAATATATCTCCCCAGTTGATTCTGATCATCAGTGAAGTTTGGGATCCACTGACACAGTCCAGTTCTCTCATTTTACAAATGATAAAATTGAGATGTTGAAAAGTAATGACAATTCACCAAAACATACACAATTAACAAGGATCAGAGAAAGCTCTTTTCCCCACTATACCTCCATTTCCTTTCCCTTCAAGAAATCATAATGAGAATTTGTTCTTTACTGAATCAAGTCAACACTCTTATTGCAATATTCAGTGATTTCCAAAATCTCTTCCTTTTAACTTATGGTCCCAATAGTTAGTCTTGGTTACAATTAGGCTGGCCCCAAATCAATGAGCAGGAAAAAAAGTATCTACTATATTCTATGGGAGGGGTTGAGGTGGGCTCAGATTAGAATAAAACTCAGTCCCTTCTTTCAAGGAACTTCCAGATAAGTAGCAGACACCACATTCCCAAACATGCACAAATACACACCCTTGCATAATGGTAATAAAAGACAGATTTATAGTAAATACTATTGAAGAAGTACAATATATCAGAAAAGCCTCAGCATGATGAAACAAATATTTATATAAACCTACTTGCCAGACACTATGCCAGCTTCTTAGGGTTGCAAAAAGTGTTAAGGCTTAGTTTTCTACCAAAGGAAATCATAATAAAACTATGCAAAACACAATTGACTCTATACTGAAACATAGTTAAACTATAAAATGGCATGAGTAAAGTGCTGTCAGAAAATAGAAGTGGGAGTGATTAATTCAGCTGAAATACGTGGAAATGTCCACAGAAAGGGTTATAGAAAAAGCATTTACACATTTTGTTTAGATTTGGGTACTTTTCTTTTAGTTTCTCCTCTTGCTTTCATTTTTACATGGCCAGGTGAAGGAGAGGGCAGAGCAAAAGTACAAAGGTGAACTTGTAACATGGATTTTTTCAAAAATAGGTAATGGACAGAGAAGGCTAGAACACAAAGCATGTGGACACAGAATAATATTCATGAAGGTGAATTTAAGCTAGGCTTTGAAAGATGCATAGAATTTGGTAAATAATACTAATTTTTGCATCCATTAATTATATTATTTTTTTAGATTTCTTCCCCTTTTATTTCCAAACTACCAAAAATTTTACCCATTCCCCGGGTTCAAATCAAGGCCCTTAAAAGTTACTACTTTGGTGCTTGTCAACCCTTTCTGAGAATCACAGTTACCTCTGATGTTTAAATAAAATACATAAGGTCTGGCTCCACTTGAGGAGTTTTGATCCTGAAGATTTCAATTCAGGGTGCCTGATGGTTGAACCCTGGTATTTCTAGTAGGTAGTTTTTTTAAGCTAATTTTGATCTGAACCACTGGCCTACCGAATGCCAAAACCTAAGATGGGTTCAGTGGGTAATTGCTAAACTGAATGTTTCTCTGCAATCTAAATGCTTAGATAAGTTCTCTTCACAATTTTATTATCTTTGTCCCAGGAAGATAGTTTTAAAGTATATACCCTGAGATGCTAAGAGAAATCAGGGAAGAATCAAATCAGGGAAGAATAAGCTACACAAATATTTTGGGAATAAGGAAACTCAATATGTCTATTTATCTGCTCATGTCCACACACATGCTTCCATAAAAAAATACCATCCCACTGGACTAGTTTGTTCTGTAACCAAACAAAGATTCTAAATGTACACGAATTTAAAGTCAAGAATATTCATACTTAACTCTAAAACGAATTTTAATTCACTATCCAAATTGAACAAAATTGTTCAAATTGCATAAGTGTTACAGACAACCTCAGGAAATAAAAATGTCTAATTGATCCCTTTTGCATATTGAAGAATTAGTCATCACTGAGTAGTGCTGCATTTCTAGAGTCTGCTTTCGAAGCTCACTCTCATTAGTCATAGAGCCTTGTGTGGGTGGATATAATGTGGTTACAGCAACTGCTGATGACTTGTTTTTCTTAGACCATTTAGTAAGCACTTTTATTGAATAAGGTTTGAATTATTTGTATGTCCTCACAGGTCACAGTGAATGTGTCGCTTCAAAATACAAATAAAATATTTTTTTTATTTCTGAGACAGGATGTTCTGAAGAGTCAAATCCCATAGCTCTCCATTTAATTAAAACTTGCTGGATTGAGATTTTATTATTAGGCATTCCATTAGCTCAAAACTCAAGGTCAGTGTTGTTAGGACTAAAAAAATATGTTTTCTCATGGACAAAGGATGTGACCTTGGAGGGCAAAGCAAAGATATTCAACATATGATGACATTGTAAAATATTTTATAATTTTTTTCTGAGTACTACAGATACTATACTCTCCACCCCTCTAGTCCCTCAGTGAGAGAAAATTTGAGCATATATGATACATAAGGACTTATATTTTGAGATTTATTTAAAAATAGTAAAAAATGCTATTCCAAAGTATAATAATTGTAAGCTGTATCATATGTGGAATCATTTCTTCTCTCTTCATAGTATGTAACTTTTCATCTGTGTGAAAAAGTTATGTACATCAGGTATAATATTTCAATATCATGTTTTTTTAAATGAGATTTAGTATGGCATTTACATTTTAAAATCAACATGGCTACAAATTAATAGAACCTAAGGTATTTTATAAAGTGACAGTACAAGAGGCAATATTGTTGCATGTAAACTTTAAATACTACTTGACATGTGTGTGGTGATGAGGGTTGAAAAATAAAGGAAGAAGCCTATTCTGACCCAACGCAGGTAATTTATTAGGAATAGCTAATTTGATATTTATCACCACTTTAAAGTAGATATTATTACACTACAAATGAAGAACTTGAAGTGAAGAGTTTAAGTAGTTTAACTCATAGTTAAATAAGTGACAGAACTGGTATTTGAACCTAGGTGATCTACTCTAGGATTTCTGATCTTAATCACCACACTATACTGAGAGAAGAATTTGCATATATAACTCTTAACATTATGATTCATGCTGGGAAGGAAGTCCCTTATAAGATGAAAGAGTAAAATTCAGCAACTATGTAACACAAATTATTTTAATACTCTGCCTGCTATATAAGAAACTTCATTTGCTAAAGTAGAAAATAAAATGTTTAAAAATTTGAAAAGAAACAAAATATATTGCCTATAAATTTTTAATATAGTGGAGAGAACATTGGACTTAGAATTAGGGATTTTGAACTCTAGCTTTATCACTATCTTGGTCTAGACCCATGGTTCTCTAACTGCACCAAGGGACCCTGGGATACAGGCAGTGAACTCATGGAGTACCATGAGGTACTTTAACAGTGGCACTTGACATATGTTGGGCACCGCACGAACTACTAGCTCAAGATAGTTCACGGTTTTGATATTATTTCACACTACAGTCCTTCAATTACATAATATTTTTGTGAAGCTCAGGTTTCAACAATCACTGTGATAAAAAGCAAGTAGCACTTGAACATCGATATGGAACAGGAAATGTGATGGCAATATATAACCTGATTCCAAGGTCTGAGAAATCAGGCAGTGCCTAGAGGGAGCATATATCCCATCAATAAGTAACTGTGGTTAAGAATGAAGTAAAGGTGCTATTTTTTCTTTCAATTAGCATATATGATTTTGTTTAAATGGCTGCCGAGTTGTTAGAGTACAAATAATTTATTAATTTGTTTGCATTAATTACTTAATAAATGGGACTGATAGGTATTCATTTTGTACTAAGAGCATCATAAAAAAATTGCTGGGGACCTAAGGGTTTCATGAACTAAGAGACTTTAAGAAACTCTGGAGTAGAAGTTTGGTATATTGAAGTTTTGTATGTTGAAGTTTTTGTTCTAGCTTCAGTTTGCTTTTCTGAAAAAGTCTCAAATTCTAGTCTAATTCTAACAGGCAATGATTCTATGGCAAGACAGAGGGTAATTTAGGCAACTCTGAGAATTCCATACCCCATTCACCTACAGCACTTAAGTACTACACTAAATTGGGAACATTTAATGATTTTCTAATGCATTTTAAACCAGATCTTTTAAAATACGTTAACTGTTAGGTGTAAATGAGTTAATTATTTTACAAATATATCTCACCTACCTCTTTAATCCATAGAGCTTGTGGTTTGGGGTTTTTTTGTGTGTTTTGTTTCATTTTGTTTTTTGGCATCTAGGAGTTTTCCCCATCTGTTAACACGTTGAATTAGAAAATTCCCAGATTAAGTGAAAATCTGTACTTTGTAAATATTAGAAAATCTAGAGTGTCTGAACTACCTAAGAAAATATTGTTGCATGAAAATTTCAAATCAAAAACAAGTAGCCCACTGTTTTCAATAAAAATTCTAGCTAATAACCACACCAGAATTGCATTCTTTTATATTGCCAACTTACACAAGGAAATGCTCATTTAGAAAATATTTAAATGTGTGTCTATAAAAAAATAATACTTTTGTTACATGGAAAAGTATTAATCTTATTAGGCTGATTGATTCTTTATTTGAGGTACAATAGGTTTGTATTGACTTGGTTGGTATTTTCGGGGGCTGTTTTTGGCTCAAAACATGGGCCAAAATAGGTGTTATGTTACAGCCAGACGATTAACACATTTGATTTTATTGGCAATACCTGAAAGAAAGAAAATTGCAAAATATTTGTGAGAGACTTGTATCTTTGGGTTAGTGAATTTAGAAATACAGAAAGAAATCTTTTATTTTGGACAACTGGGTAGTGACAGAATGGTTCTGTGAATGGAGTGTGAGCTCTTGGATAGTACTTGCTTAATGAGTGTTTAATGAACTAAAACAACCCCCTAAAATGCCCCCAACTGCCACCCATTGTTTTAATTCTATAGCAAAGTGCATATATAGAAACAAGTAACTCAAATCCTTTGCTGGTCATATGACCATAGAGACAGTTCATAGTTAATTAGTCTGAATAAAGTTGTGGAATATTTCAACAAATATTGTCAGGGTTCATTTCCTTTTTTAATAGGAATAAGGATTTCCTCAACGAATGGATGTAGAAAATGTAGTATACATATACAATAGAATATTATGTAGCCTTAAGAAAGAGGGAAATCCTTTCATTTTTGGCAGGAAAATACTGCTTGTATGAGGAGTCTAAAATAGTCAGATTCATAGAAGCAGAAAGTAGAATGCTGGTTAGAAAGCAGAGAATAGGGGCTGGAGGGTGGAGGGGAGGTATTAGCCAGAGGGTACAAATTGTGAGTCGTATAAGATGAATAAGCCCTAGAGAGCTACTGCATAGCTCAGTTCCTACAGTTAACAATATCATATTGCATACTTAAAAATTTGCTAAGAAAGAAGATCTTATGTTAAAAGTGTTTGTATCACAAAATAAATAATAAAGAAGGCAGGAGAAAACTTTTCAAAGTGATGTATATGTTCACGGCATAGATTGTGGTGACAGTTTCATTTATCTCCAAACTCATTAAGTTGTACACATATATACACCTTTTGGTATGTCAATCATACCTCAGTAGAGTGATTTTTTTTTCAAAGATTTCCTTTAAGTAGCAAAGAGAGCACTTGGTGATTTAAAATAAAAATGAAGACTCATAAATATGTAAAAGTTTAGAGGTTATCTACTGTTTCCAAACAAAATTTAGATGCATTATAGGGTCTTGGCTGGATCACAATAAGGGTATCAATCTTAGAAACAAACCAGCAATTGTAATTTTTTTACACATGAACTGAAGTGGCAGTAACAGTTCTGCCCATTTTTGTGAGCAGCCTATTCAAGTGTTTCTATACATTTGTTTCAAATATTTGCTCTTGGTATATATTGATTTAATTAAGTGTATGCATTTCCTACTGCCGCTGTAACAAATTACCAAAAAGTAGCTTAAACTACATAGATTTATTATCTTCCAGTTTTGGAGGTCAAAATTCTAATGGACCAATCTAAAAAAAATGGTACAAATGAACTTATTTACAAGACAGAAACAGAGTCACAGATGTAGAAAACAAACTTATGGTTACCAGGGTGGAAAGGGGAAGGATAAATTAGGAGATTGGGATTGACATATACACACTACTGTATATAAAATAGGTAATTAATAAGGATGTACTGTATAGCACAGGGAAATCTACCCAATATTCTGTAATGGCCTATATGGGAAAAGAATTAAAAAGAGTGGATATATGTATAACTGATTCACTTTGCTATACACCTGAAACTCACACAACATTGTAAATCAACTATACTCCAATAAAAAAAAATTCTAGTGGGCTAAAATGTAGGCATCAGCAGGTCTGTGTTCCTTCTGAGGAGCTAGGGGAGAATCTATTTCCTTGTCTTTTTCAGCTTCTAGAGACTGTTCTCATTACTTGGCTTGTGGCCCTCTCCATCTTAAAAGTTTCTCTCTGAACTCTGCTTCTGAAGTTACATCTTCTATGATTTTCCTGCCTCCTTCTTTCCCCTATAAGGACTCTTGTCATTACATTGGTCCCACCTGGATCTGTACAGTCCCTTTTCCACATAAGGTAACATCTTTGGTGGGAAGGAGAGGTAAGGGATATTATTCTGCTTATCACATTAAGGTATGTTTTGCTTCATTCAACAAAGTATTTTAGGAGACAGTATGAATATTCTATGAAGGCTCTGAATTTAGTGGATTAACTCCCCTTATTTGACGCATACAATTCAAGTTTACATTTGATAGAATAATTATAAATCAAAACCAATCAGCTACTAACACATATTTCATTAAATGCAGTTATGTTATAGCAAAAAAGTGAAATGATGAGACTTGTAGTATAAAATATTTTCTACAATTTGAAAACAGTTTTTAAATCTAAAATTTATATTAGGTTTGTTTACCTGAAATAAACCTAAAGAAAGTTTACAAATATTTTTTATAGTAAAAGAGCAGGATAGATAAATGGCCCTGATTAGAAGTTAATTCTTATCTTTAACTGTGGAGCACATCTTTCTTGTGTTCCCAGAAGAAAGCTCTTTCACACCAAAAAGGGCATAAAGTAATCCATCTTTTGGCTCCATCTACGTGGAGCTTGTTGATTTCACACAGAGATTTTGGCTGCCAAGAACACCGTACCATTTGAGAGAAACAGCTGTAAAATCATACAGCTATTTACTTGTACAAGAAAAGCAGGCAGCAAGCATTTTTTAGGACAGAGGTTCTCAAACCTTAATATGGATAAATATCACTTGGGGAATCTTATTAAATTGTAGATTCCAGTTCAGATCTGGCGCGTCCAAAGATTCTGGGTTTGTTATGAGGTGCCAAGTGATGCTGATGCTATTGGTCTCTGAACCACATTTTGTACAGCAGGGTTGTAGAACTCTCTGGGAAGGAGCAAATGCTGCTATGGAAATCATCTTAGAAAAACATGGTTCTTAACACATTACCTCGAGTAAACATTTAAGTGACAACCAAAAAATTTTTTGTGAATACTAATAAGAAACAAGAAATGGACATCTCAGTAAAGGCTGGGTAGGATGTATGATTATCACCATTTCTTTAATGAGGAAGAACTAAAACTGTGTTTTAATTAGAATCCTCTGTATATACTTTCTAGTCAGTTGTGAGTAGGAACATGTGATGAAAACATGGTTCATATTATAATGTATGAATTTACTTATTCTCACTAAATCAATTTTTTTCATTTAAGCTATAAATGACACCACTGTTTTTTTCTATTTCTGGTATCAAGTTTTGTTGCTCAGAGTGGGAAAAACTGGGTGAGTCTTAAACTTTAACAATTTCATTCTTATTTTTGTAGGTTAGTATAGAGCTCTGTATTTAAACATATTTGTTTCCCTTACTTGAAAATAATCAGATAATAAACAAGCAAACAAGTAAATAATACAATTTCAGATAGTTAAAATGGTGTAGAGAAAAAGAATGGAGGGTGAGAGACCTGTGGAACAGAGTTTGGATAAAGTCAGACAAAAAGTGTGGAGTAAAGATTCTATGTTGAGAGGAATAGCAAATATAAACACCTTGATCAACAGAACAGCTAGGCTCACTCAAGTAATGAGAAAGGATGGAGTGAAGTGAGTGACAAAGAGCACAGAGGAAATGCCTTCAAGAGTTTGTTGGGGCAGAGCTCCCTTTGGGAGCTAGGGAGTAAAGACATTTGGATTTTATTACAAGTGTGATACAATACACTTGCATCAGTAGAAGACAGACAGTGGTGAAAGGAACAGAATAATGACCACAAATCAACACTCTCCTGTGATTTAAGCTCCTCTTTTCCTGTTCCCCATCAGGGCCCCCATTGCTCTATTTCTTATTTATTTATTTCATGTCTGTCTTTCAATATGGAATGTAAGGTCCTTGAATTTTCACATTGTTCATCACTGTATCCCTCGGTTACATCGCCTGACTTGGGACAGTGTCTTAGTAATTTGTTGTTTTCCAAAGGTATGGGTGGGTAGGACTTCTTGGTTGATGAGTTTGAGGAGAAGCTACAAAAAGGAAGAGTCCAAGGTAATAGATATTTTTTCTTTTTCAGAGAAAATGGATACAAAAATGGTACAGTATATGACAGCTGAAAAAAATACTGAAATTAGAAAGATAAATTCAGTTCGGAAAGAAAGAAAAATTGAGTTTAACTTGAAATACATTATTATTTAGCTTGAAATACCATTATCCTAATGGTGAGATGTTCAAGGGCAAAATGTTCTGTAGCAGTTTGGAGAAGAGAGACTTCTGTAGTGATTCTTATTCCCACAGAACACCAGTTCCATGTGATTTAATAGGTGTTCTGCCAAAGAAAATTCACAAAGTTTGCATCCACCCGCAGGATCCTTCTTTCATCTTTTTCTTGGCTTTGGTACTTCTCCAGGTCTTCGTTTTAATCTGTTTAGCTGTTTTCAGTATGTCTCTATGGTTGATTTTCTTTATTATAATGATTATTTATTGTAACAGTTATCTCAAAATTTATGTATTTCATATTTATTTTTGTTAAGTGTATGCATTTAAATTTAGCATGTTCTGTTAACTAATTTTCTAATTTATTTAAAATTTGTATTTTAATACCATATGCTAATGTATATATATGGAATCTAAAAAAACAGTACTGAGGAACCTAGTGGCAGGGCAGGAATAAAGATGCAGACATAGAGAATGGCCTTGAGGACACGGGGGAAGGGGAAGCTGGGATGAAGTGAGAGAGTAGCATTGACATATACACACTACCAAGTGTAAAATTGATAGCTAGTGGGAAGCTGCTGCGTAGCACAGGGAGATCAGCTCGGTGCTTTGCGATGACCTAGAGGGGTGGGATAGGGAGGGTTGGAGGGAGGCTCAAGAGGGAGGGGATATGGGGATATATGTATACTTATAGCTGATTCACTTTGTCGTACAGCAGAAACTAACACAACATTGTAAAGCAATTATACTCCAATAAAGATGTAAAAAAAAATTGTATTTTATCTTTTATTGTTGTTGTTCTAGAAAAAACAAGCATAGCATGTAGGTGTGGGATAGGCATCTGAGAGGAACACCTGAGGAATTATCATGCCCTAAAAAACAGTGGTTTCATATTCAGTCTCCCATTCCTACTACTACTAATTACAAAGCTTTCCTACAAAGTTTACAAAGTTTCAGTCCTGGTGAAATAAATGTGAATTAAAATAACAGTGTTCATTTTTAGATCTCATGTTTTCTGTTCTAAATAATGGTGGACACTATAGACTCGATTTGTATCCCCTCCAAATATCTATGTTGAAGTCTTAACCCCCAATGTGGCTGGATTTAAAGATAGGGCCTTTAGGGAATAATTAAGGTTAAATGAGGTTTTAAGGTTAGGCCCTAATCCAATATGACTGATGTCTTTAGAAGAAGAGAAAGAGACACCAGGGAGGCACACACACAGAGCAAAGGCCATGTGAGGACAAAAGGAGAAGGAAGCCATCTGCCAGCCATGGAGGGATGCCTTAGGAGAAATCAAACCCACCAATACCTTTATCTTGGACTTCCAGCCTCTACAATTGTGAGAAAATAAACTTCCACTGTTTAAGCCACATGGTCTGTAGTATTTTGTTACAGCAGCCCTAGCAGAGTAGGCTAATACAGCAGGTTCTGAGCTATCACTGCTGTGTATCAAGCTGACAGAGACACATAGCTTCCTCTCCTATTTCAATGGGCAGAACAAGACACATGGCTCTACCTCACATCAAGGGGCAAGAGTGAGGGGTGTGCACAAAGGAGAGCAGATGTGCACCATGTGCCCAGTTGTTGGTTGTTACTCTGAACAGGTTACACTGATTTCTCACCCTCTTCGTATCGCCTAAGACTCGGTGCTCCCATTGACTTGCACTCACATTTGATTTCACTTTTTCCAATTACAGAATGTAAGTTGTTCATAACTGGCTATTCAGACCCATTGTTACGTAGGTGACCTGCTCTACGAAGCCTATTTCTCATCACAAGACGGCTCATATTCAGGAGATTAAAATTAAAATTACTGTAAGAACACATGCTTAATTAATAAAGATATAAAGAGCTACATTGTGTATATGTAGTATACACACATATATTTCTTGGTTACGACAACTGAGAGGGCCTAAAAGAAAAGACACTCCATAGCAAGAAGCACACCTAGTGCTCAGGTCTTGGTTTCTAATACCATTCTTCAATAAAAGGAACCAGGGATCTTGAGAGAAATAGTTGATTATAGGATTGGGGTGGAATATATACAAGATGAATATGGAGCAACTAACTTGAAAGAAAGAAATCCACAGTGATGGGGATGACAGGAATATGTCAGAACATGGAAGTCAAGTGAAAGAGCTATCAATGGCCAAAACTGGAATATTTTGAGCAAAAAATAAATAGTATTAGATTATAACCTAAGGAATAAAATGAATATCCAACTGCATGAAGAAGAGAAAATTCTCCTGTGTAGAATTCCAAATAAATTATGTAGTTACTCTTCCCTAATGGAAAAGGAGCATAAGTCCCCATTTCTAAAGTGTGGGGTGTACATAATGACTTTCTTACAAAGAGTACAATATGAAGGGGGGGGCAAGAGTGATTTAATAATGGAGAAACCTGACAAACACGACTTCAGCCAAGGTCAACATCAACAGTCACAAATTATGTTGATAGCCTTAATATGATGTGATGAAATGATACTCTACCTCTACCTGTGTGACATTCCTCCTCCAAAACCCAGAACCCCAGGCTAATAGTGAGAAAAACATGATTTCTATAGAGAGGCATTCTACAATATACCTGACCAATACGTCTCAAAGCTGTCAAGGTCATCATAAACAGTCACGTCTGAGAAACTGTCAGAGTCAAGAGGAATTGAAGGTAATATGACAACTAAATGTAATGTGGTACACTGGATGGGATCCCGGAACAGAAAAAGGATATTACATAAAAACTAAGGAAATCTGAATAAATATGGATTTTAGTTGATAATATATCATACTGGTTTATCAACTGGAACAAATATAGTAGCAGTAAGATGGTAATAAAAAGGGAAACATACTTTTACTATCTGCACAAATTTTCTGTAAATCT
This sequence comes from Neophocaena asiaeorientalis asiaeorientalis, assembly GCF_003031525.2. Lineage (NCBI taxonomy): Eukaryota > Metazoa > Chordata > Mammalia > Artiodactyla > Phocoenidae > Neophocaena > Neophocaena asiaeorientalis. The sequence continues at coordinate 1,342,712 of NW_020175674.1, read as the reverse complement.
AAAACTGCTCTTTAAAAAGTACAGTACTAATAAAAAATGATTGGTAGAAAAAATTTCAATTACTGATGACATTCTATGTGCCTTTGTTAATCTTAGCTCAGGGAAACATCTGAATGAATACAGTACAATCTTCTAAAATGTTGCTAGAGGAGACAGTTATGTTAGAAAACAAAATCCCACATATTTGAAGCTTTAGAACCCTTTTTTCTCTTGCCATGCAGCAAACTGATGTTGGCATAGATAAGAATGGCTAAAATAATTTAGTCATATTTAATGTTAAAACTATGATTTTTAATTACCTGGAACATATAAGAGGAACTTTTTTTCATCTGATGCTGATTTAGCAAGCCTCAAAATGAACATGGTATGTCATGACAATTACATTATTCCTGCCAGGGTGTGTGCAAATTTTTTAGATATCTGGTCTCAATTTGACAGTCTTTTGAACTTTACATATCTGCTATGCACCATCAGCTAACATCATAATTTTAAGAGATCTGATACTCAGGTTGACAATGTTTCCACTATCTCAGTCATAAAAATAAACCTCAACTAAGGATAAATGTATTCCCTGGGACCATTAATGAGGTATTGTGTAAATCAATTAGGAAAATAAAAACACCTGGCTAAATTAATTTATGAGCAGAATCTACTAATGTTGAATGGCAGTCTAGCATTCCTCCTCAAAACCCCAGTTCCATGTGATTTTATAGGCATTCTGCCAAAAACCGTTGTTATATAAGTTTGGGAAAAGCTAGGTTTAACTAAATTAGATAGGATATCTTTTCCAAGACTTCTCATAATATACTGGTATTTTATGATTCCTCAAATGTGCATAATTTCCCAAGATTTTTTGAAAAAAAACCCCACTTTCAAAGAAAACATGGTTATTCTAAGAAACCAGTTTCTATGGAGCTCCAGTTGGGAAACCTTGGTCTTGGTCAATGTTTTTCAAAAGCTCCTTTTGGAATCAGCAGCAGCAGCATCAGAAGGGAAATTGTTAGAAATGTAAATTCTGTGCCCTACCTTACACATTCTGAATCAGAAACTGGTTGGTTGGAGCCTAGAACTCTGTGTTTTAACAGGCCTTCCAGATGCTTCTGATGCATACTAAAATTTAAGCACAATTAACCTAGAAGCAACTTGCATCTTGAATTTACAGACCAATGTTGTTGATTGCTTAATATCTACGATATTGTTGCTCTCCTTCAGAGAATTGATGTCTTCAAATAGGCTGAAAGCCATTACTTCATCTTGACTTTCAAAGGAGCTGTATATGACTTCTTAGTTCACAGAACTGGATCAGTGGGATGTATTAAGAAGTCTCAGATGAACCAGAAGAGTTCTTCAATTCTTACGTATCTGAATTCTGTTCAGTGTGGAATGACTGAATGAGGAGATCCTACTTCTTTAGGTAGGACTTGAAAGAAGGATGACATTATGGAAAAAGAGACATAAATACTTTATTGTGGACTATGAGAAACAGCTTTTATTTCAAGGTCCGATTACTCAGTAAAGGTAAAGAAAGTGAACTAGATTGGCAATGAAATGTCTGTGCAGTAAGGCATCACATATAGAGTAATTGAGAGCCTAGTCTCTGGGTCCAGATTGCTTGGGTTTGAAACCCAGCTCTACATTGGGCAAATAATTTAATCTCTATGCTTTAGTTTTCTTGTCTGTAAAATGGAGATAATAATAGTACTTATCTCATAGGATGCTAAAAAGATGAAATAAATGAGGTAATGTATTTTTTGATGGTTTCTTTTTCTCCCAGTTTCCTTAATAAAACTTAATGTACCTTAATATATGATTGACAAATAAAAATTGTATATGTTTAAGTGTCCAATACAATGTTTTGATATACATATAAATTGTGAAATAGTTACCACAATCAACCAATTAACATATCCATCACCTCACCTGCTCACATAGTTACCTTGTATGTGTTATACGTGTGTGTGTGTGATGAGAACACGAGATCTACTGTCTCAGAAAATTTCAAGTATATAATATGTTATTATTAACTATAGTCATCATATTGTACATTAGGTCTCCAAAACTTATTCATCTTGTAACTAAAATTATGTACCCATTGACAAGCATCTCCTTATTTCCCCCACCCCATGGCCCCTGGTAACCAACATTCTATTCTCTATCACTATGAGTTCAACATTTTTTAGATTCCACATGTAAGTGAGTATATAAAGTACTTGCCTTTGTGTCTTGTTTATTTCACTTAGCGTGATGTCCTCCGTGATGTGTTGTTGCAAAGAGCAGGGTTTCCTTCTTTTTTAAGGTTGAATTTTGTTCCATTGCATAATTATACCACAGTTCTTTATCCATTTATCCACTGACAATTAGGTTGTATATATCTCAACTATTTAATAATATTACAATAAACAAAGGAGTGCAAATATCTCTTTAAAATAGTGTTTTTTTCTCTTTGGATAAATACCCAGAAGTGGAATTTCTGGGTCATATGGTAGTTCTATTTTTAATTTGGTGGGGGGGGGGAATCCTCCATACTGTTTTCCATAGTGCTTGAATTAATTTAGAGTCCCACCAACAGTGCACAGAGTTCCCATTTTTCCACATCCTTGCCAACACTTGGTTTTCTTGTCTTTTTGGTAATAGCTGTTCTAACAGGAGTGAGGTAATATATCCTCGTGGGTTTGATTTGCATTTCCCTGATGATTAGTGATGTTGAACATATTTTCATGTACCTGTTGGCCATCTGTATGTTTTCTTTGGAAAAATGTCTATTCAGATTCTCTTCCCATTTTTAAATTGTATTTTGTTTTACTGTTGAGTTGCATGAGTTCTTTATATATTTTGAATGTTAACCCCTTATCATATATATGATTTGCAAATATTTTCTCCCCTTCAGTATGTTGCTGAAAATGAAAACTTTTGTTGATGATTTCCTTTGCTGTGCAGAAACTTTTTAGTTTGATATATTCCAATTTATTTATATTTGCTTTTGTTGCCTTTGCTTTCTGTCCCTATGTAACAAGGGCCCCCTTCCAGATAGTTTTAAATAACATGTTCATCTCCTTCTGAACCTTTACCTACATACTTTTAAAGTTCATATTTCTGACAACAGACTGTTCATGATGATTTGAGTGTTCACTAAGATGATATAGGATTTCTCTACATGCTCCTTACTTCATTCTGAACCCTCACCAGCAGTTCCAAATTCTTTAACCATATTTCTACCAACAGTGTGTTCAAGGCAATCTAGAGATTTTCTGTTATGTTCCTCAAAATTCTCCCAGCTTCTACCCAAAACCCAATTTCAAAGCTATTCTACACATTTAAGTGTTTGCTCCAGCAGTGCCTCACTCTCAGCACCAAAATCTGTATTACTTATTTCTCTTGTAACAAATTACCACAAATTAAACAATACACGACTTAGAAAAATACAAGTCAATTATCTGGAGGTCACAAGTGCAAAACAGATTGACAGGGCCACAATCCTTTTGGAGACTCTAGGGAAGAATCTCCTTGTCTTTTCCAGCTTCTAGAGGCTGCCTGAATTCCTGGCTTGTGGTACAATCCTCCATCTTCAAAGCCAGAAACATAATATTTTTCTAGCTCTGACCCTCTGTTCCATCATAACACCTTTTCTGACTCTAATCCTCCTGCCTCCTTAATCACAAGGACTCTTGTGATTGCACTGTGTCCATCCAGATGATACAGGGTAATCTTCCCTTCTCAAAATCCTTAGCAGAGTCATATTTGCCTTTTGACATGTGAGGTAACATATTCAGTTTCTCAAGATTAGAAGGTTGATGTCTTTGGGAGGCCTCTGCTCTGATTAACACATGCATCTGATTTGGGGGCATAAATTTCAAGCCCTGAGTCCTACAGGATTTTGAATTTTTAAATTTAAAACTTTCTTTTTCCCGCTTAAGTTATTTTTTATTTCTGAGATGGTAAATCCCAGACTGACCATTTTTCTTAGTATTTCTGCTGTGGCCTTCCTTCCTTCCTTTAGGCAGAAAAGGCAGAATGCCTTAGATTCTTGAAGAGCCATGGAGTACAATGGGAATGGGAATTGGACACAACTCTTGATACCTCCACTGTAATTCCATTTTTTTTTCATGCTGTAATCTCCTAATCTTCTCTCCAAACGTCCATTCTTTACCATATATAAAGAGAAGTAGAAGTACTTCTCCAGGACAGTGTTAATTAAACTAACAGAATCATAGAGCAGGAGACTTCTGTTTCGTATTAAACAAAATCGAAAGATATTTCTAAAAACAAAAAAGAAAGAATGCTTTCATCAAAAGGTGACATCTGGGGTACAGTATCTGAGGAGAATAAACCTGAAGGGCAACAAAACCTCATTATCTAGCTTTTTCTGATAACATACTTAAATAACTTTATGTCTGAAGCATAACTTTGATAGTTGACGTTTCTACTGATTTGCAGTGCTACTGGTTAACAGACATACTTTTGTTTATGCTTTAGCATGCACAGCTGGTTAAGATGCAATGAGGTTCTTACAATTAATCTAACAATTATACCTGTAATTCTCCTCTTTAGTGTAAAAGTCACTCTCTGGAAGAATTTTCTCTTTCTTTTTTTAGTAAAACAAGCTCTGTTGTGCAAAAGTGAAAATAAAAATTTGACACCTTTGCATAATCAAATAATCTAAAAAGATTGCTTTAGAATGACTTTGGGGGAAATCAACTGTGTAAGACTGTATAGAAAAGACATATTTTAAGCCTGCTAGAGATTGTTGAATTTGGCACAAAGACAGAGAAATGTATAGTCGGTGGTTTATTATCCTGTAATCCTTGGAGCTCTGAGGATTTCATGGAAGGGCCTCAGAGACTGCTGCAAAGTGTAAAAGGGCCAAAGAGGCAAGTCTTCAGCCAGAGTGCTCGGTTTTATCTGATTTATGTGTTGGTTCTGGATACCTTTTGATTGAACAAAGGCTTTTATTTGGCTAAACAATTGGATACGAATTGCATCAAATAACATGACCTAAATCCTGGTCAGTGAGAAGCGGGGCCAGGACTAAATCCTAGTCATTTCATTCTTTCACTTAAGTCCCTTCAGTGGCTCCCTGTCAGCTTCAAGATAAAATAGATACTCTTTCACCATGGTATTCATATTCTTACTGGCCTGACTCTTGTCAATTTCTTTAGTTTATTTCTTGCTTTGCAGTCTTCTTAATCCCTTAAAGACTCTCCACAAGTTATGTTTTATACCTAGAGTGTCCTAATACCTGGCAATGTTCATAATCTTTGAGATTCTTTACTTCCTACTTCCTTGATTACCACAGTAAGGTTCAGGGCCCTCTTCTATACTCCCATGGAATGCTTTACATACTCTATTATGGGGCTTAAATAATGTATTTCAATTGTTGGTTTGTTTCTCTCATGCAGCTAAACTGTTCATAGTATGCTTTCTAAAGATTTCATCTCTGGATGTCTAGTGCCTGGCATAGGTATTGGGCCACTTTGACGATTAAATAGGCAAATCTCAATTTATTTCTTTCTCCTCTGTACCATGCTATGCAGAAATATTCCTGGGGCATGAGGAATTAGGATGGTTACCTGAGCCAGCACTTAGAGTTACTCTGCATCACTGGCAGCTGGATTCAGGAGCAATACCAGGGAGGAAAGAAATGATTCCAGCTGGCATTAAATAGACTCTATAAAGATACTTATTTAATTAATTAAATAATTAAGCTCATATCTGTTAAGTATCTTCTATATAGCCCCAGGCACTATTCTAAGTGAAATACTATGGATACAGCAGTGAAACATAGAGACAAAATATTTACCTTGAAGCTTCCATTCCAGTGAGGGTGAGATAGGTAATCAGCGATTACATAAAATGTCAGGGAGTAATAAAACTTCTGAAGGAAATTAAAGCAGGGTGAGGGAAATAGAGAGTAAATAAGAAAGGAAATTGCTCTTTTATAGAGCAATATTTAAAAAAAAAAAAAAAAAAGGCCTCCCAAAAAGGTGAGGGGTGAGAACTGAATAAGTTCAGAGGAAAGTAAGATTGAGCCATGCTGGTATTTGTGGGAAGATGCTTCAGGTAGGAGGAGGTCAAATTCAAAGGCCCTGAGGCAGAAGCATCCTTCTTGTGTTGAAGAAGAGGAAGGAAACAGGGTCAGTGCGGCTGCAACATAGTAGAGAAATGAAGCAGGGAGGAGATGAGGTCCGACAGGCCACAGAATTGATCTGATAAATCAGGGTAAAAATTTTAGTTCCTATTCTGGGTGTGGTGGAAAAATCATTGTATCATTTTGTCTAGAGTTTTGATCTCATCTGATTTGAGTGTTTAGGGGATCTCTGTATGAGAGTAGAATACAGGGAAGCAGAGGTAAGAGGCTATTGAAATAGTGCAGGTAAGAGATGTTGGTGATCTAAATCAGAGTAGGAGTCACGGAGGCAGTGAGAAGTGGTTGAATTCTAAATACATTTAGAAGGTACAGCTGACTTGAGGTTGGGTTGTATGTAGAGTATGAGAGAAGGGAGGTGACAAGTATGACCCTTGACCAATTGGAAGAATTAATCATAATTTCCAATACTAAAGTAAGGAAGAGTTTTAGAGGAGCAGATTTTGGGAGGAAATCAAGATATTCTAGATATGTTGTTTGAGATGAGTATTAGAAATGCAAGTGGAGATGTGAAAAATGCAGTTGAATATTTAACACTTGAATTTAGAGGCACATTCAGGCAGGAGTGATAACGTTGGAAGTCATCAGAGTATAGACAGCATTTACTGCCATGACTGGATGAGATCACTCTAAGAGTAAGTGTCAAAAGAAGTTCCAAGGCCTGAGCCCTGGAGGCACTTGATTGTTTAGCAGTCAGGAAGATGAAGAGAAATCAGCAAAAGAGATTGAGAAGAGGTCAGTGGGAAAAACCAGAAACAGTAATGTCCCAGATGGAAAATGAAATACATTTTCTAGAAGGAGGAAGTTGATCAACCATGTTAAAAGTTGTTACATCACATAAAATGAGAACTGAGAATTATTCATTGGGTTTGGCAACTTGAGGTTAATTGGTGAGATAGTAGGGACAAAAGCTTCACTGGAGTGCACTCAAGAGAGAGTTGAAAAGAAATTAGATCCTGAGAAGTTTCTCTATAAAATGTGGTGACTTGAGGGGAACATGGGGTAAAGGGATTTATTTATTTATTTATTTTGTAATTTAAATTAAGAGATACTGTAGCAGATATTTAGCTCAGTCTACACATCCTAATAGGCTGCTGGCTGAAGTCTTTGGAACTGATAACTGGATCTTTGAGGACATAAGATACTGGATAGCTTTCTAAAGATGCCAACCATTGGCACATGTAAACAACATGTCAAGCTGGACCAGCAGCAGCTGTAGGTGTTACTGAGACAGAGTCCTCAGTACCTGCCACTTTTCAAGAATACCATCAAGCAGGTAATCAGTTTCAATCAATGTCAACAAACACTGGGCTCATAAATTAAACCCCACAGAACTTAAATACAACACACTGGCAGTCTTTGAAGGATTACCTGATATCTTTGGGATTTCTGTTTTTAATAGAAGATTTAAAAGATGATAGTTTGCTTTTTAAAATTAAACTTAGTGTCCAGAAACCTTTTTGAAAAGAAAAGTGTGAAGATTCAACCCTTCCTCTTGGTGAACAGCACCCGGGGAGAGCCTCCTCATTTTAAATGTAGAAAATGGTCAATTCCTGATGTGTCCCTTTGGGTAAATTTTAATTGTGGTCTCAGAGACTTCTTTTTTCAGTTTATTTTTTATTGAGGTAACATTGGTTGATAATATTGTACAAGTTTTACGAGTACAACATTATATTTCTACTTCTGTGTACACTGTAGTGTGCTCACCACGAAGAATTTCGTTTCCATCCATCACCATAGAGTTGATCCCCTTTACCCATTTTGCCTTCCCCCTGCCTCTTCCCCTCTGGTAATCACTACTCTGTCCTCTGTTCCTAAGGGTTTGTTTTTGTTTGGTTTGGTTTGTTATTTTATTTTGTTTGTTTGTTTATCCTACTTGTGAGTTAAATCATAAGGTCTTTCTCCACCTGAATTATTTCACTTAACATAATACCCTTCAGGTCCATCCATGTTGTCACAAAGGGCAAGATTTCTTCTTTTTTTTTTATGGCTGGGAATTATTCTGTTGTGTGTGTGTGTGTGTGTGTGTGTGTGTGTGTGTGTGTACCACATTTTCTTTCTCCATTTATCTGTTAATGGGCACTTAGATGGTTTCCACATCTTGGTTATTGTAAATATTGCTGAGATAAACATAGAAGATTGGACTTCCCTGGTGGCGCAGTGGTTGAGAGTCCACCTGCCAATGCAGGGAACACAGGTTTGTGCCCCAGTCTGGGAATATCCCACATGCTGCGGAGCGGCTGGGCCCGTGAGCCATGGCCACTGAGCCTGCGCGTCCGGAGTCTGTGCTCTGCAACAGGAAAGGCCACAACAGTGAGAGGCCTGCATACCGCCAAAAAAACAAAACAAAGCAAAACAAAAAAAACCCATAGAAGATCATGTATCTTTTTGAATTAGTGTTTTCGTATTTTTAGGACAAATACCCAGAAATGGGATAGGTGGACCATATGGTAGATCTTTTCTTATTTTTTGAGGAATTTCTGTACTATTCCCCATAGTGGCTGCACCAATTGACACGTCAACCACAGTGCATGAGGGTTCCCTTTTCTCCACATCCTCACTAATACTTAGTATTCCTTGCCTTTTTGATAACAGCCATTTTAATATGTGTAAAGTGATATCTCATTGTGATTTTGATTTGCATTTCCTAATAATTAGTGATTTTGAGCATGCTTTCATGTGCCTGTTGGCCATCTGCATATCTTCTTTGGAAAATTTTAGATTTTAGATTTAGAGTTAAGGTTAGATTAAGATTTAGATTTAATCTAACCCTATTTAGACTCTCTGCCCATTTTTTTAATTGGGTTTTTTGGTTTTATATTGTTGAATTGCATGAGTTCAATGCTGTGCATGGGCTTTCTCTAGTTGTGGCGAGTGGGGGCTACTCTTCATTACTGTGCATGGGTTTCTCATCGAAGTGGCTTCTCTTGTTGTGGAGCACAGGCTCTAGGTGCGAAGGCTTCAGTAGTTGTGGTGCGTGGGCTTGGTTGCTCACGTGGGATCTTCCCAGACCAGGGCTCAAACCCATGTCCCCTGTTTTGGCAGGTGGATTCTTAACCACTGTACCACCAGGGAAGCCCTTAATGTATTGTTGTACTCAGTTTGCTAACATTTTGTTGAAAATTTTGGGGTCTATATTAATTAGAGATATTGGCCTGTAATTTTCTTTTTTTATGTTGTCTTTGTCTGGTTTTAGCATTAGGGTGATGTTGGCCTTGTAAAATGAGTTAGGAAGCATTCCCTCCTCTTCCATTTTTTGGGAAGAGTTTGAGAAGAACAGGTATTAAATTTTATTTGAATGTTTGGTAGAATTCACCTATGAAGCTGTCTTGTCCTGGGCTTTTTTGGAGGAGGGAGGTTTTTGGTTACCATTTCAACCTCTGTACCAGTGATTGGTTTATTCAGATTTTTTTTATTTCTTCATGATTCAGTCTTGGAAGGTTTTATGATTCTAAGAATTTATCGATTTCTTCCAGGTTATCCAAATAGTTGGCATATAACTGTTCATAATATTCTCTTATAATCCTTTGTATTTCTGTGGTATCCATTGTTATTTCTCTTCTTTTGCTTCTGATTTTAACAGAAATATGTCTCTTTTTTCTGAGTCTAGTGAAAGGTTTATCAATTTTGTTTGTCTTTTCAAAGAACCAGTTTTTAGTTCCATTGATCTTTTCTATTTGTCTTTTAGTTTCTATTTTATTTACTTCTACTCTGATCTTTATTATTTCCTTCTTTCTGTGAACTGTAGGCTTCATTTGTTCTTTTTCTAGTTCTTTTAGGTGTAAGGTTAGATTGTTTATTTGAAAATTTTCTTTTTTTCTTGAGTTGGGGCTGTATAACTATAATCTTCCTTCTTAGTAAATCTTTTGCTGAATCCCACAGATTTTGGCGTGTCGTATTTTCACTTTCATTTGTCTTCAGGTAAGTTATGATCTCTTCTTTGATTTCTTCACTGACCTAATAGTTGTTCATTAGCATGTTGTTCAGGCTCCACATTTTTGTGATTTTTCAGCTTTCTTCAAATAGTTTATTTCTAGTTTCATACCACTGTGACCAGAAAAGATACTTGATATGATTTCAATCTTCTAAAATTTATTGGGACTTGTTTTTTTCCCAACAGATGGTCTATCCTTGAGAAAGTTCCATGTGCACTTGAGAGGAATGTGTATCCTGTTGCATTTGGATGGAATGTTCTGTACAAATCTATCAAATCCTTCTTGTCTAAGATTTTATTTAAGGCCACTCTTTCCTTGTTGACTTTCTGTCTGAATGACCTGTTAATGTAAATGAGGTGTTAAATTCCCCTACTATTATTTTGTTGTAAATTTCTCCCTTTTGTCCTGTCAGTAATTGTTTACATATTTTGGTATTCCTATGTTAGGTGCTCCTATGTATATTAATAATTGTTATGTCTTCTTGATTAATTGTCCCCTTTATCATTATATACTGTCCATCTTTGCCTCTTTTACCTTTTTGGCTTGAAGTGTATTTTGTCTGATATGAGTATGGCTACACCCTCTTTATTTTGACTGCCGTTTTCTTGGAGTATCACGTTCCATCCCTTCACTCTGAGCCTATGTTTGTTTTTAGAGCTGAGGTGAGTGTCCTGAAGTCAGAATATAGTTGGGTCTTATTTTTTAATCCATCCAGCCACTCTGTGTCTTTTGATTGATGAATTATATTTATTTAACTTTAGAGTGATTACTGATAAATGAGGACTTAGTATTGCTATTTTATCTTTTGTTTTCTGGTTGCTCTATGTCTCCATTGTTTCTTTTTCCCTGTGTTTCTGTCTACCATTTTGGTTTGGTGGTTTTCTATGATGTTTTTCTCAGTTTCCTCTTTTTCTATGTTTCACGTCTCTGCTCTAGATTTATGTTTTGTGGTTACCATTAGGTTTGAAAATAACTTCTCATAGGTAAAATCGTCTTTTTTCTGCTGATTGTATCTTATCTTTGTTGACCTATATGGATTCCACCCTTTTTCTCTTTCCCTTTTGTGCTTTTATTGTCTCAAATGATGCATTTTTATGTTTGAGGTCATTACCAAATTGAAGTAGCTATAGTTATTTTTTCTGTTTTCTTTCTCCCTTTAACCTTTATGTTATAATAAAGTATTTAAAACCTACTCTAATATGGAGTTTCAATTTTCTTATTCTGTCTGTCTATTTATCACCTTAAAGTTTTGTGTACTTTTGCCTTTTTGTGTTTGGTAGACGAACTCCTTTCAACATTTCTTGTAAGTCAAGTCTAGTGGTGATGAACTCTCTCATGCTTTGTTTGACTGGGAAAGTCTTTATGTCTCCTTCATATCTGAATGATAATTTTGTTGGATAGAGTGTTCTTGGGTGACAGTTTTTCTCTCAGTATTGTGAGAATGTCTTTCCACTCTCTTCTGGCCTATAGAATTTCTGCTGGGAAATCTGCTGATAGCCTAATGGGAATTCTTTTGTAGGTTACCATCTTTTTTTCCCTGCTGCCTTTAAAATTCTTTGTCATTGACTTTTGACAATTCTAATATAATCTGTCTCAGAGAAGGTCTTTTTGCATCGAGGTAATTAGGTGTTCCCTTAGCTTCATGAATTTGTATATCCAGTTCCTTCTCCAGGTTTGGGAAGTTGTCAGCTATTATTCATTTAAATAAACTCTTTTTTCCCTTCTCCCTCTCTTTTCCCCTAAGATACCCATTACTCAAATGTTGCCCTTCCTAAAAGAGCTGAATAGCTCTCATAGAATTTCCTCACTTTTCTATGTCTTGATTCTGTTTACTCTTCTATTTGCATTATTTCTATTTTTCTATCTTTGATCTTGCTAATTCTCTCTTCTCTGAGGTCTCCTCTCTTTATAATGCTTTCTAATGTATTATTGTCTGGGTTACTGAGTTCTTCAGTTCCAGAATTTCTTTTTTTTAATAAATTTATTATTTTATTTATTTATTTTTGGCTGCTTTGGGTTTTCTTTGCTGCACGTGGACTTTCTTTAGTTGTGGTGAGCAGGGGCTACTCTTTTGTGGTGCACAGGCTTCTCATTGCATTGGCTTCTCTTGTTGCAGAGCATGGGCTCTAGGTGAGCGGGCTTCAGTAGTTATGGCACACGGGCTCAGTAGTGGCTCGTAGGTTCTAGAGTTCAGGCTCAGTAGTGGCACACGGGCTTAGTTGCTTCCCAGGCCAGGGCTCAAACCTGTGTCCCCTGCATTGGCAGGCAGATTCTTAACCACTGCGCACCAGGAAAGCCCCAGAATTTCTGTTTCATTCTTTTTTAGAGTTTCATTCTCTTTGGTAAAGTATTCCTTCTGTTTATTAGTTTTTTTCCTGAGCTCATTGAATTGCCTTTCTGACTTTTCTTGTAGCTCATTGTTTCTTTATGACAGAATTCAAAATGAATTCTCTATCAGTTAGATTTCAATATTCTGTGACTTTAACTTTGGTTTCTGGAGAATAGTCATTTTCTTTTTGTGGTGCAGGGTTACTAAGTTTCTTTATGGTGCTTGGTAAGTTGCTTCACTGCTGGCTAACTTGATGTAACGGTCACCTTTCCGCTTGATTCTAATGACAGTGTTAGAAATTAGAGACATTTCATTTGTTTTACTGTAGGTGGCGCTGTATCACAAGGTTTTGGTTTCTCTTGCCTAAGCTGCCTCTGGTTATATTTGAGAGTCAGCACTTTCCACTCTCCACTGCCTCTGTCAAAGCTGCTGCCCTGTGGTTTCTTGTGCCTCTGGGGTCATTGATGCCTTGCTACTACCAGTGTTGCTTGATCATCACATGGGGCACTGGTACCGTGAGCTCTTCCTGTGCATCCAGGATCCCCTGAATCACAAGCTCCACCCCTGGAGGGAGGGAGTAGGTGAATGGGAAGCTGTGGTTGCCCCAGCTCCTCTGCAGTGGCCAATGTTGTAAGGTTTTCAGGCTCCACCACTGAGAGTGGGGTGGAGGCAGGGACCCCAGAGTCATGGGCACCTCAGTGGCTGGAGAGATGGGGTCCCAGGCCCCACTGCTATTGCTGCCCAGTTACCTGCGGCTATGGGTGCTGCTGGGTCTGGAAGGCTGGAGTCATGTGTGTTATCTCTCTGCTGCGACCAGGTTCTCTGGGGCTGTGGACTCAGCTACCATAGCTGGAGGCCGGGATCAAAGGAACTGCTTCCACTGTTCCCCTGGTTCTACCTCTTTTACGTTTTCCAGTCCACCCACCTTTACATGCACAGATTTATGGAATTCTCTGGCATCCTGTTGGGTTGGATGGGAGCACCTTTGATGCTTTGATGGTTGTAGGTAAAAGGGGAGAGACAGAGCAAGTGTCTCACTTTGCCGTGCTACTGATGTCACTCTCTCAGAGACTTGTATGCCTGCCTGCCTTCTCTTGTTCTTTTCATCTTTCCACTGTACTGTTATTTTGGCCTCTTTCTCTTTGTTACACCAACACCTCATTCCTCCCTTTTGCCTGTGTGATTCACCTGTTTGGCACCTCACCTAGCTCTCCCTGCTCTTAACTCACATTGACTCTCTGATTTTCTTCTGTAAACCAAGTGGGAACCTGGGGTGCCAGTCTTGGTTTCAGAGTGTGAACCTTGAACTCCTAATAACTTCTTTGGGATTTCTGAGTTCGTCATGCAGTCCACATCCAGGAGATAAAGACAGGACAATGCAAAAGGGCCCAGAGCCATGGAGACAGGATGTGGGAAGTAGGAAGACAGTACTCTAAGGAACTTCCTGATCCCACAGGGCTACAGAGCAACTCTTCTGAACATGGCTCCCAAAGCCTGCTCTTAGGGTTTAAAAGAACATGTCCTATTTATCAGACTGCTGATTTAATATCTCCACTTGAATGTCCAATAATCACCTCAATGCATAATTTCCAAAACCAAACTTTTTACTCTCCAAACCTACTTTACCTGAAGCCTCTCTCATTTCATTTAATAGCACTACATCCTTCTAGTTCAGGCAAACACTGTGGAGTTATATTTGAGTGCTAATTCTCACCCTACATTCGATATGCCAGGAAATTCTCATTGAATTTATCATCAGAGTATATCCAGAATTTGTCTACATCTTACTGCCTCCACTACAACCACCGAGGTGAGAGCCACCATCGTCTTCTGCTTGGATTACTGCAGAAAACTTCTACTGTGTCTTCTTGATTTTTCTATGGGCCTCTTAGAATCTATTCTCAATAGAGCAGCCAGAGTGATGGCTTTAAAATATAACTTATTTTTTGTCAGTTCTTCTAAATAAAATTCTGCAAAGTTTCTCATTTTTAGTAGAGAGCAATTCTGTAAATATATATTTGGGCTACTGAATCATCTGGGGTAGTTGTTCAAATGAAAATTACTGGGTCATACCCAGCAAGCAATCTCCCAAAGGTTTTCTATGCATGAGAAGAAAAACCTAGGAAAATTTCAAGGAGGAGATAGGACTTAGATGATGGACTGAATCTGTATCAGAAAAAAAGTGGAAGAGGATGAAGAGCTTCTGCACTTTAGAGGAAACCAACAGGCTGTTGTTTATAACTTTCCTACAGATACCAGCAGGTAGGTGTGTATGTGCTGGGTAGTCCCAATCTATCTACAATAAGGTTGGATTTGAGACCCCATAATGGCTGTGGATTTGTCAAACCAGACTGTCACCATGACATTGACAAGTGCTATCCATGATGCAGGCCATCAGTTTACCTGTAGTTCCATGTAGGCATTCTCGCTCGGTCCCATGCAGGGGCCAAGCACACTGCTAAGGTTGTGGTCCCCTTGGCTTTGAGGGCTTGGAGGCCCAATACGGCCCCTGCTCCAAAAGCCCACTGACTTGTCACTTCACATTTTATTATCAACTAAATAAGAACCAAAGCCTATTTATCCTCCTCCTGTTATAATGTCAAGAAAAAAATGTTTTATAAACACGTGGTATTTATAGGTAGCATACCATATATGATTTAAATTGTACAATTTGTAAATGATAGATATTGCAATATGGTGTATATAGCTCAAACTATTGGGTAGACTTGATATTATTTTTATTTCCTTAGCATTAGAGAATATAGAGATCAGAAATGTTATGAAATTTTCTTCCCTTCCTTCTATTTCTTTTCCAAATTTTTTTAAAGAAAATGAAAACGATTACATTTTTGGCTATTACACATTCTCTAGTTTTATTTACATTTCCCACCACCATAATTCACGTGAGCAGCACACATTGCTCTGAATGTCAGGGAAATGAAACTTCTGAATGTGGTTCATAAAGTAGTTGAATGTCTTTTGACAAGAGACACCCCTCAGAGAAGATTGTATGCTCCTTTCCCTTGAAAATGACTCCCAAAGAATGCTGACGTTAATGTACACCAAGACCCATTAACAAGGTTCCCACCTGAGGATTCTTTAGAATAAACTTAATTAACATATGTGGAGTGGCTGGATGTAGAAATTGTCACTATTAAATAAATGTAAGTAGAAACAATTTTTCTTGGCTACATTTTTTTTTTTTTTTTTTTGCGGTACGCGGGCCTCTCACTGTTGTGGCCTCTCCCGTTGCGGAGCACAGGCTCCGGACGCGCAGGCCCAGCGGCCATGGCTCAAGGGCCCAGCCACTCCCCGGCACGTGGGATCCTCCCGGACCGGAGCACGAACCCGCGTCCCCTGCATCGGCAGGCGGACTCTCAACCACTGCACACCAGGGAAGCCCCGAATTAGAGAATTTTTAAAAAATTCTAAACTAAATTAGTAGTATGATATAAACATTTTTTTCTAAATAAAGTTTGCACTCAGTGAATTAAATAATACCTAATTTGTTTTTCTGTAACTCTGTACATAAGGAATATTCCAAATAACTAGATCACCTTGCTTTCTAGGAGCAGACTCTGGGTGCAGCATCTTAAAGAAAGACCAACATCAAACAAGGGCATTTCACTTCCTTCCTCATCTGACTTTGCAGAGCAGTATGACTTCTTATTCCCATGGCTGTGTCACATTCTGAAATCTATTAAAACCATAACAATAAACTCCTAAAATTTCATGTCAGAAGCATAGCATCTAAGGCTTAGTGATGAAAATTTTAAAGGGGTGGCTTGTGTGTTAAAATAACAATAACAGAACTTGGCATCACTTCTCACTCCTTCTTGCAGGAACTGTTTCAAAGAAATTCTTGTTTAAAGGAAATGCACATTGTAGAAGCTAAATAATAAATGTGGTATGACTAAATAGGATTAAGGTTAATTAGGACTGGGGAAGTTTTCTGAGCGTAAAAACAACTGTGAAGGGAAGAACATAGTTTTGAGTCCCAGGAGATCTAGGCCCTAGCTAACTAACCAGCCCTGCCTTACTAACTTGCTGTGTGTCCTAGAGATTCTCACGTCCATCTGTGGGCCAAGATGGCTTAAGTAATTCTTTCTAAGTGTATTATTTTGGTGATTCTAAATTTTTTAGAAAACAATTTTCATATCTAGCAAGATATTTGTATATGCAAACCAATAAGGTTTATAGATTTTTAGTTTTTCCCTGCATCAAATGATGTTTTTCAGTTATAATCATGGAGAAGGGGGAACCCAATCACCAAAGAATTGCTAAAGTGACTGCCTTTGAAGCAATTTTGCAAATGTCTGAATGATATATTGCATAAAAGATCTATAAGCAATTAATAGAGAACTTATTAAAGAGTGAATTTTTAAGGTCAAACACCAAAATATTCCTTTAAAATAAACATATGTGCATGTAATAGAAAAAAAGCTGTTTGATGTTAATATGTCAAATTAGCTTTCAGTACTAACCAATTGGAGGAAAGCATGGAAATCATCCTTGGGAAAGATGGAAAAAGCTAACTCATTTACTGGAACTGAGAAAAAGTTCTTGATAATATTTATTTTCAGATAAACAATTGAATAGTTGTTTAAGAATTCATATGCTATTTAAAAATCCACAGGATATTTGCCAAATCATCAACATTTTTCCAACTTTCTTTTATACTTCCATTTTCTGCTGTAATTTCTAAACCTGATGGCATGAAGTATGATTTAATAGAAGAGTAAATGAAGCACAGTGTAGTCCAGACCATGATTCTGAGAAGAAACATAGTCCTGAATATATAGAGAACACTATTTGTTACTACTAAGAGAGAGAATTACTAAAACATAATATCCATTTGCCTCTGTTATGGATTTTTATTTTTAATTATTATTTTCTCCTTATGAAATTAATTAGCGATTGTTAACAAATATAAACATCTTAGAAATATTTATTGTAAAAATTGAGAGGCCCCTATAATCTCAACTCCCGGAGAAATCTAGCAGATTAGCAGCCTTCTGTACTTGCCTTCTAGAACTTTCCCCTATAAATATATTAACGTATGCAGTATATTACTTGATCATTTATATGTTGGGCCATGGGGAGAGGTGACAGATAATTGTGCTGGGTAGCTGAACAAATCTGAGTAGTTCTTAAAATTCAGTGCATATAACATCAGCAAAAAACAGGTAATTATAGGTTACGATTAAAGTACTTTAATGTTAATAATAACGTGTTCTAAATGGTGCAAGATGTGGCCTGAGTTGGAAGGTCTAAGGTAGTCTCACATCAGTTCAAATCAATAGCATAAATTCTTTCTAAATGTGGGACATGAATGCTTTACACCATAGCATCTTAGAACTGGAAGACACCCCAGTGCTCTTCTAAAGCCTAGGCCAACAGGTTTGATTCACTGACCAGGCCAGAGAGCAGGTTCAGCACAGCTCAGACCAGTTCAGTCGATTGTCCTGTGAAAAATGAGATTCTAGAAATTGAACATATAAAGATGATACAAACTCTATCCTTTCCCGTGATAAGAGACAGGCATATTAACTGTTAAATTAAAAGCAAAATAGAGCTATGATGAAAGCAGGAAAGGCTTGTTGTGGGATTAAAGAATTGAAACCTGGCTCTAGCTTTGGGATACAAGGAGCTGATGCTCAGGAAAGATCCCTTAGAGGTACAGGAAGGAAGGGGGCAGCGCACAACCACTAAAAGAATGACACAACCGTTAAGAAGAACAGGATACCACAAAAACCAGTTAGAACTTACCAGGCCCAAGATGGTGGATGATTTGACTTCCAGTTGACCTTGAGCCTCATTTTATGCTCATCGGCATCTAAATGACCCACCCACACGTGCCAGGACAGTTCTGATGAGGTCGACCATAAAAGGCCAATAATTGGGCAGTGGCCCAATCCCTGGAAATCCCTACCCCTTCTCCAAGATAGTTAGAATACTCTTCCTACTTGTTAGCCTATGAAATTACCCAGCTCCTAAAAACTAACCACCGGCACGCCTCCTGTCATTCCCACTTTTCTGGATATGACCCCATGCCCTCTGGCCTCTCACCTTCTGAGACGGCCTACACTCTGCCTATGGAATGTGCATCTCTGTAAATAAGCCTGCTTTCACTTTACTGTGGCTTGCTCTTGAATACTTTCCTGCATGAAACCAAGGACCCTCACTTGGCAGTCCATCCCAGGGACTCACTCAAGACCTGGGACGTGACCATCCTCTCACGCCCCTTTTTTCCTACAACATTAGGAGAACTGGCACCTGCATTGGATCCTGAAGTATTAACAGGAAGTGCAGAAGCCAGGGAGGGAAGGACAGGCAGTGAATATGGGCCACAGGAAAGCCTGAAACAGAGTCATGCATTTGGGAAACTATAGGCAATTCCGTGTATCTGAACTACGAAATGTAAAGTAAAAAGGGTGGACAGTGGGCTTGAGTAGCAGCAAGGGCTATGGCCGGCCAGCCTACCATGCTGATGGGCCTGGATGATGCTTTGTGGTGACAGGGAAGCCTTAGAGGGCTTTAATCTTGCAGATTTATATTTCAGGTATCTTACTTTGGGGGCAATAAATAGAAAGTACCCCATGCTTAAAGTTTTCCTTCAGTGTGGGGCAGTGTCCTCTGCAGTGGTTTCCCTTCTCCCTGGCTGTAGTCCATGAAAGGTGACCAGCATGAAGGGGATTTAGGCTGTGTTCTGACAGTGCTAATTCCTGTCCTTGAGGAGGTGCAGTGTTTTTGTTAGGTGCTTTTATTTGTCTTTGTACAAGTGGAAATTCTTTCGTATCACCAAACTTTCTTTTTTTCAAAGTTGCTTTTATTCTTTACCGATATAATGACACACAGAAGGCAGATAGATGAAGGAGTAAATACTGTTTCCTAATCAACTATCTCAGGACAACAGTGCAGCTATGACATCAGTGTTTGGAATGAAAAATCTCCTTAATCAGGAAAACAGAGTGGCCTTTTCTGTTTTTATGATGGTAATGTCTGAGAGGCGTCATGTTTCTTTTTCAAAACTCTAATTTCTAGATTCTTTTCCAAAAGTGAAGTCTGTTTTTTTTTCTTTGTTTTTTTTTAGTTTTGAAACTTAAAAAAAGATCATCAAAGCATTGTTAGTATTTCATGAATGTGTGTGTGTGTGTGTGTGTGTGTGTGTGTTAGAGACAGGGGACTTTCTCTTAACAACACCAACATGACAATATTGTTGGTTGAACATTGAGTATTATATATGTGGAAAGAAATTACCATATTGATGCCACTTACTGGCAGTGACTAGTAAATGTGAGAGAAAGCCAACTTTAAAATAAATATATCATTGTATATCCATCATCTTGAAATACACACTCAGGATGTGGATTCTAAGTTATAGTCATCTTATAGGTAAAGAGGTAGAATGGGGCATTGGAATCTTTATCTCACTAATATGAGGAGAGAAATAAGATAAAAAAATAATGTGTTCACTCTCTTCTGAAGTACCTACTCATTTAAGAATGCCTAATCTATTTTCCACCCAGTAGAGAGCAGTAAAAGCCCACGATGCTCTCATAAAATCTACACCTCAGAATCACAGGCACATGACCGTTGGTACTCTCATCCGGGTTCGAGCTGAGTAAGGGCCATCTAGGACACTGGCCTCGTGTACTTTCCTATATGTCACATTCCTTCTCATACTTGTTCTTTATATTAAGTAAAACATTTATATGTCAATTTATATGGATGTTTATTTGGATACAAATGAAGACATGGGTCAAGCTTGTGGTCACTTAGCATGCTTTAAAGATCTGTAGGTACACAAAGTATGGTGGTGGCAGAAGTTGTAGATACAGGGGAAACTCACAGCATGAAGGTAGGATAAACTTAGGATTCCTGAAAGAATACCCTAAGTGCCACTAGTTAGGCAAGCCTCATAATTACCAGCAACTAATATGTGACATTCTTATGGCAGTATTAGTGAAATACAGGGATCTTGACTGGTAGACAAACTGAGGAAAAATTAAACTAAAATCACCAACAGAAGGTGCTGTGAAGGGATACGTATGTAGTGTTCACCGGACTCCATCTTTGTTACCTTTCCCTTGTTCTTTCAGTGTTTCCAGAGGGGATTAAAATATAGAGGGATGCTATCTAGTTATACAGATAGAAAGTACATCTTATCATCTTTTTTTCTTAGTTATCTGTGGTTTTCATTTGTATTGTAAAAAACCTTTGAGTGCAGACATTTTCAGCTTTTCAGACGTGTGTTCCCAGAAAACAGTTCTGAAGGAGGCATTTTTGAAAATGCAGATACTGTAGTAGTTTCTGTTTAGCCTCATTGACAGAAACCAATATGCAACTGAGTAAGTGTGACTGGAAATAAAGAATTAGATGTATTAGGAAAGTGTCAGAATGAAGTATATATATTTATATATATATATATATATATTTTTTAGTATATATATATATTTTTTCTGTGCACTGAAAAATATGTTCATCTTTTCTTCTTATAAAAATAATGTGCACCAAGGGTAGATTCAGAGAGTATGTTAAAATGTTGTCTACATTTATGCATCAATGACATTATTGATTCATCTCAATAAGGCGTAGAATTTAAGGTGGTTTTGTTCCTGTAGTGATGCTGTCACAAGATGCTACATTCTTTGATTTGGCCATCCTTACAACCACAGTCATACACTTTAACTGGTAGACAAGAGTTAGGTGTGCAGTTTGTGGCAGTGGAACAGACTGGAGCTAACTACCTAACATGTGGTAAGCTTGAACGTCACCCTGCTCAGCTCTGCTCTTGACAGCTGAGCTAGTATATCACAGCAACCATTGTTAAGAATGATTTAATCACCACTAGTAACAACTTCTTGTACTTTCTTTCAAAGTGTAAGCATCTATTGAGGTTCAAAGTTTTGTCACTGAGGAATTAACAGTGTTTGAATTTGGCTGTAATGTTTTTCTCAACATGTCAATATTCCTCAACAAATGAAATAAGCTATTTTTTGAGTAAGCTTGCATCTTTATCCATCTATTATGAGATTTACCAAAAATTTCATTTCAATGGTCAGTATGTATTAATTAAAAACAATTACTTTTTAAAATTATAATTTAGTCTTACCCTAGGTTGATTAGTAACCAATTAGTTTCATTGTAGAAAAACAATACAGAGATACACACTATCATGTCTCTTTGCGTTTACACTTGAATGAGACAATGTAGTACAGCCAGAAGAACTTGGACTTCAGAGTTAGGAGATTCTGATCTTAATCCTGTAGTCTAAAGTCCTATGCTCTTAATACACCATGCTTTCCTCTGCACGAATAAGAAACCATAGTCAATATGTGTAGAAATAGGGCAAATTGGATCCTAAGTATCAGTGGAGACAAGGGATGGCTTTGGTGACTTTTAGCTCTTCATCATCCCCATCATTTCCATCAGTCCTTCAACCTACTCTTTGATTTAGATAATGAATATTTTTGCCTGGCTTTGTTTAAAATGCTATACACATGAAGCCTTAAAATAAGTCCTCTAGCCCCTCCTTCCATTCAGATAACTGCTCTAAGCCATTGCTACAGAGACATAGTTCTGAGGATAAAAGTGGTGATAGAGCTCAAGAGGCAAGGCCATGTTCCAAACCTCAGTTGTCGTTTAGAGTCAAGCTCTAGGGGTCACCATCCCATCTCAGAAGAGGAGGAATGTATGTCCTGATGTGAAATGACATGGATCTAGGCCAAGTGGGAGCTCTGGGACAGAGATAAGGACTAAAGCCAAAAGACATCTCAAGGAGGCAGGCTGGGTGGATCCAGTGCATATAAGAACATGCAACACAGTGAGAGGAAAGCATGAAGAGTGATTGCACATTTTCTAGTGTGTGAAGGGGACCGTTTTGTGGAGGAGAAAAATGAATCCAACTGTCGATGTGTTGAGGCCTGAGTGGTCCCATGGTATCTTAGACAGTATGTTCTTTATACATCTTCAGACATGGGTTGAAGTGCAGGTCAGAGGTTAAACTGGAGACATAGGTTTAAGTGTAGATGAGTATAATGCTGCTTATCCTTATCTTCTCTCTTACTACCGCACTTACGACTCTCTTTGCTCCTTTGACGGAAATGGGGGTTGGGATTTTTCAATTACTTTCAGTTCAGTCTATTGTGGTGTTTCCACAGTTGACAATGTTGTCTATAATGTAGGCCTCCTACACTTGAACATGCATACGCCCACAGATGATTCAAGGAGGTGTGTTTCCATCACTTTAGAGCAGGCTGTGCTATTTATTCTGCCCTCAGAAGTTAATGCAAAGCTTTATGGCATGTCTGGCTGGTATTGGAAATTTGATGGAAATAAAAGCTAAAAAAAAAAAACTAAACAAATCTTTTTTACATATTATATAGGCAAAGCAACCAGATAAAAGAAAGGATTTTTAAAATTTCCCAATAGCAATTTTTGCCATCACCCAGATGTGATTATATTGAATCTTCTCTGGGAGTTTATATTTTGCATTTAAATGGTTTGAATAGTTTGTTTATTCTTTCCAGCAAATATATGAGGAGCTCTACTATGTTCCAGGCAGTCTTCTAGGAGCTAAGGATACAGTGGAGAATAAGACAGGTAATACTCCAATTTACATACCAAGGAGGTAGACAGGCAAAATACATGTGAACCAATATATGGAAGGTGATTTTAGATAGAGTTAAGGCTATGAAGAGTATGAAATGGGGTATTGTAATAGAGGGTTAGAAGGATGTTGGGTTTCACTTGGAATGGGTAATCAATGAAGAGGCATGTTTTGCCTTCTGAGTTGAAAGGCAAGAATGTATTAACAATGTGAGGATATGGGGTCAGCATTCCAGGGAGAGTGAAGAGAAAGTGCAAAGACTCCAAGGCAGGGAAAAAGTTGGCCATTGAAGGACTTAAGGAAGGACAATGTGGCTGAAGTGTGATGGGAGAAGGAGAGAGGCCAGAGATATGGCTCAGGAGGTAGTTGGAGACAGATCAAGTGGGGCCTTGTGGGTCACGGAGGAGTATTTGGATTTTATTCCCAGTGCATGGGAATTTATGCAGAAGAGTGAGATGTTGTACTTAATCACACTCTTTGTAGTATTGGATTGGCCAGAAAGTTCATTTGCGTTTTAGCGTAACATCAAACGAACTTTTTCACCAGCCCAGTAATACTGCTGTTTTTTAGCATTTGTGCATCTACATTTCCATTTTAAAAAAAAGTTAAGTCGTTTCTAGGTTCTAGAATTTTTATGTTAGAGTATCCCAACAATAAGGTAGAAATGTACATATTCTAGTGTGTTAAAAAGATATGCAGGAAATATAATAGACCCAGTGTCCTCGTAGTACTTGCACTTGAAGACAGGTTTGTTGGCCCAGTGAGTCTGTGTGGGGGACAGTACACCTTTGCCGGGCAGATTAGTATCACTGTCGTAAAGGCAGAGACAGGTCAAGGTAAACATGTTTTCAGCGTATTAGGCTGCTGGCCAATGTCTCTCAAACACACAAAGCCATTAAATGGATGTTTTGAAAACTATCATCTGAACCTGAATATGAATTAAAATGTTTCTTAAAGCTGGCTCTTGAAATGTGTAGGACTATCTTAAATGTTAGGAAAACATTCAGTATTTTCATTTCACTTCCTTTAGATGGACTGTAATATGATTCCCACACATGGTCTGACAATATCTTCCCCTTGAAAAGCAACAACAAAAAACCACCCTGCCCTTAGCAAAACATTTTTTTTTTCTTTTGTGTTGTGCTGGAGCCAACACCTTACAATTTGAATTTGGAGAATTATGCTTTCCATTTGAAAACAAACAGTGCTGGGGTTGTATCCTCTTTTTTGAAAACATTGAGAGGATTTTACATGTTCATGACTATGATGAGGGTGTATGATGGGTTTCCTGGGTCTTGGAGAATCTGCTTGGTGGCCTCCCTGAGAAGCAGGAGTCTTTGTGAGGGCCATCCTCTGACCTCCTTCAAAAACAAGATGGGGATCAGATCCTGGGGGTTGTGTTTATGGAAAGTTCTTTACTTGTATTCTCAAGAACCTAGAGGGGAAAGGACGAAAGGAAGAAAACGACTCTTCCTGAAGCTCTCTATTCCCTGAAATGATCTCAGAACAGCCCTGAATGGAAGTCTAAAGGTAGAGAGTACAGTCAGACGAGATAATACCATGAATAGTATCTCTTAGATTTCATATGCTGAGTTAGAGGTTGTGTTTTATATATACGCTTGTGTTTGTGTATATATGTGTATGTATATTTGACTCTCATTATTCCCAGTGGTTACGTTCTCTGGAATTGCTGTGGACATGGAATTAGTGAATCCTGAACCAACCATTGCTCCTAGGGGAAATACAGGGTTAGGGTCCCATGAGCTTCTGGTTACATCTTTTGTCAACTGATCAATATGTAACTTTTTAATGTATTTTTCTGTTTAGACACCTTATAAAATATGGTATTGGTTCATTTACACTGAATGACATTAAAACTCATGCCTTGAGTGAAGTTTGCCGACACACATATTGTTCTCATAAGGTACATACATCACAGTCTTTCTGCACTTAGGAACACTAGACAGCACTTCAGCACTGCTCTTGGTGTCCATTTTAAACAACAAAATCACCAACAAAAAGCACAAAAATGTTCTGGCAGAAGAGCCAAGTGTACGGATTTTGCCATTACAAATAAATTTTAGAGAGGAGGAGGTGAATTTGAAAATATGGGATTCTTGAATAATAAGGATTATAAATATATAATTTTTACTATTGCATTCAGTTTTTCCATTAGTGCTACACAAGGAAAAGATCTTTTTGTTTTGACACTTTCTCTGCATCATTTTTCAAGAGTAATACTGATAATGATTGTTGTAAACACATAGTCTGAGAGAAGCTTTTCATCTTTGCTTTGAAACTGACATTTCATTCTTTCCAAAGTGAAAAGTGTCAATCAATCAGTGAAAGAATAGCCAGATAGTGTCAGTTCCCATCAGCGAATGCATAAAGCCTGCTAGTGTGTTTTTTCTCAGAACCTGAGAGAGAAATTCAGAAATATCTTAAGTAGATTTTTCTAGCAGAAAATGGAAGCATGTTGATTTTTAAATTCCCACCCATAATTAATGAGAATGTAATGCAACTGGAGACAACTTGCTTTTTATCTTGGTGGTTATTTTTTCTCTTGAAATACAAATATGATTTCATCCTCTATAAATCAATAAAAGCTTGAGTTGGTCATATTTTCTAAACTTTGTGAAAAGGAAATAGCATCATAATAGCAGTCTTCAGATAAATAAGAAAAACTCATTCCCTAATGTCAGCATTTAGACCACAAATTGAATACTAAGACCTTCAATTGTTGTTTTCATTTCATTGTAAAATTTAAAAAATTCAGAATGATCCAAACCAAAAAAAAATATAAAAACAAACTCAGAAAACTACATATTCAATTGTTTTTATCAGGACAATACATGGAAAAATTCTTAGTAAGAAATAAGTTGTTAGAAACATGTAATCTTGACTTATACATTTGCAAATTAAAATAGCATAATAGCAAAATATAGCAAAATATAATTCATTTTAGTTAGAAATGACCATCCCTTTGTAGGGTTATTTGAGTAGAAAGCTTGGTGTATGGGAAAGACCACTCATCACCTTTAGGAGAGTGGAATGCCCAGACCCGACTCTGCTACCAATTAGAGGTATGCGCTTGGGTTGAACAGTTAGCACCTCAGGTTTTTGCTTCTTACCACTAAAATGTGGAATTTCGTCTACAAGGTCTCCATTATCTCTCTCAGCCCGGAAATTTTCTGGGGCTCTAGTGTCAATACAAAACAACTATAGTAGACATTTACTTGAATTTCAGAAAATTGCTCAAGAATTGATTATGAATAAAATGGAGTAACAGAGTAATTCTAAAAAACACTATGACTATGTCAAACATATAATTTACCATAAAGCCAGAGCATTTTTGAGAGGGATGCTAAAATAATTTAAAATACATAAGCTTTTGAGATATTTATTTATTTATTTATTTATTTTTTGCGGTACGCGGGACTCTCACTGTTGTGGCCTCTCCCGTTGCAGAGCACAGGCTCCGGACGTGCAGGCTCAGCGGCCACGGCTCACGGGCCCAGCCGCTCCGCGGCATGTGGGATCTTCCCGGACCGGGGCACGAACCCGTGTCCCCTGTATCGGCAGGCGGACTCTCAACCACTGCGCCACCAGGGAAGCCCTGAGATATTTATTTATTAACAAATTGTTTTTTATTATATTTGTGGACCAATAAAACAGTTCTTTTCAAAAATTGCTTGAAAACAAAATTCTTTTAAAAAGTAATATTTTATACATAAAAACAATTTAAAACAATTATTCATATTGCTTATTTTAATTTTAAAAATTGCATAAGTATTTATTCAAGAACTTTAATCAATGTTTTAAAAAAACTCATATCTATCTCTAATATCATGTCACTGGTATTTTCCCAATAAATGTATTTTTTATACTACATAGGCTTATTACCTTTTATTCATGAAATTGCATGTAATCTTGCTCAAAGTTATATTTAATAAAGTTAATAAATCTTGAAAGCTTTTTTATTTTAGACATTTCTCTGTATAACCTTAATTGAGAAAATATTTTCTCTACAGATGTTAAGTTACCTGGAAAGTTCAGAGCAAATTCTTGCTAAATATAGGCTATTTTCATTTCCAATTATTTAATTGAAATATGTAAATATTTCAGTCCAAATACTGATACTGTTTTTTATTTTACGCTTTTATTTAGGTACCTCAGCAAATATTTTTATAAGAAAATCAAAGTAAATGTCTCCATTTATAATCCTTTTGACTTTTGCCAAATTCAGATGCTGCAAAATCATAAGCATATACTTGTATCCTGTGGAATATGGGAACTGTATCAAAACATTTCTCCAACGAGAAATTATAAAATTTCAGAATTAAATTTTGTGTACTTTTGAATTGTCATCATTTAATTGATTCAATTCCTCCTGTGTTTTAAAGGGATAAATTTTGATGTCTTCTCAATTGCAAGCTTGATTTCCTAGAAAAGCAATTCACTAAAATCTTTAAATATTATTTTTTGGGTACTTCATTTTTAGAATAATTTAATTAGAGATTTCCAGGTAATTTTGAACACAATAGAAATATAAGGGACTCATTTGTAAAACGTTTCACCTGAATTGTAAGATACGTTGACTTACAGAATAATTCTTTAAAGTTCCAAACATTTAAAAATCTGATTGGTAGCAAGTAACAGAAAGTAAAAAAGTACTCTTTGACATGTTAAACAATTTTTTTTTTTGTATTCAACAC
Organism: Neophocaena asiaeorientalis asiaeorientalis; assembly: GCF_003031525.2. Lineage (NCBI taxonomy): Eukaryota > Metazoa > Chordata > Mammalia > Artiodactyla > Phocoenidae > Neophocaena > Neophocaena asiaeorientalis. Next base: position 1,314,979 of record NW_020175674.1, on the reverse strand, counting down.
TTGCTTTGTAACAGAATTTTGAGGTAATAGTTGCTCTGTTAAAGTATATAGAAATGTAAATTTTGACTACAGTTTCCATTTAAATTGACAGAGTCTTGTTTGAGCACAACTGTGAATTGTTTATGTGCCACAATCAATTCTAGGTGTATTTCTGATGTTTGTGTTTCTTAGTAAAAGAATGGTATTTGTACCATTTTGCTCTGCTCCCCCAAAATTTATATTTGTATTATTACTGCAAAATATTACCTTCAGTGTAAACTTTAGAAAGAAAGATCTGTAAAATCTCTGCATACTTCATGTGTGTCTCAGACACAAATAGGTAAGAGGTACCTTGGCAGAAATTAGAACTATCAAGTGGAGTAGCATCAAACCCATGAAAGCTTATTTTAATGTAAATGTTAATAATCAAATCTGGTTAATTTTTTTTTTTTAATCTGGAGCAAATTAATCAGATAAGACTTTAGGAAAGTAAACATAAATCAGAAAAACTGGCATGTCTGGTTATCCTGAAAATGACTAAATTTACGGAAACTTGACCTTACTGGAAGTTTTGGGAACTATGGCAATTCTTAAAAGCGGTTCTTTAACATTTTGCTTTCTGTTTCCATGTTTTCGTGTGATCTTGCTGGCTAGTTTTCTTAAATTGCTAGCAATTGTTTCATTTATCCAAATCACATTAGAGGGATAATTAGGATATTTATATATTTTTAAAATATATTTATATCCTAAATATGACACAGTAGACAGCTTAACAGGTGCAAGACCAAAATTAACCATGGACCTTACCTTCAAGAAACTTACATTCTGGAAAGAAAGATAAAACATCTGTTTCATATTTATACATGAGTACACACACACACACACACTCTAATACCAGCCTTATTGATATTCTTTTTATCACTGCTTATGTCATCATTCTTGCTGTTGGCTTCCTCCTTTATGGTCTATTTGATATTTTGCTCACTCCACACTTAACCTCCTCACTCCAGTGGTGTTTTTTTCCCCCACCCCACCTCAGCACCCCACTCCCAAGGTCTTTTCTGTAACTCTGCATTAGTAATGACTATGTAAACTCCAAAATCTGTGTCAGAATCTTGATCTCTGGCTACTCCCTTCTATCCATCTGGCTTACTTAAATTGTACCGTTACTGAGTCCAAGCTTGTACTGCTCACTGCACAACAGGCCACTAAATCTAAAGATGAGTTATTGAGTCAAGAAATAGTGACTTTATTCAGAAAGCCAGCAGACTGAGAAGAGGGTGGACTATTGTTCCAAAGTACCATCTTACCCAAGTTAGAATCTGGACTTCTTTTATACTTAAAAAGGGAGGGGCTATGGCTGGTTGCTGCAAACTTCTTGGTGCTGGAATCCTTTGTTCTTGCGGCTGTCCATGTAGATCTGGTCATAATGGTCCTATAAACCTCCAGCAAGACTATCGTTATTTCCAGTTTTGCAACTTTTATGTCTATATGAATGGAAAAATGTTATACCTTTAACAGTCAGAGCCTTGAGAATGGGCTATCATGCATATTTCAGGCTATAGATAACATTCTTTTACAGAAGGTGCAGAGCCAGAGTGACTAAGCACAGGCAACACAGCACAGGGTTAGAGCTAAAGGAATAGATCTGATACGGAGTCAGGTTTTTTCTTCTCTGTTCTAGTACTCCTACACCCACAATCCTCCAACCCCTCTTTGAACCCTATCACTTTGATTCTCCTTTTCACTGTACAGCATCCTCTTTATAGTTTGATTTCCTCCTTACTCGCAGTGAAGTCCTTGGCTCCATTGTCCACTACTCTAATCATTTTCTTGTAAACAGTCTTTTTCCTGTTTCACTTTATTATAGGTAAGGCCTCAGATTTAGACATAGCTCCTTGGGGAAAAAACCTCAATCTTCTCATATTAAATTAATGATCACAAATCCCAGATGGTCTTCAGCTTTGGCTAATAGCTCTCCATTCTTCTACTAAATTTCCATCCCCACATTCTAAGAAAGTTATTCTATACCTTTTCTTCTTCACAACACTCCCAACTCTGACATATGACCTCAGACCAGATACCACTGATAAGCTGTAAACTCACTAACAAGACCTACCTCACCTCACCAGCACGTCTTCAGACCAGCCTTCATCTGTTCCAAGATTCTTTGCTTCACCTCTTGTTAAGAAGAGTCTGTGATCTTACTGAGGACAAAGACCCTACCCTTGTCTACTCAAGAACTTTACTCATGTAATAATTGTGTCTTGCTCTCTTTTTCAACTTCAATTTAGCCTACATTGGATGGTTTCTAATGGCATATAAAAAAAGCCTTAATATCTTTTATCTAAGAAAAACCCCACACATTTAAAATCCTTCTCTCATCCCATATCTCTATACTTCATAGAAAAACTTCTCAAAAAGTTGATTACTCTTTTATTTTCCCTTTCTTCCCTCTCTATTCTTTCATTATTCTATTCCAATCAAGCTTTCTTCACTGCTCCAAAAAATAACCCATTTCAAGGTAACCAATGGCCTCTACCTATCCTGACAAGTCCACTGGTCATGCTGTGTCCTCCTCTTACTTGATCGTCCAGCGACCTTTGACAAAATGGAACCGCCTCTCCTTCTTGAAACGTTTTCTTGCCTTGAATGACATCAGAGTCTCCCGGTTCCTTTCTACTCCACTGACTGCTCCTTTTCATTTGCCTACGCTGGTTCCTTGTTCTCAGTCAGACCTCAAATGCAGAAGTACCCTTTCAGCTCAATTCAGAGTCCTCTATCTTTTCTGGGTCTCAGAGATGGTTTTGACCTTGTGTCAGAATCACCTGAACATTTGTCAAAACACAGAGTGCTGGGTCTCACTCTCAGAGTTTCTGATTTGGTAGGTCTGGAGTGGGGTCTAAGAATTTGCATTTATAACAAATTTCCAGGTGATGGCTTGTGCTGCTGTTCCAGGGACCACTCTCTGAGAACCCCTGGTTTAGTGATTCAATTACACCAAATGATTTAGAATCGGCCTGACTTTCAATTACACTTCCATCTTTTATTATCTGTGCAAAACTGGGCAAATTATTTAATCTTTATGTTCCTCAATCTGATTGTTTGTAAAATAAAGATAATGCAAGTTGCTATCTCAGGTGTTGGGAGAATTAAGTGGAATAATCACATGACTACAATACATTTTTTAAAAAACTGTTCTTCCTGCTTATACTCTTACCTCTCTAAAATCTATTTTCTGAAAAGTAGCAGAGATGTACTTTTAAAGATGTATGTTAGGTAAGAATCACACTCCCTCCCCAATTTTGTCATTAAAGGGAACCCAGAATAAAATGTTTGGTCCCCTTCCAGATCACAAACTCCTTGATGCATTATGCACCTACCATATTGGTCTTTTTCTGCTCTAGAAAATGTTCCAGTTACTCTTCACTGCATAACAAACTTCTCCAAAATTTAGTGGCTTAAAACAACAATGATCTTATCATTTCTCACATGTTTGTGAGTCAGGAATTCCAATAGAGCTTGGCTGGGTGATGCTTCTCCTCTTCATGGTGCATTCAAATGGCTGCTGGCCTGGAGAGGTCAAAAATAGCTTCTGTCCTGTGTCTGGAGCCATGAATGAGTAGCCAGGAAGGCTGCACTCAGCAGGACCCCTCTCCATCTGCCCCTGCTTTTAGTCATGTCCTCTTCCTGGGGTCTCTCCAGGAGGGTTGCTAGAACTACCTATCTGCTAAGGGCGCTGAGAAACCAGGTAGAAGCAGCCAATTCTCTGAGAGACTGGCCTGGAATAAATAAAGCCTCACTTCTAACACTCTTTGGGTCAAAGCAGTTGGAAGCCTGCCTAAATTCAAGGAGAGGGAGAAAAGTTGCCACCTTGCAATGGGAAAAAAAGCGTCTAAGAATTTGCCACCTTTAATCTACCACGGAAGTACCCCGAGATCATTCCTGCTAAATGCTTTTCATACCTGTTCCTTCCTCCGGGAATTCTGCTTCCAAATCCTTCCATGACTGACTCCTTCAAGTCTCAGCTCAGCCATCACCTCTTCATTACAGAAGAGCTCTTCTGACTGCCTTATATGAATGTACTTCCTCCCATCATCATGTATTCTATCAACCATTTATTTTCTTCTGAAATTACTGTATTTATGACCTGCTGTCTCCCACTGTAATGTCAAATCCACAAGAGTAGAAACCCTGTCTTGCTCATCAACACTATGGTTCTAGAACTCAGAATGATGCTTGACACATAGAATTTTCTCAATAAATATTTTCTGAAAGAATGAAGTAGTGATGACTATACAATTCATTCATAGAAATGTAAGGAAAATAAAACCAGTTTTAGTATTACTATCTGTACCTGAATTTTCTGAGTGTAAGGTATTTATGTGTATAAAAGACTTTTTTTTCCTCTAAATTGATTCCTTTTGATCATAGATAAAACTGACCTATCAGATGAGAAGATGCTATTTTTGCCATTCCATAATGGTACCGTTTTCTTCATTACATTTTTGAGACGCGTTCATTTGAATGACACTTTTACCTAGAATTACTTTTGCTTATCCAAGAGATCTTCAAGGAAATTAAACAGATTTCTACTGACTTACCAAAAACAATGTCATAAATGTCAAACCAAGTAAAACTTAACATTAAGAGCCACCTATACCTACTATGTTTTCAAGTTTCTTCTTACTGTGTTAAAGAAAACATTAGTTTCAGTAAAGAAACTCAGTCTCTCAGTATAGTAAGTAGTTCTTAAAAAGCAGTAGGAATTAAATGAAAGAGATTGGAAAATGACTTCATGTTTTTTCAGTATAACCAAGCATTTGATGTTTTCTGAGAAAATAAATTTAGATTTAATAGGACCAAAAATGTTTGGAAAACATTTTAAGTTGCTTAGTCCAACATGCATCTGATTTCAAGTTTTTCTCTAGTTCATCCAACATTTTCAAGATTATCTAAAGAACCAAGTAATAATTTTGAGAGTAAATTTATAAATAGGAATTTTTTTTTAAGTTCAAGATAAAACATTGGTAAACAGAGAGATAAACCATTTTTTTTAACTTTGTTATACAGCCAAAGTCATGGCAAAACACTAACCTTTTGTAAGTTTGTTAAAGAAATAGATTCAAGGGCTTTTTTTTTGATGGCTCCTCTAGTGGATTTTGCCTTCCCATCTTTAATCATTACTCCATTATAAGTGCTCATAATACTCTGCTGTACATATGGGACTCTGATTTGCACATAGTCAAGACTCAGTACATATTCAGTCCAGTGAATAATTATATTATAAAAGTACCTACAAAGACTTCAATGCATTTATAGCAAAACTTACATATATGCTTTTACAAATAATAGCTAACGTAGCATTAAAACATGTCTATTTTCTTTATTTTCCCCCAACTTTTACCAGTCTTTATTCAGGAAAGGATAATGAAGTAAAAAGTATCGAAGCACAAAGTATGGAAACAAAATGTAGAATAAAGGAAAAGAAAAGTTAAAGCTAAGTGGAATAAAACAAAGAGGGTGATGGGCCTCAGTAGTAAAATGTGTATGCCAGGTTATTCCATTCCCTCTAAGATTTACTATTTTCTATATTTGTGTTTATGATTTCCTATAAGGCAAATGAAGCAACTGAGGTAAGTATATTTAAAATATTTTTCTGCCTGGCATACTCATGTCATGATTTCTGAGTGTGCTGGTCTTAACTACTGCAGGGTTTTAAGGCCCCCAAGAAGAGAATGGCACTGCAGTCATTGTGGACACATCACGTTAATTGTGGTTCCTTAATTAACGATAAATGGACTAACTAGTTTATGCTAAGTACTGTATTCAGTTCTCCCGGAAAAGCAAAATAAATATAATGGCTTCTGTTTCAAAGAGTTGGCAGTCTAGTGAGGAAGTAAAATTTTTTATAGATCTGGGATAAAATGTGTTGAGATAATAAGTAATTGACTTGGAATTTATATCTAAAATTTAAATCTGATCACAAATTACACGTATGCATTTTTTTAAAGAACATGTATAATACCTTCTCCAATATGTTAGACCTTCCTGTCTCCACTGAATCTTCTATTGCTTTGAGTGATTTTTAGGTAAAGAAAGTCTTTGATGTTTAGAATTTATCTCAGGATGTGTCCGAATATGAACAAATTAAAAAAACAAAAAACAAAAAAACACAGACCTTTCTGGTTCACATGTTTTTAAAAAAAGGTTTATGTTGGGTTCTTGAAATGACATACCTGGATTACAGTCATAGGTACATTTACGTTAACATAGTCAGAGCTTGGATTACCTCTATCTCTAATTTTGTGAGACAACTAAACGTTCAATATTTAACTAATTTTCTTCTGACTCATTTCACTTTTCTCTTGATCTTCTCATTCTACATTTTTTCCTCTTCTGTTTTCCCCTTTTAACCTCCTTTAAAATTTGTCTATCTTTACTAAGTTACCTTGATGTTTACCTTTAGGTTTTACATTAAATCTTCATTTTTGGTGAGTCCTTGAGTTGGATCTGAAACATGACATAAGATACTTCAGAAAAACATGAGCTCATTAACGTTCATTCAAGTAAATGCTAGACATGTAATCGGGCAACAGCTTCTTCTGGCTGGAGTTTTTGTTTTAAGTTAAGTAAAATCTGCAGGATTACATCCCTATAAAATGTTGTAGTAGTTGGCCAAGGAAAATATAGTATAATTTACAACATTTCTTTTTTTAGATATCTATTGGAAAAATGCTTTTGCAATTAGAAAGAAGTAAATGGATTCATTCTTCCCTCATTAATTTGGCAAACACTTTATTAAACTATTGAAATTAAAAATGGTCACTTCTAGTGAAATCATAAGGTTCAAATGAAAAACATCACTACAATGGTACAATATTCTTATATTCTGGGAAAGAAGAAAGAGAATTAATATTTTTGAACACATATTATAAGCCATCCCTGAGCTGGGAAATTTCTACTACATTCATAATATATTTTTACAACATTATTGTAATCAGTAGCCCATATTTCATGTAAAGAGATGTGAAGTAATTTGTCTAAACCCTAGATATAGCGTATGGCCAAGCTTCAGTCCGCCTTGTTCCAAAGCCAGACCTCTTTCCATAAATCAAGTTACCTCCAATTTACTTCATAAATAATAAATCATTTTTATTATTCTTGTGCATGATAATTTACATGATTATTTATCAGTAAAGGTAATGTCAAAAATTCAGACAATTTCCATAAAAAATGAATGACAGATAATTTTAATGCAGATGCAACAATGTTCTTGAGAGTTATTTTTATAATGTTCAGAAATTACAGAAAATTTATAATAAAAAAGTATTTAAAAAGCTGCATAAAAATGAAAATAAATTACAGTGAAAAAATGATCAATTTTATGTAATAGCATTCTATATACAAACTGAAATTATTTTCTAAACTGAATGAAAATATTTCTCTCAGTACCAAAAACTAACTTATGTCATGCCTAAGTAACACTTACTAACTGGAGAATTTAGTACAAGAATATTTAAGCAAGTGATAGGATTTTGCAGTGGCTACTGAGGCTAGTTCATTTGCAGAAGAGGTGCTTTGAGCCAAAACTGGGTTTTTTCTAAGTGCTGGACCAGGCAAGTTTTAGACAAGTTTTTCTGTCCTTGAGTTAATTGATATGATGTAACTGATTTCTTAGCCAGAAACCAAGATTATTTCCAAGACAGGAGAAAGAATCATGATCTCTTTCAAACTATAAGTCAGGGCTATAACTTTCTCAGTAGACTAAGGATTGAGAGCTTTGAGTTTCTATAGGTTTGAGTTTCTATAGTAGGTTTGTTTCTTCACAAACAAAACTAAAAGACATTTTACCTTTATCTCAGTATTTTCATCTTTAAAATGGGCATATTTCTCTAAGGAATGTCCTCTGATCTTTGAAACTATTGAATGTAGAATTGCTGAGGAAGCCATTTGGGATAAATGCTTAGAGATGAAAAATAGGAAAGGAAGTATGTGGGCAGAGAGAGGGAGATAGCGAGAGAGAGAGAGAGAGAGAGAGAGAGAGAAAGAGAGAGAAGTAACAGGTGAGTTTCAAGAGGAATTTATCTATGGAAATAAGAATTTCTCGATCAAAACAGAGACTTGCACATTTCACTTAAGTGTTATCTTTTCATGAAATTAAAGCATTTTGCTATTTTCAGAAGCTACCACTAGAACACTAAATAATTAGAAAAGGTGGCTTAAAATTCATGAAAAATGTTTATAGGGACAGGAGGCAGGTAATATAGAGGTCAATTTTAGGAGTAATATAGCAGATTAATGAACACTCTGACATTCTTTATCTCAGCTTCACAGATACGTCCAAGATGATCCTTGTTCTTCTTGATCAGGCTGAACCTTAATGGTGAAAACTCCTTAAATCCAGTCTCAACAAGAAGGACCCAATCAGGGCCTTGAAGGGCACTCTGCAAGCACAAAGGCATAAAGTGTTCGAAACATCAGAACCAGAAATTACTTGAATCTAATTTTCAGGTGTACAAGAGGCCATTGTAACATGAGCGCTACAAGAAATGGAAAAAGTGAGATGTACTGCAGAAATTTGGATGGACTTAAAGCATGTGATGGATGAATGGAGAAGGGCGGCCAAGGAGCTATTAAGTGAGGACTGAAGCCCGAGCCAGAATCTTGGCAGCCAACAAGTGAAGACATCAGCAGATTCTGAAAAGATTAAACAGATCACAATGAGAGGATAACTCTGGTGATAAGGCTTCCCCGATAACTGGTGATAAACTGGATTACTCAGATTATGAATGTCTAAACAAAGAGCAGGGAGATCATCAGCAAATCGCTTATTGTTATTATTATTTGTTTGCTTTTGTTGTTGTCATTTTGTAATTAATGGAGACCTGATCAATTCTCTGCTAAGAATTATTTTTCTCAGCTCTCCTGTTTACTAAATTAAAATGAACTTCTTAGCATGCATATAAGCCCTCCATGATCTGGCTGGCTCTGACCTGCCTTCCCAACTCTCTATCTGACTACCACCTCACCCATTCTCCATTACCCTCTGCAACGCTGACCTGGTCAGTGCTCACTGGAAAAAGTCCTGTCACTGACCACCTCAAGGCACTTCCTTCTCAGAGCATTTCTTTTATTTTCTTATGCCTTCTTCTGCTTCTTTTTCCCTAAATTCTAATGACCATTTGAAACCTCTGGCATGAAATCTTCCTTGATTCTTCCCCAAAGAAATGGTCCTACATCTTTTGTTCCATTGTGAGACTTTGGTTTCTGATTATAGCACCTTAGAGATGATCCCCGTATATTTCCTTCTGACAGACTTTGTGCAGCTGTCAGTCTCTCCAAATGGGCTATATTTTGCTTAAGGCATGACTTGCCTTGTTTGTCTCTCCATCCCCAAACGCATAATAAACATGTCTGCCATGATTTTTGCTTCAATTGGTATGGAAGACTTTTGGTTTAGGAGATGACAACTTAAACTGGAAGAGCAAGAAGCTATGGTTACTATTATGGCTTTGACTTGTCATGCTGTAATCGCAGCATATGGCAAAATATTAAGCACGCAAGGTGACATCAATGTTTCCAAACCCTTAGGAAACAGACCAGGGTGTAGGCATGTGTGTGCAATTGAAAAAATTGAACTAATCCTTTTTATTGACATTTTCTAAAATAAAAAATGTTGCTTAAAGCACAAAATGAACTGAACGAAACAGATTGACAGAGTGTTATTCCTGTGCCTATTTCTACCCTGATGACGTGAATTTAGGCAAGTTATCAATTTTTTGAGATTTACTTTCTTCTGTTATGGAATAAAGGTGTTGCAGCAGAGGTGATCTCCAAGCTACAGCTCAGCTTTATAGCTCCATGATTCTGTTATACTCCGTACTAACAGAACTAGCAACTTATGACTTATTTTCATCTTCTTGGTTTGTGTATCATATAAACACTCATGTCTATCATTCCTGATTAGAGGGGTTTGGTTAGGAAGAGTAATGGGCTGGGCATGTGGATAATGACAGCCAGCCCCCACCTAATAGTCCTCGGGAGAATAAGGGTCATTCCCTGAGTATTCAAGGCATTGACTGAAAGAGACATTTAGGGTGTCCAAGCTGGATGAAGGAAAGTGCTCTCGTCTGGCACTAGGCCTATTCTGTCTTAGTTCAGGCTGCTAGAACAAAATGTAACATACCAAGTGGCTTAAACAATGAGACATATATTTCTTACAGTTATGGAGGCTGGGAAGTCCAAGATCAAGGTGCTGGCAGATTTCATTCCTGGTGAGAGCTCTCTTTCTGGCTTACAAATGGCCCTTCCTGCAGTGTTTCTTTTGGTAGAGAGATAGATAGAGACAGAGATAGAGATATATATAGAGAGATCTGGTCTCTCTTCCTCTTCTTGTAAGGGCACCAATCCCGTCATTGGGGCCCCACCATCATAACCTCATCTAAACTAATTACCTCCCAAAGGCTAGATTTCCATGTGTCATCACAGTGCGGGGGTGGGGGGGAGTTAGGGTTTCAATATATGCATTTTAGGGGGACACAAGCATTCAGTGCATAACATTCCATGATCATTTCCTTTGGATTAATCAGAGTCCCAGGGCTAGGGGGTTGTAATTAAAACAGAGAAAAGCCAGGTAACTGTGGAGGTTTGGTGGGACAAGAGCCCAGGGTGAAGCTGCTGCATCTCGCCTACAGATGGCAGTAAGGCTGTCTGCAGCAGATTTTCTAACGGGTGAGCCCCATACAATATTGAGATTGGTTGCTTTAGGGCAATGACCAGTGAATCAAGAGGCCAAGTAGGAATGTGGAGGCATTCTAGTTCTGAGACTTTGCATTCACCTTCCTCACTGAGCCAGAGACTCAGCAATAAAGAGGTTCAACTCTCCAACAAATGTGCAGCACCAGTGAGCAAAGCAAAAGGAAAATCAATGTTATTTTTGATCAACTTTTTAATGAACTCTTTAGATTTTTCTCCTACTCTATTATTCATCTGTGCTGGTAGCACTTAGGTAAAAGGATGATAAAACATTTATATGGATGATTTTATGGTTGCTTTCAGCTCTAATTTTCTATATCTTTAAAAACAAATAGAATTTAATAGAAGAGTAGAGGAGTTGTGCTTTTGGCAGCATAATTAAATTTACTGGAGCTGTGAAATTTGGTCTTTACAAGTGGAACAGAATAATGAGGGAGGTGAGTTAAAATAAGGCTGAATATAAGAGAGTTGCCTTGTATACACCACACTCTAAAACCTGATAGTTCTTTACTTCTATATGAAGCAAAATGTATTTATTCGGAACATGAGTTTTAAAAGTTTTTTTTAAAGAAATCTCTTATTTATGTCCTTGAAACATAAAAATACCTCACTTTGGAGGGAAAAAAAACCTAAGTAATATCTTGTGCTTGTGGTGTGTATGTTTATAAAACTTAAAAAAATAAACCTAATTCCAAGAGATTAAAGACTTAAGAAAAGTTCACCCCCTTCCATAACGATGCAGTGTCATTTTTTTATTCTTGGTCCCATGTCTGACTTGATTTGTGAGTTACCGTTTGTTAAAGACTTCAGATGTCCTGGACACCCAGAAGTTGTTTCCATGTTCTATAGTCAGCATGTGAAATGTTATTTAAAGCCCACATTTTCCTTTTAAATATTACCCCGTGGTTTCAATTCTACAGAGGTCGAATTTCAACCCAGCTCCTTGGACTTCCAGGCCTGGAAATCTTTAGCACGCTCTGTCTCTGTTTCCATCTCCTGAAAAAGTTGTCTCTGCAGACAGAGGTTTGGCATCTGCATACTTCCCTCACATATTATATATGACTTATGGAACCTGGGGAAACCAAAAAGCCTCATGGATGGAAAACATGGAATGTATAAGAATCCCTGGATATCTGCATTCAGATGTTTAGTATTTCTTCATTAATGAAGTTAAAATTTAGAAATTAAAACTCAAAATCAGATGTTTTAAAGAGGGTTAGAATGTAACACATTTATTTAATTATTTTTATTGGAATATAGTTGACATACAATATTATATTAGTTTTAATTGTATTGTATGGTGATTTGACACTTACATTATGAAATGATCACCACGATAAGTCTAGTAACCATCTGTCTCTGTACAAAGTTATTACATTGTTATCGACCATATTCCTTATGTTCTATGTTACATCACAGGGGGTTATTTATTTTAGAACTGGAGGTTTGTACTTCTTAATCCCCTCCACCTATTTCACCCGTCTCCCCACCTCACTCCCCTCTGGCAAGCACCCATTTGTTTTCTGCTTCTATGAGTCTGCTTTTGTGTTGTTTTGTTTGTTGGTTTGTTTTGTTTTCTAAATTCCACATATAAATGAGATCATATGGCATTTGTCTTTCTGGTTTATTTCACTTAGCATAATATCCTCTAGATCCATCATTTGTCTTAAATGGCAAGATCTTATTTTTATGGCTGAGTATTATTCTATGATATTTCCAAGCAATAACATTTCTTCTTTATCCATTCATCTACTGGTGGTCACTCAAGTTGTTTCTATATCCTGGCCACTGTATATAATGCTGCAATGAACATCAGAGTGCATATATCTTTTCAAATTTTTGTTTTCTTCAGGTGAACTCATACAATTCAACATCAAAAAATCAAACAAGCTGATAAAAAATGAGCTGAGAACATGAAAAGACATTTTTCCAGAGAAGACATATAGATGGCCAACAGGCATATGAAAAGATGCTCAGCATCACTAATCATCAGGGAAATGCAAAGGAAAACCACACTGATGTATCACCTCATACCTAGTCAGAATAGCTATCTTCAAAAAAAACGAGAGAAGACAAGTATTGGCAGGGATGTGAAGAAAAGGGAACACTCATGCACTGTTGGTTGGATTGTAAATTTGTGCAGCCTCTATGGAAAACAAGAGGAAGATTCCTCAAAAACTTAAAAATAAAACTGCCATATGATCCAGCAGTTTCAGAACAAAATGTACTTAAAAAGCTAGTGAATTCATTGTGGAATTACAGGACAAATCTTGAAACCTGTGCTACAGTGTATGTCAAAGCATGTTTTCTGAATGATCAGATCTTTTTTTTCTGGTCATCCCAAGTCAGTTCTAGATTTGATATCGTCCTATATTTTTGCCACATTAGGTCAAAACTCAATTTATTATTGCTGTTTTGGCTCTGTAGTGGTAAAATACTGGATACAAAACACCCAGAGTCCAGATCTACTCATGGTTGAATAAATAATTCAGTGTGTGGCAGATTCTATTCAGCATGTTGCATAGCAAGGTTTGGTAACCTGAGAGTAAGCAGTGAAAAAGTCAATTGCGTTTATGATTGGAAATGGAAGTACAGTAGTATTTTCAATTATCTCAAAGGTTATACTCAATTTCTTAAAGTGCATAATTCTATTTGCTGTCTTTATTAAGTTTTATGACACAGGTTTTTTTACTTAGGGACAACTGATGATAAAACATTATTGGAATGATTTTGAAGCTTCTTCCAGCTCTAATACAATGCATTAAAAAATAAGAGAATTGCCTTGTATATACTACACTCTAAAACCTGATAGTACTTTACTTCTATATTAACCAAAATATACTTATTTGGAACATGATTTCCAAATTCCTTCTATTCATTCCTTCTTTTCTTTCTTATATTTTCTGTTTTATATGTTACATGTGTATATATATATATATATATATATACACATATATATAATATATATACTTATCTCCTAGATATATTATCTAGCTTTTATATATTATTCGTGGGATCTTCCCGGACCGGGGCATGAACCCGCGTCCCCTGCATCGGCAGGCAGACTCTCAACTGCGCCACAAGGGAAGCCACCCTCCTCCTTTTTTAAAAAAAATTCTTGTTTTAGTGGTCTTTTCACTGAACTATGTCACTAAGGACTGGGAACCACCCAAGTGTCAAGAACCTTTTCTCTACTTGCTAAATTTTCTAGCTTTTAAAAAAAATGTATTTTAAGGAAATACAGAGAAATAGATGGCATTTTATGGAGATATATTGGTCCTGTTAAGACATTCAGTTTAAACAACAATTCAATAATTAATCAATACTATTGTTATTTTGAGAAAGTAGAAGCTTATTTTGGGAAATAACTTGCAATTGGGAAGCTGTAGATTACTTGATGTTGTTTAAAATTGTGCTTATACTAGAAAATATATAATGTACTTAAAATCTTCATGTAGGCAAATAATTCTTTAAATTCCCTTTTCTGTATTACTTTCTATTCAATGAAGTAATTTTACTTAGGTCTCTGTATCAACTGTATGAAAAGTTGATCTAGAACTGATTTTAGTGCCAGATTCTACAATGAATTTATTAACAAGGAATAATATTTTGAATTTATGTTTTGACTTTTAAAAATTTACCTAGTGTTTTTTTGAAGTAGATTTGTTCTTTGAAGAAACAAAGGCATCCATATACTTGAGGTGAGAAAGAGAATTATGCAATAGAAATGATTACTCTTACAGAATTAGTTGTGGAATATTTGAAATGAAGTGTATGTACTTTGGATAAGTATATTGTGAAGAGTGAGTTTTGTAGCTCATCTTTCAAAGGTATTTGGGTTTAAATCCCAGATTCATCACTCTATGTGAACCTGGATTAGCATTTAAAATTTCTAAACCTATCTCCTCATCCTTAATAAGAATTACATATGGTTATTTTGAGGATTTAAATCCATGCCTGGCACATAGTTAGAGCTTAAGAAACATCAACGATCTGTTTCTCTTCTTTGTTTTGTCTTCTGAAAGAAGGCTCTGATATCAGTTTCTGTTACAATTTGTGGTTATGAAGGGAAAGGTATAGTAACGACTCCTTTTCTGTGACCCATCAAGTTGGTATTCACAATCAGCTGGCAAAACTATCACTGTGTTGGTTTGCGCCATTGGAAGTATTGCTAATGCACCAGTTTTAAAGATCTGTCAGCTCTGGGCACCAACAGCATGGCTACAGTTGTTAAGTCTTGGTCAAGTTCAAACATGTATTTAAAGCAATGTCTGAATGAGTGATTTAATACATCTCTTTATAAATACAACAGAATACATTCATTAGAAATGGCTGACTGAGAAAGGCAAATATTGCATGGTATCACTTATATGTGGAACCTAAAAAAGCTGAACTAATAGATATGAGCCTGGAATGGTGGTTACCAGGGTATGGAAGGTGGGGGAAAATGGGTAATTGTTGGTCAGAATACAAACTTCCAGCTATAAGCTGAATAAGTTCTGGGGATCTAATGTACAGCATAGTGATCATAATTAATACTGTATTATGTTCTTGAAAGTTGCTAAGAGAGCAATTAGTAATATAATTTAATATTCTCACCACAAAAGGGAATGGTAGTTATATGATATGATGTAAACATTAACTAATGCTATGGTGGTAATTATTTTGCAATATATGTGTGTATCAAGTCAACATGTTGTACATCTTAAACTCACAATACTGTATGTCAATTATATCTCAATAAAGCTGGAAAAGAAAAAAAAAGAAATGGCTGATCCACTTTGTAGATGAATAACTATATGTTAATTACCATAGTGTTTTAAGCATAATTACAAATAGCAAAACACATTTTAAAAACCCAATGGTGTGGTTCTGATATGAATTTATAATTCGTCCTCTCTAGAAATTGGTAAAGCTTCTATTTCAATATAAAGGTGAGGTGTTTTGTTTTGTTTTGTTTTGTTTTGTTTCCTGGAATGACTGCAACTTTGCTGCTTCTTTACTCTTCTTAGTTTGGATGATTCCCTGCTCTGTGTCTCACCCTAGTTTTCCTCTTCACCGGGCTGTGCTAAAGTCACTTTCTTATACTCATTTATTCACTGAATTTTTACCAAGTCCCTATTATGTATCAAGCACTATTCTAGGCATTGGAATGCAATGCAGAATGAATGACAAAACCCCTGTACCCATAGGAATTTCTAGAGCAGGAGACAGAAAACAAAATCCATACATAGTTGTTTCAGTCAACGTTCCATGCTGCATAGAGAAACAAGTACTGTAAGAAGTTGGGCAGAGAGAGTGAGGTTGCTGTGGTTTAGTGGGCTATTTGGAGGTCTCTGTGAGAGGACACTCCTTGACTAGAGACCTGCTATAAAGTCTGGGTGTTAAAGGAAAACTACAGAGAACTTTTATTCTCTATCTGCAATTGCCTTAGATTTCAGAGTCTTTATCAAATATCAGACAAAAAAATTGCTTTCCAAAATATATTATGAGGGACTTCCATGATGGTGCAGTGGTTAAGAATCTGCCTGCCAGTGCAGGGGACACAGGTTCGAGCCCTGGTCCAGGAAGATCCTACATGCCGTGGAGCAACGAAGTCCATGTGTCACAACTACTGAGCCTGCGCTCTAGAGCCTGCGAGTTACAACTGCTGAGCCCACGTGCCACAACTACTGAAGGCCGCACACCTAGAGCCCGTGCTCCACAACAAGAGAAGCCACCACATTGAGAAGCCCGCACACCGCAACGAAGAGTAGCCCCCACTTGCCACAACTAGAGAAAGTCCTCACGCAGCAATGAAGACCCAACGCAGCCAAAACTAACTAACTAAATGAATTAATTAAAAATAAAATAAAATATATGGTGTAAAGCTTGATAGCAAGTACTTACTACTGGACATGGCCTCACACTCTGTATTTGCCCCCCACCCCTTTTCTCACTCTGTCTCTTCTTCGACCTCTCTCTTCCCCTCTCTCCCTCCTTCCCCTCCCTTTTTTCCTCCCCCTTCTTTCCCTTCCCCTCTCCTTATATTTCTCTGGCTCCTGTAGACTTGGAATTCATTGATTATCCATTTCATGACTCCTGTTTATAGGATTCACCATCAGTAAAGGAAGGATTTTAAAGGTGTGGTGGAAAAGACTGAAATATTTATTTCAGAAGTGACCAATATAGAAATAAATATAATTGACATGATTATCTAATTATAAATCTTTTAACTGGTCATTGATTTGATACATTTTGGATTAAACTCAAATAAAATTTTAGTTTTGAAATTATAGGAACAATCTAGGGAAAAGAAAAATAAAAGCAAATTTCTGCACAAAATATAATATTTTTAAAGGTTATCTACAGAAACTCTAGACATGTGTTTTCCTACAACATAAATAAAATAGATTTATTTTTTCTACCCACCATGACTATTTAATAAATATAGTGAAGGAAAAAGCTTATATATTAAAAAATTTTTATTTTTCTATACTGACTCTATCAAACCTATCCAAACTGTGTTTATTTGGAGGAAAAATAACTACATGAAATATGAAAAGTTCAGTAGGTAATTTAATATTACCCAAGGTAGAGAAATGTTAACATTTATTGTATATCTAACACACACACACAATAACATTTCTGTAATATTTATTTATTAAAACAAACCTAAGAGTTTATCCATGCCACTACTTTACAGATGAGGAGTTTCACAGGGGAGCTTTCCCAAGGTTAGTTACATATCAGCCCCCTCAAAAGTTGGGATTTTTAAGGTCTTTCTAGATTGTAAAAAGCATGCTCTATTCCTTATAATATGTATCCTCCCTAGAAAAACAATCAGGCATGGATGGGATGCTCAGAGGAGATAGGAGTAGACATGAAATATTGAATCAGCCAACTGCTATTTTTCCTAGAATTGACCCCAGATGTAGATAATGGTTCAATTTCCATCACAGTAGTATTTTAAATTTAGATGGTGAAACTTTATGCAAAATCAAGTCAGTTATATTGATTCCCATTTTCTACAAATTAAGATAAAGGCATTTTTGCTTTTTTTACACTCCTTTCATGATCTACTAAAGACATTAAGAGCACAATATTGAAATTTACTGTGGATTATTCCATTTTCACAATGACATCTATTCTTTAGCCTAATATTTAAATGCCAGATCAGTCCCTAGTAATGGAATTGTTGGCTGATATAAGAAATTGCTTAATTAATTTTACTCAAATTACTTTTATTTTCCATTGCAGTATAAGTTAATAAAACAAAAAGGATGACACATTTAAACTCACCATTCATTACGCAGGTGATAATGATCTTATATATAGAAAATTCTAAAGACTCAACCAAAAAACTGTTGGAACTAATCTATGAATTCAGTAAAGCTGCAGGTTATAAAATCAACATACAGAAATCAGTAGTGTTTTTATACATCAACAACTAAATATATGAAAAAGGAATAAAGAAAACAATTCCATTCACAATAGTATCAAAAGCCATAAAACACTTAGGAATAAATTTAACTAAAGAAGTGAAAGATTTGTACAATGAAAACTACAAGACTTTGATGAAAGAAACTGAATAAGATACAAATGGAAAAATATCCCTTGTTTATGGATCAGAAGAATTTATATTAATAAAATGTTCATACTACACAAAGCCATCTATAGATTCAATGTAATCCCTATCAAAATTCCAATGGCATTTTCCACAGAAATAGAAAAAAACCCTTAAATTTGTGTGAAGCCACAAAAGACCTCAAATAGCCAGAGCAATCCTGAGGAAGAAGAATGATGCTGAAGGCATCACCTGATTTTAAATGTGCTACCAAGTTATAGTGAGCAAAGGAGGCTTCCGAGGAGGCAGAGGAGACCACAAGCCACAAGGAAAGAAGACGAGGTTTGAATAGTGTCTTCTACCCCTGTCTTCCCCTCTTCCAGTTGAAAGAAAGGACTCTGAGGTGTTTACTCTGTTACCTGCTCAGTAATGGAGCCTTCTGAGTACATTCCAAGACAGTATACAGCCCTGTGGTCTACTTGGAAATCCGTATAGGTAACATTTGAAGGGAGATAACGCTGTTGGTGTTGACTGGATATTCGTATAAACTTTTTAAAGAGTTGAGTGATAGAGCTAACCCTTATCTGTAAGTTTTGAATTTATATTGTTTCCTCCCATGTAAAAAACCATTTTTTTTCCTACGGAATTTTTTGGTTTTGGTTTTATTTGTTTGTTTGTTTTGCGTTGGGGGGTTATAAAGGAAAGCAGAAAGTTTTATCATGATTTTTGCAATAGCAACTTTGGGACAAACTAAAAGTCCCAAAACTCATACAACTCATACAGTAACAGAAAACCAATCTAACTAAAAAGTGGGCAGAGGAACTGAATAGGAAGTTCTTCGGATAAAACATGCAAATGGTCAACAGGTACATGAAAAGATGCTTGACATCACTAAGTATCAGGGAAATGCAAATCAAAACCATAATGAGATATCACCTCACACCTGTTAGAACGACTATTATGAAGGAGAGAAGAGATTAAAAAACGTTGGCAAGGTTGTAAAAACAAAACAAAACAAAACATAAAACAAACCCAAAAGCCTTTTGTACTGTTGGTGGGAATGTAAATTGTTTTGACCACTATGGAAAACAGTATGAAATTTCCTCAAAAATTTAAAATAGAACTACCATATGATCCAGCAATTCCACTTCTGGGCGTATATCCAGAAAAATGAAAACAGGAAATCAAAAAAGATATCTGCACCCCCATGTTTATTGCAGCATTATTCACTATAGTCAAAATATGAAAGCAACATAAGTCAACAGATGAATGAATAAAGAAAACGTGGTATACACATATATATACAATGGAATATTATTCAGCCAGGAGAAAGAAGAAAAGCCTGCTATTTTTGACAACATGGATGGACCTTGAGGGCATTACATTAAGTAAGATAAGTCAGACAGAGAAAGAGTTGTATGATGTCACTTATATGTAGAATCTAAAAAAAGCTGAATTTACAGAAACAGAGAGTAGAATGGAGGATAACAGGAGCTGGGGGTAGGGAGGCACGAATTAGGAAGATGTTGGTCAGAGGGTACCAGCTGTATATTTTCATAGTTTGTTGTAATTAATTAATTATTGAAAATATTAATCTGTGCTATACATTTTCTTCTGTTAATAAATAAAAATCCAAGAGCCAGCCATTATTTTATTTTCAGATGTTATACATTACAGGAAAAAATTAAGGAAAAGTAATCATCCCATTAGAGGTTTTCCTCAAGATTATTTTTTATTAATGCACCTAATAGACATCATTAACTATGATTTCTGGCATTTTAATGTTAACAAAAGATACGTGAGACTCTGGATATGATGATAACCAATAAATTTTTAAAAATTTAACTTTTTAGATAAACTAGAACCAAACAAAATATCCCGTCATTTTTATTAAATTTTTGCCTGGCACCATCATCTGTTAATAATGCCACTATAAACAAAGATGGTTGCCTGGGTACCAAAAATAGGAGACCTGGTTTGGTTAGGATGACAGCACAGTCACACATGGAAAGCATATGGTCACCGTGAAGAAATATTCACCCCCCCAAATAAACAAACTGGGGCAAGAAAACAAAAGAATGCTTTCAGGAAAATGAAAGTAATCTGGTAGTAAAGAGGATAAAACTTCATTAAGTACAAGATATAATTGCAGTGTTAATCTAAAACATTAACATTGAGCAGACAGATGTGTATCTTGTGAAAAAGTTAGCTACCAATTATAAATGTTTACCTGTGCAAGTACTATTTTAAATATTTTACCTTTAAGCCTCATCACAATTCTATGAGCTAGCTACTATTATCTTCCCACTTTACAGACAAGGAAACTGAGGCACAAACGATAAGTATCTTCCTCAGGCTTCCATGGCTAATAGATAGTAGAGCTGGGAGTTGAACCATGTAAAGAGGTTCTGGAATCCATGCACTTAAACATTGTGAGATACTGAGGTTTGAGAGGAAATTAAGGTTCAATGATAGCATACCATTTCAATGATATTTCACACTAAATTGTGCTTGGGTTATGTCACATTTGCTGTGAAGCTAGGCCTCATTTGAATTTATTTAGCACAAGTTGTGGCCATCCATAGGACCACTGGTGCTACACAATAAATACTCATTATTATCATTAAGAAAAAAACGTATTGGAAAACTTTTGGTCTCCACATCTTCAATTGAAAGAAGGACACAAGTAAGTTCCAATCATACATCTCATCCAGAAAGGACTGGCAAGCTTTAACCACCAAAATTAGAGTCCACCCAGAATTTATGACTGGCATTTTGAAGAAAATGCAAATGTTCCGCTGTTTTATCCCATTCCCTTTGGCAAAATGCAACTTTTATTCTTGAAAATAATCATCTTTGCCAACACTGCTTGCAAAAGGCATGTAGAAGTTAATAGAAATGACAGACAACATAGTTCACATAACTGAAGTGACTGTGGGATAATAGCAAATGATTATTAACAAGTATATTTTTAACAAATTAGACAGCATTCAAAGCAGCTAGATTTTTTTGGTTTATCCTTTCGTGTCTTTAAATTTAAACCTCATTTCACAAAAATCTACAAAGCAGTAAAACTGAATTAGAAGTAGTTTAAAAGGAATTTAGTATCATCAAACTATGTATATACTCTTTATATGTACTATGAATATAGTAAAGAAAGATTATTTTTAAAAGCAAATTTAAAGTCTACTCGGTAAGAATTTTTTTTTTTTTTTTGCGGTACGTGGGCCTCTCACTGTTATGGCCTCTCCCATTGCAGAGTACAGGCTCCGGACGCGCAGGCTCAGCAGCCATGGCTCACGGGCCCAGCCGCTCCGCGGCATGTGGGATCTTCCCAGATGGGGGCACGAACCCGCGTCCCCTGCACCAGCAGGCGGACTCTCAACCACTGCGCCACCAGGGAAGCCCAAGAATTTATTTTTATTGTCGAAAATTATACCTTGTATAATATTGACCATTTTAACCATTTATAAGTGTATAATTCAGTGGCATTAAATACATTCTCAAACATGTATAACCATCACCACTACCTACACCTAAAACTTTTTCATCACCCCCACCAAAACCTCTGTACCCATTAAACAATAACTTTCCCCTCCTGTTCCCCCCAGTCCCTGGGACCTCTATTGTACTTTGTGTCTCTATGAATTTTACTGTTCTAGGTACTTCATATAAATGGAATAATATATTTGTCCTTTGTGTCTGGCTTATTTCACTAAGCATAATGTTTTTTTTTTTAATTTAAGTATAGTTTACTTTCAATGTTATATTAGTTTCAGGTGTACAAAACAGTGATTCAATAATTTTTAGATTATACTCCCTTTAAAGTTATTATAAAATATTGGCAATATTTCCTGTGCTGTACATTACACCCTTGGTTCTTATTTATTTTATACCTAGTAGTTTGTACCTCTTAATCCCTTCCTGTATCTTTCCCTCCCCACATGACTTTCCTGTCTGGTAACCACTAGTTTGTTCTCTGTATCTATAAGTCTGCTTTGGCTTTATTACATTCATTCTTTTGTTGTATTTTTTAGATTCCACATATAAGTGAAAACATACAGTATTTGTCTTTCTCTGTCTCATTTACTTCACTTAGCATAACACACTCCAGGTCCATTCTTGCTGTCACAAATAGCAAAAGTTCATTCTTTTTTATGGATGAGTAATATTCCACTCTGTGTATATATACTTCCATATCTTAGCTATTGTAAATAATGAAGCTATGAACATTGGAGTGTTAAGGTGCATATATCTTTTTGAACTAGTGTTTTCATATTCTTCACTCATATATCCAGGAGTGGAATTGCTGGATATGATAGTTCTATTTTTAATTTTTTGAGGAATCTTTATACTGTTTTCCAAAGTGACTGTACCAATTTACATTTCCACCAACAATGAACTATCATTCCCTTTTTCCTTCATCCTTGCCAAATTTATTATTTGCTGTATTTTTGATGATAACCATTCTGTCATGTGTTAGGTGATATCTCATTTCAGTTTTGATTCACATTTCCTTAATGATTTGTGATGTTGAGGATCATCTCATGTGCCTGTGTTTTCTTTGGAAAAATGTCTATTCAGGTTTTCTGCCCATTTTTTAATTGGATTGCTTGTATTTTTCAAATTGAGTTGTTCATATGAGCTCTTTATATATTTTGGATATTAACCCTTTATCGGATATCATTTACAAATATCTTCTCCTATTTAGTAGGTTGTCTTTTCATTTTATTGATGGTTTTCTTTGCTGTTCAAAAGCTTTTATACACAACATTGTAAATCAACTATACTATAACATAAAATAAAAATTAAATTAAGAAAAGCTTTTAAGTTTAATTAGGTCTGATTTTTTTATATTTGCCTTTGTTTCCCTTGTCTGAGGAGACAGAAGCAAAAAATTATTGCATAGATCTATGTTAAAGAGTCTACTGCTGGGCTTCCCTGGTGGCACAGTGGTTAAGAATCCACCTGCCAAGGCAGGGGATACAGGTTTGAGCCCTGGTCTGGGAAGATCCCACATGCCATGGAGCAACTAAGCCCGTGTGCCACGACTACTGAGTCTGTGCTCTAGAGCCTGTGAGCCACAGTTACTGAGCCCATGTGCCACAACTACTGAAGCCTGCGTGCCTAGAGCCCATGTTCTGCAACAAGAGAAGCCACCACAATGAGAAGCCCGTACACTGCAACGAAGAGTAGCCCCCGTTCGCCACAACTAGAGAAAGCCTGTGCATGGCAATGGAGACCTAACACAGCAAAAACTAAGTAAATAAAATAAAATTTAAAAAGGAAGTCTACTGCTTATGTTTTCTTCTAGGAGTTTGTGGTTTCATGTCTTATGCTTAGGTGTTTAATTTATTTTGAGTTTACTTATGGTGTGAGAAAATGTTCCAATTTCATTCTTTTGTGTGTAACTATCTAATTTTCCCAGCATCACTTACTGAAGACACTATTTTTCCCCACTGATATTTTTGCCTCCTTTGTCATACATTAATTGACAATAGATGTGAGGGTTTATTTCTTGGGTCTCTGTTCTGTTCCATTGATTTATGTGCCTGTTTTGATGCCAATGACATACTGTTTTGATTACTATGGCTTTGTAGTGTAGTGTCAAGTCAGGAAGCATGATACATCCAACTTTGTTCTTTTCTCTCAAGATTGCTTTGGCTTTTTGAGGTCTTTTGTGGTTCTATAGAAATTTTTAAATTATTTGTTCTAGTTTTGTGAAAAATGCCATTGATATTTTGATGGATTGAGTTGAATCTCTAGATTGCTCTACATAGTATGGACATTTTAACAATATTAATTCTTCTAATCCATGAACAAGAGATGTCAGTCCATTTATTTGTATTGTTTTCAATTTCCTTCATCAATGTCTTACAGTTTTCAGAGTATAGGTCTTTCACCCCTTAAGTTTACTCCTATGCATTTTACTCTTTTTGATCCATTTTTAAATGGGATTTCTTTGCTTTCTCTTTGATATTTCATTATTGTATAGAAAATCAACAGATTTCTATACATTAATCTTGTACCCTGCAACTTTACTGAATTATTAATTCTAATTCTTTTTTGGTGGAGACCTTAAGGTTTTCTATATGTAGTTTCATGTCATTTGCAAGTTGTGACAGTTTTACCTCTTATCTTCCAATGTGGATGCTTTTTATTTATTTTTCTTGTCTGATTGCTGTGACTAGGACTTCCAATACAATGTTAACTACAAATGGTGAGAATGGGCATCCTTGTTCCTAATTTTAGAAGAAAAGTTTTCAGTTTTTCACCAATGAGTGTAATGTAAGCTGTGGGTTTGCCATAGATGACCTTTATCATGTGGAGATATATCCACTCTATACAAATTTTGTTGAGAGTTTTTATCCCAAATGGTGTTGAATTTTGTCAAATGCTTTTTGTGTGTCTATTGAAATTATCATGTTATTTTTATCCTTCCTTTTGTTAATGTGGTTCATTGCATTAATTGATTTGGGGTATTGAACCATCCTTGAATCCCTGGAATATATCCCATTTGATCATGATTATGATCCTTTTTATGTATTGTTGAATTTCATTTGCTAATATTTTGTTGAGGATTTTTGCATCTATATTCATCAGGAATATTGGACTGTAATTGTTTTTATAGTATCTTTATCTGGTTTTGCTATCAGGGTAATGATGGCCTCAGAATGAATTTGGGAGTGTTCCCTCTTCAATTTTTTGGAATAGTTTAAGAAGGATAGGTATTAACTCTTCTTTTATATGTTTGGTAGAATTACCCTTTGGTGGGAGGTAGGGCTGGAGTAGGAGGGGCTAGAGCCAGAGTCAGGTGAAAGCTGAGACTTCTCCTATACTCAGTGGTGTCACTGTCCTGGTGCACTCTCATCAGCAATAGCAGACTTCACCCTAGTGGAGAGCAGTGCTGGACCAAGGAGAGCTGGAACAAGTGCCTGGTGCAGGGTGGGGAGCATGTTGGGATGATCCTGGAAAGCTAGACAAAGCCTCAAGCAGTTTTCAATCTGCTGCATCTGCACGGTTACTGGGAGTGGGAAAATCCATGTACACTCTTAAAGACCGAAGTCTTAGTTTCTTACAGCCTTCTGGTAAGCCCCCAGCTAAGGGGGCTTGTCTTCTCAGTGTCAGACCCCAGGGCTGAGGTAGCTAATATGTGTCTTGAACCCCTTGCTCCCCAGGGAGGATCTTGGAGCCTATGATATCCCCTTCCTCTTCTGTGTTCCCTGCTAAGGGTGTGGATTCTGACCATATTGCTTCTCCTCCCTTCCTACCCGACTCCATGTGGTTCTTTCTTTACAGCCTTGGTTGTAGTAGAGCTATTCTGCTAGTCCCCAGGTAGATTTCAGTGAGTCACTCTACATGTAGTTTTAGTTTTGATGTGTTTTTGAGGGGAGGGGACCCCAGCATCCTCCTACTCTGACAACTTTATCTGTTCTCTCAGCATAATGTTTTCAAGGTCCATCCATATTGTAGCAAAAATAAAAATTTAATTCCTTTTTATGACTGAATAATATTTCAGTGTGTGTGTGTGTATGCATGTGTGTATCACATTTTGCTCATTCATTCATCAGTTGATGGACCCATGGGCTATTGTGAATAATGTTGGTATGAATACTGGCGTATAAATATTTGTTTGAATCCTTACTTTCAATTCTTTTAGATTTATTGCTTGGAATGGGATTGTTAACTTTGTATAGTTTGAGGAACCATATATATGGCTCTAGGAACCACCATACTATTTTCTACAGTGGCTGCACAATTTTACATTGCTATCAGTAATGCTCAAGTGTCCAATTTCTCCAAATTCTAATCAACACTGTTACTTTCCATTTTTAAACAATTATCACCTTCCTAGTAGGTGGGAAATGCTATTTCTTTCTGGTTTTGATTTGTATTCATCTAATTACTAATGATGTTAAGCATCTTTTTATGTGCTTATTGTCTATTTGTATATCTTTGAAGAAACGTCTCTTCAAGGTCATTCAACTGGGTTTGTTGTTGTTGTTGACTTGTAGGAGTTCTTTACTTATTCTGAATTTTAATCTCTTACCACATATATAATTTGCAAATATTTTCTCCAATTCAATAAGTTGTCTTTTTGCTTTCTTGATAGTATCCTTTGATGCACAAAAATGTTCTTAATTTTGATGAAGTCCAGTTTATCTAGTTTTCTTTTGTTCCCTATTCTTTTGGTGTTTCTATCCATGAACATGAGATGTATTTCCATTTATTTAGTTCTTCTTTAATTCTTGCAACAATAATTTGTAGTTTACAGTGTACAAGACTTTCACCTCCAAGGTTAGATTTAATCCTAAGTATTTGATTTTTTTAGGTACTATTATAAACACAATTGCTTTCCCAAATTCCTTTTTGAATTATTCTTTGCTGAAGTAAAGAGCCACAGTTGATTTTTTGTGTTCGTCTTGCACCATGCAACTTTGATGAATTAGTTTGTCACCTCTAAGAGGTTTTTTTTTGTGGATTCTTTAGGATTATCTGTAGGTAAGGTCTTACTCCTTGTAATCTGATCTTTACTCCAACTCTCAACAAACTCTCATAACTTTTCATTTCTTTAAGATGTATACCTGAAAGTGCAATTTCTGTGTCTTATGGCAAGTGTATATTTAGTTTCATAAGAAACTTAACTGTTTTCTAGAGTACTGTATCATTTTATATTATCACTAGCAATTGTAAAATATCTGGTTGTTCCTCAAAAGAACTTGATATTGCTAGTATTTTTATTTTAGCCACTGTAGTTAGAGTATATATCATAGTGGTTTTTATTTACAATTCTCTAATAGCTAATGAAGTTGAACATCTTTTCACGTGCTTATTGCCATTTGTATGTCTTCTTTGATGAAGGGTCTGTACAAGTCTTTTTACATTTTATAATTGAATTTTTTTGTTTTTCTACTATTAAGTTTAAAGAGTTCTTCACATATTGTGATACAACTCTTTGTCAGATATATGATTTGTAAATATTTTCCTCCAGTCCATGGCTTGTCCTTAAATCATTTTTATAGGTTACTTTATAGAGAAAAGTTTTTAATTCTTTAATATGAATGATATCTATTTTTTTTAATGTATAGTGATTTGGATGTCTAAGTATAGTGATAGTCCTAAGAACTCTTTGCCTAATCCCTGGTAACAAAGATTCTTTCCTGTTTTTTTTTTTTTTTTCCTAAAAGTTTTATAGTTATACACTTTTCTGTGAGATCAATGACCCATTTTGAGTTACTTTTTTACAAGGTGTAAGGTTTAGGTCTAGATTTATATTTTTGCCTGTGGAATTTCAATTGCTTCAACACAATTTTTTGAAAAAAATCTTTTTTCTATTGAATTATTTTTGTATTTTTGGCAAAAGTCAAAAGCAGACCTACTTGTGTAGATCTCTTTCTGGACTTTATTTTGTTCAATTGATCTGTGCGTCTATTCTTTACCAATTCCACATTTCTTTGTTTTTATAGCAGAATAATAAGCCTTAACATTATGATTCCTCCAAACACATTCTCTTTTTCAATATTGCTTTAACTTTTCTAGTCCCTTCATTCTTACATATACATTTTTGAAACTGCTTGCCTATATCTCTAAAAAAGTTTGTCGGAATTTTGATAGACATTGTTGCACCTGTAAATCAATTTAGTGAAAATTCACATCTTACTACGGTGAGCCTTCTAATCAGTGAACACTGTCTTTCCATTTATTTATAAATTATTTGAATTATTTCAGAACTCTTTTGTAGTTTTCAGCATACAGACTATGCACATGTTTTAATAGGCTTATATCTAAGTATTTCTTTTTTGTTAAGCTATTATAGATGATATTGTATTTTAAATTTGGGTTTCCAGTTATTCATTTCTATTGTAGAGAAATATACAGTCTTTGTATATTGACCTGTGTTTCCTGTGACCTTGTTACATTCACTTGTTACTTTTAGGAAGTTTTTTGGTTTTGGTAGATTCCTTGAGACTTTCTACATAGGCAAGTATCATCTGCAAATAGGGCAGTTTTATTTCTTCCTTTCCAATCTATATGTCTTCTATTTCCTTTGTTGCTTTAATGAACTAAGACATCTATTACTATATTGAACTGCAGTAGAGAAAGTGGAATCCCTACTTTTTTCCAGATTTTAGGGAAATTATTCAGTTTTATACCATTAAGTATGATATTAACTGCATGTTATTTTATGGAAGCTCTTTATCAGGTTGAAAAAAGTTTTCTTCTATTCCTAGTTTGTTGATAGTTTTATTGTAAATGGGTAATGTGAATTTTGTCAAATGATTTTTCTACATCAATTGATATGATACTGTGGCTTTTATCCTATAGACTGTTTATATGGTGATTATATTGATTGATTTTTAAGTAACTGTTGCATTCCTGGAGTAATCCTCACTTGGTCATGTTGTATTTTTTGTTTCATATATTGGAGGATATGATTTACTAGTGTTTGTTGAGGATTTTATGTCTATGTTCAAGAGAGATATTGTTTATAGTTTTCTCTACTTGTTCTATCTTTGTCTAGTTTGGGAATTAGGATAATGCGAGCCACATAAGATGATTTGGAAAGTGTTCTCTCCTATTTTTTGGGAAGAGACTGTGTAGAATTGATTTTATTTCTTCCCTAAATGTTTTGTAGAATTCACCAGTAAAATCGTATGGAACTGGAATCTCTCTTTTTGAATATTTTAACTAAAAATTTTGTGTATTTAATAGATATAGAACTATTAAAGCTATCTTGTTTTTTCGTAAGTGTGTTTTGGTGGTTTGCATCTCAAGAAATTTATTCATTTCATCTAAGTTGTTGAATTTATGGGTTTCGAGTTGTTCGTAGTATTTTCTTATTATCACCCCCACATGATTCTCAGGTCCCTATTCTCAGGAGAGGAGAGAGAGTTGACTCTGCTCACAATACTGGAGGTCCGGGATGACTGACAGGCTCCATCCCACAGTCTCCACAATTCCTAGTCGAGAGTGGGAAAGTAGACGTAGGTAAAAAGTTCCATTATACAGATTTAGCTTCTACCTGGTTCTTGTTTTGTGTGTGTTTCTGTTAAAATACAATTTATTTAATATGTATTATTGATTCATTAACATTGAAGGCATGACCCATGGTACTATAACGCACGCCTAAACAAAGCTTACCTCAAGACACGTTCTCTCCTTAAGGCACATTGCAGTATTCTTGTGCTTATAAACTCTAGAAAATACTTCAGCAACATGCTTGGCAGGGAGACTTTTAAACAGCAAAACCACCAACAGAAGGTATGAAAATATGAAAAATATGACATTAAATTGACTGAAAAGGACACACTTGTTTACAGTATGAGATCTGAAGCAAGAGGGCAGAACAATGCTTAGTCTGATCTTGGCTGATAAAGTGTGTGGTGGGTGACTCAAGATTTTTGCAAGTCTACACACATCCATGAATGACCTTGAAGCCACTGCCAGTATAGATTTTGGGGTTACAAAGAAATTTTAGGAAGTAGGCAAACGGGAAAATACAAAATGGATGAATTATAAGGATTGTACTTGAGCTCTAAACCTAGGATCCTAAATACCATTGAGAAATAAAGACACTCACTGACAAGTTACTTAAGAAAAGCATATAATTTGACAGTCTTCCTTGACATGTATGAACATACTTAGGTAACAAATATTACAATAATTTCAGGTATTAAGAACTTGAAAGATTCCTGTAAAGACCCCAGCTTTAGAAGTCTTTAGCTTCTTCAGTAACTTTTAATGGAAAAGAATCCCAGGAATCCACATGCAAGGTGGAGATGCCGTTTCTCACTCTCCCGTGTAAGAAAAAATATTCTTAAGAACAGTGGTGTCAGGGTGGGAGTTTTTTCCTTATTTTAGTTTTCTACTGGATAATTGTTATCAATCAGTGTCAATTTAAAAGTAAAGTTAGTGAAGACAGATTTTTTTTCTTTCAAAATTAAAGTGAAATAATTTGTAAATAAAAAATAAAATGCAAATAAAAAAAGAACAAGTGTCCAGGAAGAAACTGCACAGAACAATAATATAAGTCTGTGGTCATTACAGAAAAAAGAGACAAAGGTCACAATTTCTGATTGCATAAATTAACAAAAAGAGGCTCTGTCTGCTAATGATGAGAAAGCTTGGCATTCAATGTTAAATGTCATACTTTGTTTCTCCTCTTTTTTTCCTTTTTGGTGCTGGTTTCAATTGGTACACCATGTCATCTGTAAGAAATGTCAATGCATTTCATTGAAAATAGGACTCTGAAAAAGTTTTCTCTTGAATATAAATGTAAAAACAGCCAGTCATTTAGAAAACAAAAATCAAGTTCTCTCTGGCAGGACTTACATTCAGTAAAATTTCCTACACAATCTCTTGGAATTAAATGCTAATTTTTAAATTACTTATAATTATTGCAAAAATGAACCTGCTTTGAAGAAGAAAGTCCCCAGAACTATATGTAAAAGGAATCAAAAGACTATTTGTCTAACCTAGACCAAATCACTTAGCTTCATCTAAAAAGTAAGGGAGGAAATAACGAATGATAGTGTTTATTGAGTAATTACAAAGCACTAGACACTGTTCCAGTCCCTATGAGATAGGCACTGTCATCATTACCATTTATAGGTCAAGAAACGAAGCCTCTGTGAGATTAAGTATCTTGTCATGTCTTACAATAAGTAGGTGGCCAAGTTGGGATGGAAAGCCAGGCCATCTGGTTCCGAGACCAAAGCACTTGATGCTGCGCTGCCTCCATATAATGAGAAATGTTGCTTCTATGAGAAGAAGAAAAATGAATATGACAGTATTTTTTATTTTTACTTTTAAAATTACTATTTTTTAATTTTTTTATTGAAATATAGTTGATTTACAATGTTGTACCAGTTTCAGGTGTACAGCGAAGTGGCTCAATTATACATATATATATGTATATATATCATATATATATTTTTTCTCTTTTTTACATTCTCTTCCATTATAGCTTATTACAAGATATTGCATATAGTTCCCTGTGCCATACAATAGGTCCTTGTTGCTTATTATATAGAAGCATTTTTTAAATGATGAAGTAATACACACAAGTTAGGAAACATGATGATAATTGTGGGCTTTATTGAATTTGATGTGACTGTGGAGACCTGAATGATGAATACTGACCAGCCAGGTAAAGTGTGTGCATGTGTGCACAAGTTAGGAAACATGATGATAATTGTGAGCTTTACTGAATTTGATGTGACTGTGGAGACCTGAATGATGAATACTGACCAGCCAGGTGAAGTGTGCGCATGTGCATATTCCTGGCAAAGAAAAACACTTGTGAAAACATCCTGGGATTGAAAGGAACTGAAAGGAAGCCAGTGTGACTGGATTTGAGTGTGCAAGTCTAGGGACAGTGGTCAATACAAAGAGGCAAAGTGTATCTAAACTATAGATATTTACTCATACATTGATTTATTTGTTCCAGTAGAACACTAATACAGAGTGTAGGGGTCTCTTTTTGTCATTGGTTGATTGATTGTTTTTGATTGGTTTCCATGTTAGAGATAGACACGCTCAGTGACTCTGGGTGCATGAATGCTGTTACCCTTTTATTTCTAAAACAAGCACTTAAAGAGACTCCACACACTGTAATTTTCAAGTGTTTTGGGCTCAAATCCCCAGTGAAATAAACTGAAAGATGTTTGAGTCTCAAAATAAATAAATAGATAGATAGATAGATAAATAAATAAATAAAAGGGATTTAGCCCATTCAGTTGGAAGCTGGCTGAGTGGTCTCCTTTTGTAACAGAGAACAAACCTGCCTCCATAGTGGATCTACTTCTTTAGCTCTAACGTCTGCACTCTGCTGCCTGTGCTTAGTCACTCTGTCTCTGCAACTTTTGCAGAAGAATATTTTCTCTAGCCTGAAATATACAGGATAGCACATTCTCAAGGCCCTGACCTTTAAAAGTATAAAATTTTCTATTCCTATAGAGACACAAAGTTGCAGAAGAGAGAATAACATGTGTCTTGCTGGAGGTTCACAGGAACATGTGACCAGACCTACGTGGACAGCTGCAAGAACAAAGGATTCCAGCACCAAGAAGTTTGCAGCAACCAACTACAACCCTGTCCCCTTTTAGTGTAAAAAGAAGCCTGAATTCTAACTCAGGTAAAATGGTTCTTTGGGACACTAGTCCACCATCTTCTTGGTCTACTGGCTTTCTGAATAAAGTCACTATTCCTTGCCTCAACACTTCATCTCTTGATTTACTGGCCTGTTGTGCAGTGAGCAGTACAAGTTTGGACTGGGTAACATTTTGACCCTTTCCCCTGGATCTATGTTTTTCCAATTGTGGTACTTATATTCCTTGGGTAAGAGGAATTATACTGGGGACACAAAAAAGTTTAGGGAAAGAAGTTTTAAAATTTTTTACACTTAAAATATTGCTTCAACTCCATTCAGAAGGAAAATTGGCAGAATTCATATTAACAAATCTCAAATTTATTTGTAAATGTCCAGATAACAAATAAATTTTATTTTACATTTAATGCGTAATTAGAAGATTTACTATTTTGTTAGTGGGAGATCTTGTAGCTTTAACCCAGTAGTCATCTTGTTTACCATTGTTTACCATTGTCAATCCATCTACCATTGTAATATGAAAAGATTATGCTTAAAGAATCAGAAATGCATGAAAAGGGCTTGCTGATGAGAGCAGACAATAGCTACATGCATGAGTTCAGAGAGGATTATACAGCTGTTTTTGAAAAACAAGTCTATCATTCAAAAAATCAGAGATTTTTTCTTTTTAATTTTGATTATATAAACACATATTTTCTCCTAAAATTAGATCAATTTCCAGCCACAATTTTCTTCATCAGTATGTTTATAAACAAGTTGAAAATACTGGGGGTTTCTTGATGAGATGAAAATAAAAATTCTGAATACTTTCTGCATGTGATTTTGGATTGTTGTTCGCTGATAGTTTTAAAATGTAATCCTTATAAATTTATGGTTTCAATTGGGAACATGGCTCTGTAGCTAAAAACAGGAGGTTTGTACTTGACTTTGAAATCAGAAAAATATTCAAGTTAAGTAAAGGATCAACTGAATCACGGAGGGCTGCGGCAGGAAGGGAATGCTATGATAGTGAGCTTCCCAAAGTGAATTCAAAGACTGTGCTTCTCCAACCGTAACTGATAAGTTGGTAGTGAGCAGCAAAAGTCAATGTAAAGGTATAAAACATATGCAAATGCTCATTTGTTTATGTTATGCTAGTTTAGAGATACAGGTGTATCTTAATTTTAGTGACCTGCTTGAGGAAACATGGACAATGATACATGAAGCCATCACTCTTTCAAATGACTCTAAAAAATCATCCATGCAAATTTGAAGGGAACTCAGCAGGAATCTTTAAAAGGAAAAAAGAGGTAGTGTTGAGTAGCAAGAAATAAGATAGAAAGTAAAATCGAATAATAAAATAAAGATGTTTGAAACTTCTTTTGAAGTCATTTCAGTTTGCAGTTATCTTGGATGGAAAAGATCAAGAAAGAATAAAAAAATTGACAAAGACATGGGGTGCAAACGTGAGTAAATTTGTTTTTAACAAATGATATATTTAACTTATTTAGAAGACGTGATTTAAAAACCACTTAAGAGGTTGAATTATTTCTCTGAAGTATAAACTGTTTATTATTTTTATTAAAAAATTATAGCATTCCATATAAAGATAAAAATAATACTGAATACAACAAACAGCTGAAGAATAAACAGTGTTATTATTTTGTGTTCATCTTCCAATTCAACTTTGTGGGCTATACACAGAAAGATACATATGTAAATATGTGATAGATAAGTACACAGAACCATAATTATTATTCAAATAAATTAAATCATGTGTAGTAGAAATTAATAGATGAAAAGAAACCCATCGAAAGAACTGGGCAAAATCTGATAAAATTTCCTTACTCAAGTCATATATGCCCTAGTAAGATTTATCTAGCATTAAGAAAATTAAAAATAGTTAGTAGGTTGTTATTTATTTTAAAATATTTTTTTAAATAAACATTTTAATGAAAGTAGAACAAATGTAGAAAAATAAACAAATTATAAGTGAACAAATTATAAACAAATCATAAGCAATGTATTTTCACAGGTGAGCACATCCAGATCACCTCTTCCCAGGGAGATACATAATAAATGCTTGCCAATATCTCAGAAGGTTCCTTCATACTGCCTCATAGGACTTCTCTCTCTTTTTCTCAGAGGCAACATGATTCTCACTTCTAACACCATTGAAACCAAAGGCTAGTTTTACCTGTTTTAGAACTTTTACAATGAAATCACATCATATGTACTCTTGTGTTTGATCTTTAACATTATTTTTGAGAAATTAATCCATGTTCCTGGAGTAGTGTTAGCTTTGTTGATGTACACCATTCCATTATATGAATATACCATATTTTTAAAAACTCTATTTTACTCTTTCCAGTTTTTCCTATTACAAAAATCACTACTATATTTCTGTAGGTATCTTTAAATAAACCTATGTGTTTCTCTGGGAAAATTGCTTTATCACACATTTGTTCACCTTTAGGAGATTCTGACAAATGGTTTTCTAAATTGTACCAATTTAGACATTCACCAGCAGCATATAACTGTTCCAGATGCTTCACATCCTCATCATTGTTTAATGTTGTTAGTCTTTTTAATTTTAGGTATTTTTGTGGATATTTCCTGGAATCCTACATTTACTTAATGATTAATGGGGCCAATGTGTTTATTGGCCATGTTGATAACCTCTTCCATGAATTGCCTTTTAAAGTCTCTTCCTCATTTTTGAAATTGGTTAACTAATTTTTCCTTATTGATATGTAAGAATTCTTCACATACTCTAGATATGAGGCCTGTCTTAGTTCATTTGGACTGCTATAACAGAAAAACACAGATTAGTTAACTTATAAAAAACAAAAATTTATTTCTTACAGTTCTGGAGACTGGGAAGTCCAAGGTTAAGGCACCAGAATGCTTGGGTTAAGGCCCTCTTCCTGGTTCATAGCCAGCAACTTCTGTGTCCTCACATGGCGGCAAGGGTAAGTGTTATCTGTGGGTTTTTTTTTTTATAAGAACAGTAGTCCCATTCATAAGGGTTCCATTCTCATTACTTAAGCACCTCCCAAAGGCCCCACTTTCAAGTACCATCACCTTTGAGGGTTAGGATTCAGTATATGAATTTTGGGAAGACACATTCAATCCATAATAAGGTCTTATACGCATTAAAAATTGCTAACATCTCCCACTCTGTGGTTTGCCTTTTACCCCTGTAATGGTAGATTTTTATGAATAGAAAGTCTTCATTTTATGAACAGAAAGTCTTCATATTTTCCTTTATGGTTTGTCCATTTATTGACCATTTAAGAAATCCATGCACACTCCAATGGCATGATGATATTATTCTAATATATTCTATAAGCTATATTGTTTTACTTTTTACACAGAGATCTATGATCAGTCTGGAATTGGTTGTTGCAACTGGGTAGAGGGCTCAGGATTCATTTATTTTCCTTCGTGTGCATATCTAGCTAAGCTGTGGCTGTTTAAGAGGCATTCTTTTTCTCTGTGCAGTATAAATGTTTTCAAAGCATGTGTCTATGTATATGTAGGTTTGTTTCTTGATTCCTTTTGATGTTTCATTGTCTGTTTGTCTATTCTTGTGCTAATACTACATAATTTTAGTTATTGTAAGTTTAAAATAATTCTTGATATCTGTTTGCATAAGTTTTCTAACTTCGCTCATCTTCAAAGTTGCTTTGGCTGTCCTTAACTCTTTAAATTTCCATATCAATTTTGGAAATAGCCTGTGAATTGAAAAACTTCTGGGATTTTGAATTGGATTTCATTGAATCACTATTGCTCTGGGGATAACTGACACCTTTACAATATTAAGCTTTTGAATCTATGAACATGGCATACCTTTCCATTTCTTTAGGTGTTCAGAAATAGATTCATTGGAAACCAATCAGATCCTCTTGCCCTCATCTCTTAGTGCACATCACCAGCCCAGTTTCTAAATGACAGCAACCACATTTTTTTGTTATTGCTGAAAGCATTCTCAGTCCCCTGGAGACTCTTTGCTGCCTGCAGTAGCAAATCAGAATTTCCAAGGAATTAACTCTGTTAGGAGAACTCAACCAACGACTGATAGGAGCTGTATAGCCCAGTTCCTTTGCTTATCAGTTAGATACCTCTGAAGTTTGTATTTTACACCAGCTCTCAGAGTTCCCCCTTGGAATTAAACTTCATTTACCCAGAGTAGTAACATTAGTAGATACTGTTATTTGGATAAGGAAATTATATTTTTTCTTTGCTATGTTTAAATCATGAGTGAACCATCAATTTTGTCACCTGTTTTGGACTTATTGAGATAATCATAAGATTTTTTTCCCCTTTATTCAACAATATAGCATTTACATTGATTGTTTTGTAGGGGTAGACAATGGCATTCTTGGAATAATAATTTTAAAAACTCTCAGTTATGATGTGTTATCTTTCTTATGTATTGCTAGATTTATTTTGTTCATATTTTGATTATTTAAGTTTGCACCTATGATTATGAGAGTGATCTATAATTTTCCTTTGTTATACCGTCCTTGTCATGGTTTGAAATCAGAGTTATTCTGGTCACATTGTGAGTCAGGAAGTGTTTTCTCTTTTCCAATTCTCTAATTTCAAAGAAAATTGTGTAAGACTGTTGCTTCTTTTCCTAAAATGTTTAGAAGAATTTACTAGTAAAACATTCTGTGACTAGAGTTTTCTTTGTGGGAGGATATTTAATTAATTTCTTTGATATATGACTACTAAGTTTTTCAATTTCTTCTTCTTCTGTCAGTTTTTATTGGTTATGTTTTTCTCAGCACTTGTCCATCTCATCAAAATATCTTTTTTAATATTGATAGGATCTGAAAGTTGTATACCTTTTCATTGTTGGAGTTGGTAATTTATACACCTCGCTTTTTACATAATCAGTTTTTTTGTTTGTTTGTTTTTTGTTTGTTTGTGGTACACAGGCCTCTCACTGTTGTGGCCTCTCCCATTGCGGAGCACAGGCTCTGGATGCGCAGGCTCAGCGGCCATGGCTCACGGGCCCAGCCGCTCCATGGCATGTGGGATCTTCCCGGACCGGGGCACGAACCCGTGTCCCCTGCATCGGCAGGCAGACTCTCAACCATTGCGCCACCAGGGAAGCCCGGGAAACATTTTTATGTCAAGCTTTGGAAGATATAGTTGGTCACAAGAAATATTTCTACAGGGCAGAAGTGTAACAAGTGCAACCTAAAATTTAAAAAAAACTCTTAAGTCTGAAAAGTCTATATAAAGTTACCTTTATTCAAACAAAATCTGAGAGTTGACCATGAGCAGACCTATACTGAAGGATCTTTAACAAGATATATTTCAGGAAACTGAATCCAATATGAAGTGAGTTGGCAAGAAGCAGTTATGAACAAAGAAATTTGTGACTATATAAGACAGCCTAAAAATACAGAATGTGAAAGCCAATAATAATTGTAGGAAATAATGGGGGAGGGTAAAAACAATGTGGAACTAAAATATTGGACAGCAATAAGTTAAGGGAAAGATGTTAACCAGAGTTAAAATGTTCTCATTATTATTCATGAGGAGAGAAGGGATATAGATTCTCTCTAAATTAAACATGTTAAAGAAGCAAAGGAAAAAGACGGCATATAGAAAGCATAATATTGCATGGCAGAAAAATGCAAAATATCTGTATTTAATTTGTATTTATTTATTTGGCCATGCTATGTGGCATGTGGGATCTCGGTTCCCGGACCACAGATCGAACCCATGCCCCTTGCAGTGGGAGTGGGGAGTCTTAACCACTGGACTGCCACGGAAGTCCCAAAATAGTATTTAAAGCAAATGTAAAGAGATTAATTTTACTGGTTAAACTAAAAAATTACAAAATAAAAGTTATTAGTGACATTATCTGAATGTTAATGACAAAAATTTTAAAACAACTGGAAAGATGGAAGAGATAAGCTACATAAATACCAACCAAAGAGAAGTTTTATTTTATTATCAGAAAAACGTGATAAAAGCAATAACTTTACTCTCAAAAACTTGAGAGTAAAGCAATTTTGAACCTTGTACATTTAATGATATAACTTTAAAATACATTAAAGGAGAAATTGACAGAAGGAAAAGGAAAACTGAAAAACTTCAGTCATAGAGGGAATTTTTGCACATCTCTTTTGAGAAAGAGTGTAGGGGAAGTGTTGATGAATTGAGACATTTAAAATAAGTGAGAACAGAGAGAATACAACCAGTCTCTTATAATGTTGATTTATGAGCAAAAACATGGATATTAAAAATATGATGGGGCTTCCCTGGTGGCGCAGTGGTTCAGAGTCCGCCTGCCGATGCAGGGGACACGGGTTCGTGCCCCGGTCCGGGAAGACCCCACATGCCGCGGAGCGGGTGGGCCCGTGAGCCATGGCCGCTGAGCCTGCGCATCCGGAGCCTGTGCTCTGCAACGGGACAGGCCACAACAGTGAGAGGCCCGCCTACCGCAAAAAAAAAAAAAAAAAAAAAAATTATGCTGAGTGAAAAATGCTAGCTGTGACAGGGTATGAATGATATGACTTGAACTGTTTTTGAGAATAAGAATGCTATTAGTACTTATGTTAGAGCAATGAATGTAAACCAGACTACCCTGAGTAAACTGGAATGTAAATTCTCATTCAATATAATATCATTGAAAAATTTAAATACACAAAACAATACTATAAAAACACATATTTCACAAATATGTTGAAAAACAGTAAAAAAGTATTCTAGGAGAGAAGAGGGAGAGAGAGATGAGGGAATTGACGTTTACCATATCTGATAGACAGAATAATGCTCTAACCCCCAACCACGATGTCCACACCCTAATCCCTGGAACCTGTGAATACGTCAGGTTATGCGGCAAATGAGGATTAAGTTTGCAAGTGGAATTAAGGTTGCTAATAGGGCACAGTGCTGTGATGTGGGGAGGACTAGACCCTCTGATATGTCTTTGAAGATGGAGGATCTCACATACTCTTAACTCTCAACCAGGAAGTTTTCCTTTCATTCATCCTATATGGGTTCTTGTCCTTAATCCTTATCCCTTTTCTTTCTATCTCAGTTATTCCTTTTCTTGGTGATTTCTGCTCCTAATTCCCCAGTGTTGCTAGCTGCACATCTTAAAATTACATATGTAGCTGGAATTCTCCTTCAATTCGTCATACTGGTGGGTGTTTTAGTTTGCTAGGGCTGTGGGAACAAAGACCCCAAACTGAGTGGCTTCAACAACAGAAATATATTGTCTCTCGGTCTGGAGGCTAGAAGCCTGAGATCAAGGTGTCAGCAGGAATGGTTTCTTCTGAGGGCTGTGAGGGAGGATCGTTCTGTGAGTTTTGCCTAGCATTCTGTAGTTTGCTGGCCATCTTTGGCATTCCTTGGCTTATAGAAACATCACTCTAATTTCTTCCTTTATTTCTAAGTGGTGCTCTCCCTGTGTGTGTGTCTGTGCCCAAAGTTTCCTTTTTATAAAGGTTCCAGACATATTGGATTAGCGGCCCAACTTTCTCCATTATGATCTCATCTTAATTAATTAATTAAGTATCTGCAAATACTCTGTATTTTCAAATTAGTTTACCTTCTGAGGTACTGGAGGTTAAGGACCTCAATATACAAATTTGTTTTTGAAAGGGACAGAATTCAACCTGTAACAGTAGCTGAGAAATGAGGAAGCCTGTGGAACCCACTCTTTGCCATTACTTTTTGAATTTAAAATTTTAAACAGATTATTTAGCAGATATTTTTCCAGGGAAAAATGCTTATCAAAAATATATTTTAACATACTTTTATTGCACTCATTATATATTTGCAAAGGAAATAAAATTGAGTTGAACAATGATAGCTCTTTTTCTGGAACTCATTGTCTGGAACTCAATATGGTGACAGTGATGGATGAGAGACAGCATTTTCAGTCATCTCCCACGGTTGGATAAAGTCTTTTGACAAAAATCTTTGTGATAATAAAGAGATTTACAGTCCATCAGAGGATCTTTCAATGCATTGTATGATAAGTGATTTGACCTCTCATCAAGTAGACCTACTAACTGACCTTTGGGTCCTGACTTGTATTTATTAGCTTCTGGACACAGGTATTGCTCTTGACTCATGAAAGAAAAGTCTAACTTCTTTCTAGGAACTTTGTTCTCCTTGACTCCAACCACTCTAAATAAATCTATTTCCTCATGTGTGGTTCGCAAATATTCAATCAGCCAACAATATTTTACTTTTAATTTTTTTCTAATTGCTGCTGACAAGTATTCTCTTCCCACAACAAAATTTATGAAAACAATGGAGATGTTCACCACATTGCAATTGTCTCAGTAATATTTTTAAATGTTAGCACCAAATACTAACAGCTTAAAATCATTTGTGTTCTTTGGCTAGGTTTTATTTTTCTCTAGCGTGTTTATTTTTTCCCCATAAGCAGTGTTTCTCTTCTTCATCATATTCAGTCTAAAGAATGCTTTTTAGGTGTATATTACCTTTTAAGATGATTATTTTAATAGATAAGATATGCACATAATCCACATTCAAAGCTAATAAAATGGAATTCAGTGAGAGGTAATTCTCTTGCCCACTCTGTACACTAGTTGATATTTAAGCCTATCTCACAGACAAACTGTATTATCAATTTCTCATGTACGCTCCCAGAGATATTGTATTTATTTATGAGTGTATATATGCCCTTATAACTGCAGGCAATTGTATACCTTACATACTTTTATAAAACCTAGTTTTTTTCTTTTGATAATATATCTCATTGGGTATTCTATATAGGTCAAATTGGAGCTGCCTTTTGCTTTTTAACTTCTGAATAGCTTTCCATTGCACTGACCTACCTTCATTTGTTAAATAGCCTTATGTTGGTGGACATTTGGGTTGTTTTCAATCTTTTGCTCTTACAGAACAATGTTGCAGTAAATATCTTTGTACATAAATCTCTGCAAACTTTTTGAAATACAGTTGCAGGATAAATTCCTAAAACTGAATTTCTCAGTAGAAGAATAGGTATATTTGTAAGAGATAGATGATAAATAGATCAATATTGCCAAATTGTACTCTATAGTGATTGATAACATCAATTTTTAAAGAAAAATATTTTCTTTTAGGAGCCAAAGAGCTAAATATTAATAATATATTATGCTCAAGTATATCAGTTACCTCAATGACAAAAATGGGACTGCCATATACTTTTAAAGTGACTATGTAACTGTAACCAAGAGAGTTTAATTCCAGAATCTTACTTTGGTGAGGAGGAGGCAGAGAGTTCCTTGTGGTATTTGGCTTAGGGATTTTTGGTTGGGTCATTTAAAAATGAAATCAAAATAAAGTTTGTAACCCATGCATGAGGGTTTGGTTTGGCTTTAAAAACCTAATTTATATTGAAGAGGGAGAAAAAAGGAGCTTGTGGCTAGATTTTTTCCATAGTAGTTTGCATATATTTCATTATAACTTGAAAGATATAGAGAACATCATCACAGTCTGACTCATACAGCAATTTGAACTTTAAGTCTATAAGAAGGATATGTTAATTTTATTCACTTTCTAATAGTGAAAAAGAGGGAGTGGAAGACACATTCTTTCTTCTGTTTGGAAATTTGGTATTTTCAAGCTTTATGCCTCATGCATTTTCCCGGTATAGCTTTCTGGAAAAACAAATGCTCATATATTTCCTCGAGCTTTCCTTAATACCCCAAATGCCTTAGAGCATATTTAAATATTCACTGGAGTGGAAACACTCCTTGAAGAATATATTTATGCATTAAATAAAAATCTTAAACTCTGATTGCCTACAGCATAATATGGGTATTAACCACACTTTTAAAAGGAAGAATTCCTTAAGAAGAATGTTGCAGAATTCTAATAAGGAGATTTCTATAAAAATCCACAGTAATTTTCCATCTTGTAAATGTCTTTTTAAGTACTTTAGAAACCTTTTTTTCTCTTTTAGCTACTCCCAGGGCCCTAGTCCATCCAATATATTTTCATCGTTTTCCAATTTTCAATCAACCACAAAATACTGCAAAATTCTTGTGCATCTTCAGAAAATAACCAATTCTCAAGTATGTATGAGGAAGTTAATAAGTCTAAATTCCATAAAGGAACTATCAGACCCATTTGACCAAGTCATAAGAACTAATCAATTCTTGTTTGTTACTTACGCCATGAAATAGCCAAAATTACTAATTGCAAAGGAATACACACACATACACACAGTTTTTGATTAACTCACTTTTTTTTGTTTTGTTTTTTCAAACACCTGGTGAATTAAACATTGTACATAGTTAAATCTCCCTTTAGATCAGTTTTGTTTGCTATAACAAGTCTCACATCTACCTTACACTAAATTGTTTAAAGTTCTAATGCATGTAAACATATATAAATGTAGCATATTTAATGTCTATGCCCATAATAGATACAAACATTAACTGTATTTGTAGAACATTATACATTTTTTAGTGAAAATAGGCGAGTAGAAAGTCTCCTGTCCCTCATTTGACTGATAGTGATCTATGAGGTGACCTGCCCAAAGTCAAACACTGAATTCTTTCAGCTACCTTATATAGGCAGCATCTGTAGAATGGGTTAGTAACACTGAGTTTATAATACTGAGAAGAATGGGTCTGTAGTAGTAATACTGGTGTAATATGAGGGCTAAGATTTTTTTTTT
The DNA here is from genome assembly GCF_003031525.2 of Neophocaena asiaeorientalis asiaeorientalis. Classification (NCBI taxonomy): domain Eukaryota; kingdom Metazoa; phylum Chordata; class Mammalia; order Artiodactyla; family Phocoenidae; genus Neophocaena; species Neophocaena asiaeorientalis. The sequence continues at coordinate 1,271,935 of NW_020175674.1, read as the reverse complement.
TTTGACGCATAGATATTATCACGGCACCATTTGTTGAAAAGACATCTTTTCCTCCCATTGAATCCATTGAATTGTGTTTGCTCCTTTATTGAATATCAATTGTCTGTATATGTGAGGAATATTTCTGGACTTTTAATTCTTCTCCACTGATCTATGTTTGATCCTACACGAATACCACATTGTCTTGCTTATTCTAGCTCTATAATCTTTAAGTCTTGATGCCAGGTAATGGAAGTCTTTTGACTTCATTCTGCTTTGCCAAAATTGTTCCGGTTATTCTAGGCCCTTTGCATTTTCATAAAAACTCTTAGAATCAGCTTGTGTATGTCACAACAACAACAAAAAAAACCTAGGGTTTTTTTTTTTAGGCTTTTGATAAGGCTATAAATCAACTTGGGGAAACCTGGCATTTCATGATTCTGAGTCTTCCCATTCATGAGCCTGGGATGTCTCTCAATTTAGTAAGGTCTTTAATTTCTCTCAGCAGTGTTTTGTCATTTCTAGGGTATAGACTTCCCAAGTATTTTATTAAACTTGTCCATAATCATCTCATATTTTTATGCTATTATAAATTATGTTTTTATTTTTAAACATCAATTTCCAATTTTTCATTATAAGTATATAGAAAGTGTTGATTTTTTTACATTGAATTTTTTTTTTTTAAAGAAGATTTTGGGAGTAGGAGTTTATTTATTTTTGCTGTGTTGGGTCTTCTTTTCTGTGTGAGGGCTTTCTCTAGTTGTGGCAAGCGGGGGCCACTCTTCATCGCGGTGCGTGGGCCTCTCACTATCGCGGCCTCTCTTGTTGCGGAGCACAGGCTCCAGACGCGCAGGCTCAGTAGTTGTGGCTCATGGGCCTAGTTTCTCCGTGACATGCGGGATCCTTCCAGACCAGGGCTCGAACCCGCGTCCCCTGCATTAGCAGGCAGATTCTCAACCACTGCGCCACCAGGGAAGCCCTACATTGAATTTTTAATTATGACTTTGCTAAAAATAATTATTTATTCTAGGACTGCATAGATGGCCGCTCACTTGCCTGTGTGCAGAGCCAATTCTGGCCACAACATGTAAGAACAACAGTAAAGTGGAAGTGGAAACCTGCTTCAGTAGCTTCTATCAGTTGCTCCAGGTCACTATTCACCTTTGTGAATTTTGGAAAGTTTGATCTGCTTCCCATCTTGATTAGATGTGGAGGCCTTGGAACTGTCTTGGCAAGGGTCTTGGCACAGGTCCGCTATCTAGGTCTTTCACTGCCAAGCCCCAGTGGACTTCGTGTGTGACTTGAACTGTGCTCTTTTTAACACGAGGCAAATAGAAATGAACCACAAAGAGTGGAAGGCTCTAAAACAGTAAAATAAACATTTGTGAATACACAAAATAAATATACTATACATCTTTATAAGTTAGATACACAACCCGGGATGTAACACTGTTGTTTGGAAGGGGGTGTGAGGACGTCTTTAAACATACAGATAACAAGCTGTAAAATTTTCTGCCCATCACCATTACAAAAAAAATGTGTTTCTATATACATATGTATATGTATGCATATCCTTCAGTAAAATCTAAATAATGGACATTTTGGATATCAAGTATCTAGAAGTGGCACAAAAGCTGTTGAATGTGGGAAAAAGTGAAGAGTATTTTAAATGTGTATGTTTCATATTTTGATCCCCAAAGATTTAAAGTTTGTTTTTCCCCACTGTGAAATCAAGGGGTAAGAGCCACACATCTGGGTTTTCCTTGTAGCCGAACAATACATTGGTTGGATCTGGGTTCGTTTGGGCATCCCGGGGGCCCGAACAGCCATCCCACATTCTCAAGCCCCCTGGAATTCAGAGTCTCTGTGGACACCGGCTGTGTAAATAGGAGGCTCAGCCAGAGTGGCACTTGTGGCCTTCTACCCACAGAGGGTCAGTGTTTAGCAAAACTCTATAGTTTTAGCTTTCAAATCCCCAAGTCCCCAATTTTGTAACCTTTCTTAGCTTTTTACTGAAATTTCTTCCCTAAGGGAGGGAAGGAGAGAGAAGAGAGTTTGCTACTTCATTCTCAGGTTTTCAAGCATGTTATTAGCGTGACCAGCAAATCTCTGAAGGCCGCACAGAAGCCACGCGCTGCTGCTTCAGAGAACTATGGGAGAATTCTTCTGGGGGATTTATTGTTTCTGAGAAGGAACAGTTTTTGGATCTTATTTCCCCGACCAGGGATGGAACCTATACCCGCATAGTGGTAGCCCGGAGTCTTAACCACCAGACCATCAGGGAAGTCCCAGAAGGAGTTTTAATTTGTAAACACTTTGCATTTGGGGGGCCATTTTCCAGGATACCCTTTACAATCATATTTTCTAAGTGATCTGAGGGTTTCTGAACTGAATTCTGCCTTGTCTCCTTCATTTCCTCTGGGATAAGCTTGCTGTGTGATTGCAACATCCTGAAGTCTCAGGAGCTTTGTACTTATAACTGGAACTGGATAAGCCTGTCTCATGTTAAGTGCTTAATAAATGTTGGATGAACTTAATTACGTTAAGAAATAGAATTGAATATTACCAGAGAAGGTTTTAACCTGCTATGACCTTGGTTAAGCTTCTTTATTGTTTTGGACCACCTTCTCTCATAAATGATACGAGGAGTTTGAAACAAAGTCTCTAAAATTCCTTCCATTTTTAAAACTATTTTATTATGCATTGGTAAATTGCAAAAGGTAATTTAAAAATACATAGACGTTACCTATATAGAAACATTTTGCACTGCATCCTAAGTTTTGACTGACTGTTAGCTTTTATTTATGCTATATAAATATAGCCTAGGGTTTCGGGTTTTTTTTCTTACATGATGCAAAAATTAGTAGTTATAACTGAAGATCCTATTACAACCATTTGTTTAGTCTACTTTTCCTAACTAGCTTGTTATGCATTTTGCTATATTTAGAAATTGACTGGTAGCACTGAGGTCACATATATGAAGCAATATCCAAAGATTTAAAAAAGGAAGAATTCAAATAAAATATGATTACATAAAATGCCATGTTTTATTGAAAAATAGCTAATAAAATGAAAAGAGAAAGCTAAAACATGTACCCCTCTTAAGAAGGCACAACTTGCTGGGTATCTTTATCTTAATTTGTCTGAACAATTTCACTATTTTAAAAATCTTTGAGACTACTCCTTCTGTTTTTTTGTGAAGTTGTTTTCTTAGTGAAAAGCCATTTCCCCATAAAGTTATATTTTCAAATTTGTCTACCCAGTGTTTTCCAGAGCATGTTCCGTGTGGGATAATAGATGTTTTAAAATTTTTAAATGGAGTCTCTTGTGAAATAAGTTTGAGAAACACTGAATTAAATAAAATTGAACGGATCATGGCAGGTCTGTCTAAAGACTATGTAGTAATGTACATTATAAATATCCAACAGGGGGTAAATAGCAAGTGGTGATTTACAGACTTCACCATGAGCCTCTTAATGGAAAGAAATATACACAATGGAAAATGCTACGGAGAAAATGTTAAAAAAATTTTAATTTACAGAATTGTAAATGGTTAAGAAATCTCACTACTTAACAATACATTATTTTCCCTTCCATAGCATGTGTATATTTGTGTAATAGACACAGTGAACAGAATAATGGGTTTCTTGATATCAGTGAAAATTAAGATGTTTCTCCCTTTTGATAGAAATTAATTTTTCAGGGAACCCTAAAATCTTCAGTATTTTGAAAAAAGCTAGCTATATATTGTATAAAACTTTTCCTTCTTTATGATCGCCTACAATCATGTCATGAAGTTTGTTCCAGCTGTTAGATTTCTGATTTTGGCACTTAAATAATTTCTGCCCAATAAATGTTGACTTAAAACCAGTTCTGAGTCTCCTTTTAAAGTTTGCTTTGACTGTAGTCTTGACATGTTTCTGTATGTGTGACTTCGCACATCTGGACACCAACATATTTCAATTTACATTATTCAGTTTCTGGTCCAAGCCTAAGCTAAATGAAAACATTTATGTTGCCTCCTTCATTAACAATCCTTCCAGGAAACTGTTTGGATTAAAATTTTTGTTTTACTCTTCTTTAAGGCCCCTTCCAAACTTTGATGTATGCATGTCAGACACCCTAGGTTAGTCTAGGTCTAGTACATGATTTTTGGTTTGCAAACCTAAGAGTCATATGAATTACCTAAAGAGGTGGTTAAAAATTTTAATTTCTGGGACCCTTCTTCTAGACATTTTGACTTATTTCATCTTGAATGTTATACACTCCCAGCCTGATTTTGATGCACTGCCAGACTTGAAAACCACTGTACTATATATTATATGATAAATATTTTAAATGATGCTAAGCTAGTGATCCAGTGGAATGTGTAAGAAGAAACGAAGATTAGATGTGGAATTTAAAATTGGTATAAACTCATCTGTATTATCTCATCAGAAGTTATAATATCTAGAATTAATTGCTGGCATATCTGCATCTTTTAATCAGATTCTCTCATATATATAACTTATAGCAATTACATGAATATAGAAGGATAGAAATTCTGTCTGATCCAGAATGCCAAGTCACCATTGCAATTGATTCATCTTAACCAGGTGTCAACGTATAAAAGTACAAATGATTTTAAGCATTTTCCCTAACCATTATAGGAAAGTAGAGGCTAAACTTCTTTGGAAAGAAACTTCCTTTGATGCATAGACTAGATTAGGACATCCTCTTTTTCATTTTTCTATAACCATTCTGTGTCTTAGTATCTTCTATAAACTGAGGCTAATAATAATATTTAACTCATAGGGTTGTTACTTAAATGAGTCGTATGTAACATTTAGAACAGTGTCTGGCACTTAGTAAGAATTCATAAAAATCGCTATTATTTTATTGTCATTCCAGCAATCTCCTTTTCTCTAGTCAGAAGTAAGCCTAAATAAATTGCCATTCTGTTAGGGGTACTTCTTTCTGGCTTTTCCTACTCTAGGAACCAGACTCCTGAGTACAACTGTCAGAGGTGATATTCTCCTTCTTGTATCTACCTAGAACAACATACTGTGATTATTTAACCTGGAAATCTATAAGAATTATAATAGAAATGATCGGATAGTTTTGAGGAAAAAATGTTTATAGTTTACTATGAAATGGTATTAAAATTGAACATCCAGGGCTTCCCTGGTGGCGCAGTGGTTGGGAGTCCACCTGCCGATGCAGGGGACGTGGGTTCATGCCCCGGTCCGGGAAGATCCCACATGCCGCGGAGCGGCTAGGCCCGTGAGCCATGGCCGCTGAGCCTGCGCGTCCGGAGCCTGTGCTCCACAACGGGAGAGGCAACAACAATGAGAGGCCAGCGTACCACAAAAAAAAAAAAAAAATGAGCATCCATACTTATTTTCAAGTTTTTCACACAAGAAATTCATGCAAATCTCCTAATTTGTCAAGCCATTGTTTCTTCTTGAGCGCTATATGGATTTGTCTTCTTGTGTTATTCTTATCCTATTGATCTTCTTTATGTGGACCACTCATCATGGCTTCAAACAACATGTGTTCATGGCACATTTCGTTTGCTGTAGCTCAACTTTATTTTTCACACTGTTGGTTATGTGAAATATATTTACATGCTCTTATGTGGTCAGCAGTGAAAGACAATGTTTATTTTATGTAGCTACTTAGAAACTTGATCCAAGTTCATCGTCAATAGAGTCTTAGTAATTGGGTCCTTCCGATCAGGAATTTACTTGTCACACCAGGAATTACTTTACTTTCTATCTGAGGCTTTCTGAAGACATCAGTGGAAGCCATGTCAACATACTGGGATCTTAAAAGTGTGTGTGGGTTGGGGGGGTGTTTGTGTATGTGTGAGCATTTATGTGTGTGGAGCGGTGTTGGTTTGTTCCTTATTTCAGTCAGACTCCAATTAGCAGGAACACAGATATCACAAAATTTCTTTATGCTTAACAACATCCAAATTTTGTCTTGGGTACATGTAGGCTATATTTGCATACATTGCTGATTTGTCTTTTTTATCACATTTGTAAGTAGGTAAGATTTTAGTTCGCAGATCTGCATTTGTTTTATCTTGCACAACTCACGCTCTTATATTGATTTATTCAAAATATTTGCTTCACTATTGAATAAGACACACAAGGCACTGTTCTCACTGATCTCTTAGTTTATTTTTATTTATTTCTTTTTCTTTTTTTCCTTTTTTTAACATCTTTATTGGAGTATAATTGCTTTACAATAGTGTGTTAGTTTCTGCTTTATAACAAAGTGAATTAGTTATACACACACATATGTTCCCATATCTCTTCCCTCTTGCATCTCCCTCCCTCCCACCCTCCCTACCCCACCCCTCTAGATGGTCACAAAGCACCGAGCTGATCTCCCTGTGCTATGCGGCTGCTTCCCACTAGCTATCTGTTTTACGTTTGGTAGTGTATATATGTCCATGTCACTGTCTCGCTTTGTCCCAGCTTACCCTTCCCCCTCCCCGTGTCCTCAAGTCCATTCTCTAGCAGCTCTGCATCTTTATTCCCGTCTTGCCCCTAGGTTCTTCTGACCATTTTTTTTTCTTTAGATTCCATATATATGTGTTAGCATACGGTATTTGTTTTTCTCTTTCTGACTTACTTCACTCTGTATGACAGTCTCTAGGTCCATCCACTTCACTACAAATAACTCAGTTTCGTTCCTTTTTATGGCTGAGTAATATTCCATTGTATATATGTGCCACATCTTCTTTATCCATTTATCTGTTGATGGACACTTAGGTTGCTTCCATGTCCTGGCTATTGTAAATAGAGCTGCAATGAACATTGTGGTACGTGACTCTCAGTTTAGACATGAAGTTTCTAGTATGGTATTGTAATATGGGTTTGATTTGATTCTTGACATTGCTTGGGCTTAATATGAGTGTGGTTCTAGGATAATTTGAAAATGCTTAATTAGCTACACAGGGATATGCTCTATTCTGTTCCACAGATTTATTTGTAAATTTTCATTCAAAAATTGAAGTATTATACTATTATCATCCAGATTTCTAGCTACCTAGTACCTTGTCTTCAGTAAGGTGCAGACTCTAGAATATAGGATTTTATTTATTGAAATCTGCCTCTTTAGGGGAGAGTCTTAAACATTTTGAAACTTATGTATTCTTTTCTCCTTTAAAGAGTACTTACAGAATTAATTAAATATTAGTATTAGGTGATAACCTACTCAAAATCCAAACTATGTGTTCAGAGGGGATTATGCTTTTTCACTCTTCTAAGAAAGACATTGCTTTATGTAAGTTAATGGGCCAACTTCATTCATTTGGAATGTTGAGGTTGAATACATTTTTAGCCTTTTTACCTAATAAGGTAAACCATTCATATTGGGTTTATTTAAACTAAACTTGGAGAATGATCGCAGATGAGGTTCATGGTACCCGAGAAACTCTCAAACCACAAGAAAAGGCTTGTAATCATCAATAATATGTTACAAAATCCAAGATGAAATGTAATCAGGATATGTTTATCACTCCATAAGAAAAAAATATGTAATACAGACTTCTGAATTGCAGTGTTTCATCAGATCTATCAACTGCCAAAGACTGCATAATCTGTTTCTGTGACAGGACTGTGACTTAATTGCTCTTGTGGTCAACTAGTTATGTAGTCAATTACTTTGGGGGGATGAAGCTGAAATTGAACACAATTTTAAGACTAATCTCTGAACTAACTTTTCCTCAGTAGAAAGGCCCACTGTCAGTGATATCTGTCTTGTGATACTTTCTGGGATGCACCACATTTCAACAACTATTACTCCAAAATTTATTTTAAACAGGTGTGTCTAAGGTACATATTTCAATGAATTACATCTTCTGACTAGGTAATCTTATATTGATGATGAGTTCCCATGACAAGATGTATGAACTAGCTCAGATGCTCTTCTTTATATATATTGATCAAATAATACTTATAATTTAATATGTAAAAAGATCTGAGGCCTATTTTCAAATGAAGAGAGGAATGTTATTTCTACAAATAGGAGACTTTGGGAAGAAAAGCTTAGGAAATAATATCTAGGAATAAAATATGGAAATAATTATTTTCAATAGATTCATCAATTATGAGATTTCATTCATAGGCAGACACACAAGCACACCTCAACACTGAGGACTTATAGATACAGTTAATTATGCACAGTGGATATCTCTGGTCTTGGTGAAGAAGGAGGCAGATTTCCTTTGAATAGAAGTAGAGATAATATGCCATTACTCCCCCTTCAAGGTCCATTCTTAAGGTCTTTCATACAAGTTCACACCTCTCTCCTTGTCCATGCCTCCCTGATCAATGGATCTATGGAGATTATGGTATCTAGTAAGGCTGGAACATGTTGATATTGGAATGGGAGTTCTTTAATCAATAAAATATCCCCAAAAGTCCATTTTTGTTTTGACAAGTAGAAAAGTTTTTTTTTTGGTTCAAATAAGACTTTTAAATTCTTCAGTCAATTTTTGTGCCAAAGATTCTGAAGATGAGATTGTCCTATTAAACTCGTGAAGTGACTTTGTATTTATGAAGTGAAATATTCATAAGATATGTTCTTTAGATCCACTTTGATATTGGTGAGATGTTGCTACCCATATATTAATTCTTAAGCAAGTTATCCTCAGACAACCATTCAGATAGGCAGAGACTTTAATCTCTTTTTCTGAAGTCACCTTTTTCTCCATTTAAGGAAAAATTTAATTCTATTGTCTGACTGACCAGAAGCATGCGTTACCAATAGTCCATTGACAACATGAGACTTTACTTACTGAAAAGCTGTTGCTTGACCAGCTTCTGCAACTGCTCTTTCAATTTGTCCACATATATTATTTAAATTCTTGATTTAAATAGCCCCCATTATATATTTTTAATAACAGCTTTACTTAGATATAATTCACATAGCGTACAATTCATCTATTTAATGTGTACAGAGTGTGGCCAGAATGATAGAGTAGGAAGTCTCTGAGTTCACCCCCACCCACAGACACACCAAATTTACTGACTAGCTTCTTCCAAGGTTCACCAGTGTTTTAGCATGTAATAGTAGTTCGTTTCTTTTCACTCCTAAATAATATTACAGTATATGAATATACCACATTTTATTTATCCATTTATGAGTTGATAGACATTTGGGTTGTTTCTATTTTTTGGCTATTATGAATAACATTGCTATCAACATTTGTGTGCAAGTTTTTGTGTGGACAAGTTTTTTTCATTTCTCTTAAATACATACGCAGAAGTGAAATTGCTGGGTCATATGACAACTCTACCCTTAACATTTTGAGAAATAACCAAATAAGTCTAATTTTCCAAATAAGCTGCATCATTGTGCGTTTTTACCAGTACTAGATAAGGATTTAATTTCTATACACCCTCATCAACACTTGTTTTTATTTATTTTTATTTATTTACTAAAAATTTTTTTTTTTGCTGTACGTGGGCCTCTCACGGTTGTGGCCTCTCCCGTCGTGGAGCACAGGCTCCGGATGCACAGGCTCAGCAGCCATGGCTCACGGGCCCAGCCGCTCCGCAGCATGTGGGTTCTTCCTGGACCGGGGCACGAACCCGTGTCCCCTGCATTGGCAGGCGGACTCTCAACCACTGCGCCACCAGGGAAGCCCTTGTTTTTATCTTTTTGATTATAGTCATTCTAGTCGATACAAAGTGCTATCTCATTATGTTTTTGATTTGCATTTCCCTGATGTATGAGGTTGTTGATCATCCTTTCTTTTGCTTGTTGGTCCTTTGTCATCTTCTTTGGAGAAATATCTATTCAGATTCTTTTAATAGGGTTATTTCTATTATTAGTATTGAGTTATAGGAGTTTTTATATACTCTAAATATGGATCCTTATCAGACATATTCTGTGTGCTGTCTTTAGTCTGAGTCTTGGAATAGAAAGACATGTGGGCCAGAGGGATAACAGTTGACACACAGCCATTGATAGCTAAAAACCATTAAAATTACCATTATAACCATTTCAGTGGGTAAAATGATCAGCATGTTTTACGACTGTTTTTGAGATTGAGGGAACTCTAACTGAAAGGTAGAAGCTAAAAACAGAAGATTGAAATCTTCTCTAAGTCAAAGCATAGCTATAAAGTTCATGTGAGAGCAAAGCATAAGATATGACTTCTAGGAATCATGTTTATATTCGCCATGAAATCACAAATATGATCAGCTTTATATTGTGAATTTGGCAGTTTTTCTCACAAGAGAACTCATTATCTCTTTATGGCTCCCCGTTTTCATATACATAATGCCCCTCTACTTTTCAGCTGTTGCTAAAAACCCTAGATCTTATTGCCTTTAAGTCTATCTCTCCCAGGTCATTCCCTGTTCAATATCACCATTTCTCCATCAAAACTATTTGGACATACGTCTCATTAACTTAGGAAGTAAGTCACTTCCTTCTTTCTAAGAGTGTTAAAAGTCCAACAGGTATAGATATAGAGATCTAATTTATGCTACTGGATTAATGGGATAGTGTTACCGAGCGCAAGCTCATTCTGCTCGCCACACAACAGGCCAATAAATCGAGAGACAAGCTGTTGGAACAAGGAATAACAATTTTAATCGGAAAGCTAGCAGACTAAGACGGCAGACTAGCATTTCCAAAAACCACCTAACCTCTGACTGACTTCGGGCTCCTTTTATGTACAAGAGGGGAAGGGGGCGGGGCCCACTGTGGCACTAACCAATGGCTGAGTGGGACCACTAACGTCGCTGGTAGACAATTACTCGCTTCTGGGGAGGGGCCCACTGCTGCGCCAGCCAATGGCTGAGCGGGGCTGCTGTAGCCCTCGCCTGCCTCGCAGCTACCACACCAGGAGCAGAAAGATGTAACACCAGAAAGAGGCCAGGACTGAAGAAGTACCCGGCCATTCCAGCAACGCTGTCCTCCGGCTCGTGGTGGAGCGAGGCCCGCAAGTGACGGAGACCGTGGCGGCCACGTGGAGGCGGTTGACGTGCCCGCCCCTGGGATCGCTCTCAGGGCTGGTGGGTGTGGAGAGGTGCGCCGTGGGCTCAGCCCGCCGATGGCTTCACCGGTCAGCCAGTGAGTGAATGAATGAATGAGGCGGCCCGGGGGGCTGGTGTCCCCAGAGCAGAGCTCCCCCTTGTCCGCTTGCGCAGTGAGCGGGAGGGTGGGCGCAGGGACAGTCTGGTGGGCTAGGCGCAGCCCCCGCGAGCAAAGGAGCGGCAGAGCGGCCCCTGCTGCAACCGCACGCGGGCCACGCGCCAGAGGGAGGAGGGAAGGGCCCGCCAGGCTTCGGGTTCTGGCTGCTGCAAGAGGACTAGAGTCTTAAACCTTTATTCTCTGTCAAATAATATTTGCACACTAAAATTATGCTGCATAGTTGGCCATCATTTGTCTATGTGCAAAATTAATCCTGGCTAAGAAAGTAAAAGCAGTACTAAACAAATATAATGTAAAAGACATAATCCAGATTCTGCAACTGCAACAATTCCCCAATCATTTATTAATCAACAAATATGTATTCTACTTTTAATAATGTAAGACATTGCATTAGATGAATACAAAGTTAATTTAGAATTAAATTCCCTTTAATTTCATTCCATTTCATCCTATTGCAAGAATATAGACAGCACCCATTTTGACAATGCCTACTTTGCAGCCACACCAGTCAGAACATGAATGACTGTATGCCTATGTGTAGGCACACCACACTACCGTGTGGAGTTGTTTAAAATCACTTTACTTTTCAGTTTTGTATACCACGAAATAGCTCTCTGGGGTAATTATGTGTGACCCTCTAGAGTCCAACTATGAATAGGGCAAGAATTATTTAAATAATAGATAATAATATTATATTATAATATTATATTAATATTATATTAATATTAATATTATATATTAATTAAATAAATATAATTAATATATAATTAAATATTAAGTTAATATAATTAAATATTAAATTAATATAAATTATTAATTAAACATTATAATTAATTAACAATAATATTATAATTAATTATTAATATTACAATTAATTATAATTATTATAAATATTAATTATTATAATTAATTAATTATAATAATATTATTAATATAATAATAATAATATTATTATTTAAATAATAGAAGTAACAGAAGAAATCTCACCTAAGCAGTGGGGAAAAATGTTCCCAAAGGACAGAAAAGATAACATAGGAATGATGAGGTGATGACTCAACTGTGTTCGACAGTTTGAAAAATAAATTTTATGAGGAAGCACAAAATAATGGGCATATTTAGCTATGCAGAGAAGTTTGACATATATTAATCAGGTGTCTTGGCATTGGAAATTTGTGTACTAAAGGTTGCTTATCAAGTTCTGTTCCAGAGTTGTCCATATCCTATGGCTGGGTCCAGTTTTAGGGTAGCAGCACGATCCAGAAATCTTCATGTCAGTTTTTGAGACTCTTTTCAGTAGCTTTCATTTGAAAGATCCATTGGCGGAGACCTACTTCGGATAAATTACTCTTATCAGCAGAGTTTAAAGAAGTCCTTAAGTATTATTTTCATCATTAAGATATAAAAATACCTTTCCTTCAACATCATATAAGTACATTCCTTTGCAACTTATCATTCTGCTGCTTTTAATAATTGTTTTCATGAAAAAAGTGTCTTTGGGAGAGTCCTTTAAAGAACAGCCAGTATCACTAGAAGTTATAACTAAATCCCTTTTATTTTTTATAAACATCAGAACTAGTTGGATGTTTGAAACATTATGAACACCATGAACATCAAACAAGTTTGAATTTTGGCAGAGAGGTACTTTCTGGGTACCTTCTGGGTACTTTCTGGGTAGACAGAATGTTTACTGCATGTCTGTGAACACAGGCTTGCTAAAAAGCCTTCCCACAAAACCCATATCCTGCCCAAAGGGTTTACAGTTCCTCCTCTTTTGAAATTCTGGTGGAGTCAGCAGCTAATCAGGTTTAAATAATACTTTTTAATAAAGTTACTCGTCAGTGGCTGAGAATTCAGACGCACAGGTATGTTCTTGAGTAAGAATTTGACTTTAATTAAAGGGTTGGACCTAATATATTTCGGTTACACATCATTTTATAAGTAATAATATTTTTTTGAAAATGTTCAGAACAACTTTATAATCGTTTGTTAAATTCCTGAGGTAAATCTCCCACAGCTTACCTCCATATGGAGAAGAGATATGCCTTTCATTCAATAACTGATTTAACCCCTTTATGTTCACAATCACAGGCTAAATCCCATCTTTTAATATGGATAAGAATATTCCCAGCCCCAGATCCTATCAGGATATGCAACTTTGAACCACTACTATCCAGCTATAACCTCAGCAAAGAATTGTTTCCCAGATCTAACAATCTAAGGAAATTGTTAGTTGTGCTTGCTTGTGATTATTTGTGAGATGCTGTAGAAATAGAAAAGTACAAGCTTTAAATACTTTGGATCAATCTTAGTTAAAATGAAAAGAAGCCACAAATGACAATGGTATTATTTTAAAGTACTTTACCAGTCATTTCTGTTTTATGTAAAGGGGAGGGAGAAAATGGGGGAATATTTTCACACTAGTGTCCATAAGAACATTAACCAGCTGGTGCAAAAGTATTCTTTTTTTAAATAAACTTTTTGTGTTATAATAGTTTTTTATTTACAGAAAAGTTGGAAAGGCAGTGCAGAGAGTTCCCCTATATCCTTCACATACCCAGTTTCCCTGTTATTAATGTGTTACATTACTATGGTACATTTGTCACACTAAGAAGCCAGCACTGGTACATTACTTTTAACTGAACTCATTTTATTCACATTTGATCTTAGCCAAAAGTCTGCGGAGCTCTCCACATTTTATTCAGAGTTCACTAGTTTTTTCCTATGTCTTTTATGTTCCAGGATACAATCCAGGACGTTATATTTAGTTGTCATGTCTCCTTAGCCTTCTCTGCTTTGTGACAGGGTCTCCGTCTTTGCTTATTTTTGATGACTTTCTTTTGACAGAAGCTCTTCAGGTATTTTGTCTCTTGCTGGATGCTTTTCTCATGATTAAACGGGGGTTGTGCATTTTGGGGAGGGTGACCACAGAGATGAACTTCCATTCTCATGACATCACATTGGTGCATGTTGGGGATACGTGACTTATCACTGGGGTGAGGTTGACCTCCATCACCTGGCTAAGGCAGTGTTTGCCAGGATTCTTTACTGCCAAATAGAAAAATAACATCTTATTCATAATGTTAATCTACACATGTGCTGTGTAGCAGATACTTGTCACTCTGTTTGGCTGCCTCATTCTTTGAACCTCTTTCCTGTAATAAGAAATTTCTCACCTTGTAAGTTCTTGCTTTGATGGGGCACAAGGCTGAAATGCGCAGCCTTCTTGCAGTAAAAGTGAGGAACTCTTGCTGTAGCAATCACAGGCATTACATCTCTAGAGAGGCAGATGCCATGTAGAACCCACTCTAGTGAGGAGATGGCAGAGACACCTAGTTTTAGAGGCAGCATGACACCTTGCTTATTTGTCAAAAAGGGGTAGAATACTGGTCTTGGCTTTGTCTGAAAGACCAAGAAACTCATTCTAATGGATTCTTTCTAACCACAGCAAAGAGTTCTTCCACAGTGTATTACTACTTATTTTTTTAACAATAGGAAAGTCCTGAAGCTGACAAATAATTTATAGTATAATAAAAAGTAAGTCAGAGCAAAGTCAAAGCTGGACTCATGATCGTGTTGTTCTTATACCCTTGATTCCATTATCTTCCTTGAGTGATAGAGGGAAGTTGTATCTGATACACATGGTGTGTGTTGTGCAAGCATTATCTGGTGTGAATCAAAGTGAGAAATATTTGAACATTTCTGGGCTGTTACACCCTCCTTTATTTGTTTAAAATCCAGTTTTTCAAATAGGCATTTATACTTTTGGACCATATCATATTCGATCATTATCATATCACCTTTATCAAATAATGCTTCAACTTCTATGGTCTTCCAGTTTTTATGAAAAGTTACTCTAAGAATTAGACATATAATTTCCACTTTGACATTTTCTATGTTCTACAACCTTTTTAATGATATAAATACCTCGTTTGTACCTATATAATAAACAATTAAGAATAATCAAATTTGGTTTTCCCTAAATATTTGATACAGTTTTTTGCCTCTAATCAAGGGAAATTTTTAAATTATTTTGACATAATTATAGATATACAGGAAGGTGCAAGTAAATGTACAGGATGGTCTCTGCACTTTTCCCCTTAGATTCCCCCAAAGTTAACATATTGTATAACTATAGTATAACATATTGTATAACATATTGTATAACTATAGTATAACATATTGTATAACTATAGTATAACTATAGTTAAGAATACCAAGAAGTTGACATCGGTACAACCCACAGAACTTGTTCAGATTTCTCCAATTATGCATGCTATCATTTGTGTTTATGTTTATGTATATGTGTATTGAAGTAAAATTATTAACATTTTAAAGTTTCTCTTTGCTTTACTGAATTGATTATGCTAAGTGATAAACTCCAAAATCTCAGCAGCTTAATGCAATAAGAATTATTTCTCATTCACACAAATGATGCTGTAGGTCACCTATGTGGTTGTAGGTCACCTATGTGGTCATTTGAAAACTCAGGCTCCTTCTAGCTTGCTGGTCCATCCTCTCTTAAGTCCTACAGTAGGGTCCATTCATCTTGCAGATGGGGAAAGGCCAGGCATGGAAGTGTTGCACATCTCTGTGGCCCATGAGAGGCAGATGCCATGTAGAACCCACTCTAGTGAGGAGATGGCAGAGACACCTAGTTTTAGAGGCAGCATGACACCTTGCTTATTTGTCAAAAAGGGGTAGAATACTGGTCTTGGCTTTGTCTGAAAGACCAAGAAACTCATTCTAATGGATTCTTTCTAACCACAGCAAAGAGTTCTTCCACAGTGTATTACTACTTATTTTTTTAACAATAGGAAAGTCCTGAAGCTGACAAATAATGTATAGTATAATAAAAAGTAAGTCAGAGCAAAGTCAAAGCTGGACTCATGATCGTGTTGTTCTTATACCCTTGATTCCATTATCTTCCTTGAGTGATAGAGGGAAGTTGTATCTGATACACATGGTGTGTGTTGTGCAAGCATTATCTGGTGTGAATCAAAGTGAGAAATATTTGAACATTTCTGGGCTGTTACACCCTCCTTTATTTGTTTAAAATCCAGTTTTTCAAATAGGCATTTATACTTTTGGACCATATCATATTCGATCATTATCATATCACCTTTATCAAATAATGCTTCAACTTCTATGGTCTTCCAGTTTTTATGAAAAGTTACTCTAAGAATTAGACATATAATTTCCACTTTGACATTTTCTATGTTCTACAACCTTTTTAATGATATAAATACCTCGTTTGTACCTATATAATAAACAATTAAGAATAATCAAATTTGGTTTTCCCTAAATATTTGATACAGTTTTTTGCCTCTAATCAAGGGAAATTTTTAAATTATTTTGACATAATTATAGATATACAGGAAGGTGCAAGTAAATGTACAGGATGGTCTCTGCACTTTTCCCCTTAGATTCCCCCAAAGTTAACATATTGTATAACTATAGTATGGTAAGAATACCAAGAAGTTGACATCGGTACAACCCACAGAGCTTGTTCAGATTTCTCCAATTATGCATGCTATCATTTGTGTTTATGTTTGTATATGTGTATTGAAGTAAAATTATTAACATTTTAAAGTTTCTCTTTGCTTTACTGAATTGATTATGCTAAGTGATAAACTCCAAAATCTCAGCAGCTTAATGCAATAAGAATTATTTCTCATTCACACAAATGATGCTGTAGGTCACCTATGTGGTTGTAGGTCACCTATGTGGTCATTTGAAAACTCAGGCTCCTTCTAGCTTGCTGGTCCATCCTCTCTTAAGTCCTACAGTAGGGTCCATTCATCTTGCAGATGGGGAAAGGCCAGGCATGGAAGTGTTGCACATCTCTGTGGCCCAAATTTCACTGGTCAGGACTCAGTCATCTGACTACTCTCAGGGCAAGGGTGGGTGGGAAACATACTGTAGCTGTATGTCCAGCAGGAAAAGGAAAAAAGTGTTGGTTTCCACTACATTTGGTTCCTCGAGGTTAAGGACCAGGTTTTATGTGTTATCATGTCTTGTTGAAAGTATTGGTTACTGTTTTCAGTATCATTTTCTCTTAATCTGTTTTCAAATTTTCTTTATAAATTTAGTTATCTTAAATTCTCTGTATCTACTTTATCATTTTTTTTTTTTGCAAAGGAATGGGAAATGAATAAACTCAGTAAGCTCTAAAGGAGTTAAATACGTTTTGCAGCATTTCAATTGCAAAAGTCGATTTCTTTTTATTTTTCAAATTCTTTTCTTCCTCGTTCTCCGATATGCTAAAAATTAATAATGAAAATTTATACTGTGACTACATGATAAAAAATATTTGGATTAAAAATAAAAACTTTGATCAACGATCCATATATTAGACTACGTGAGAGCCAAATAAAACATTAGAAATATAAAAATAATTTTACTTCTTTTCATAGAAGAAGATTTTATCACAGTAGTTTACATGTGGAATATGGATCATAATAAGAAAAAAGTCATTTTCTATTAATTTTTATGAGGGATATTTTATTTACATAGATTATCTGAAAGTTTCTTTCTAGCTTTGCTGTTCACAGTAATATTGAAAATAGAAGTCTTACAGTATTTCATTGTTAGCAGTAGTAGTTCTATAACCTAATTCCACTGAACTCTGCAACTCTATGAGTTCAATGAGTCTTTCTTTTATCTTTAGGTACATAAACTCCGATGGAGATAATGTAATTGAGCCTCCTTGCAAATCTGCAAAAGGGATTTTACAAGCCCTAATGATTGCAGCATGCTGCGGTGAACGACTGAGCTTAATCGTAAGAAAGTGGCCACTTTCCCAACTGTAATTCTTCCAGGAAACTCTCATAATAAAGGAGATAAGAACTTAATTTAAAAAATCATTGTTCCAGGGCTTCCCTGGTGGCGCAGTGGTTGAGAGTCCACCTGCCGATGCAGGGGACACGGGTTCGTGCCCCAGTCCGGGAAGATCCCACATGCCGCGGAGCGGCTGAGCCCGTGAGCCACGGCCGCTGAGCCTGCGCGTCCGGAGCCTGTGCTCCGCAACGGGAGAAGCCACAACAGTGAGAGGCCCGCGTACCGCAAAAAAAAAAAAAAAAATCATTGTTCCATGGAAAGTCCTTAAATAAACATGAAAGTCAGTTCTGCTCTTTAGCAACTTTTGATTCTCAACTCATTATTTCCCCTGTGTGGTATTATGGTCTTTGTTGTTTGAGTTATTAAGAGACTAAGGCACAAGTCTAAGTATCTAGAAATCAGAGAATAGATGGAAAACATGGCATGTTTATAGAAGCATTTCCATCTGAAATTCTATATCAGTTGTGGATTTGTCAAATATATTGAAGGGATACTGAAAAGAAACCCTAAGTTTAATTGTGAAAATCTTTCCGCAATAGTGTATCTATGTAAATAAGAGGAGGACTCGATCTATCTCTGGTAAGAGTAACGTCTTGACTATGTATGGTGTAAAACCTGAATCCCTGAAGCACATCAGGCTTTCCTGTTCCTTCCCAGACACTTAACATTCCTTTTCTTTCTCCCTTTCATCCTTTTCTGGCATGACAAATACAGATGTGAATATGGAAATCATCTATGGAGTTTCAAGGGACAAGCAATTCTAGCTGTTTTTCAGAGCAAAAAAATTTCCCACCCAATTTTTCTATACTTTAGTACTTTACAAGTTTTATTAACATTTATTAATATTCTTCAACCTATTTTCCATTTTCATGCCAGAAGCTTGTTCTCAAGGATGCTTTAAAGAAAACTTAAGCAGTTTTCTTCCAGGTATATGACATCAATTTGCCATGAGTTAATTTTTAACTAGTAGCTGACAATGGGTATTATGCTATGAAACTATCATCTGGTCATTTGTCTGTCTTGAGCTATGGGATATATAAATCTTGAAGTATGAGAATTTGCATCCTGCTATTTGAGTGGAAGACTAAAGTTGCAGAACGAGAAGATGGTATTTTATCTTTCATGTGGACATTTTTGATTTTGTGAACTAACTGGGGTGAATTTTACCTTCCTGTTTTGATTCCTCTCCTGGGCCAGATGTCTGCTTCCCATGTTGGCTGATGTGTGTTCAGTGGTTCCAGACTGCTGTTCATTTGAGCCAAGAACAAAATAATTAAGATGAGAAATCTTGTTTAAAAACAGCATATACAATAAAACCAAATACTAAAAATGTTTGGAATGTTTTCAGTATCTAAGACCATGCCAACCCTGTTTTGGGCAGGTAATAATTCATTAGTTATGGTTCTGTTATATAGTTCATTCACCAGTTTGTCACAACCAAAGAATGAAAAACTGTCATATCTTTCCCCAAACCTACCTTACTTGCTATAATTCCTCTAACAGAAAAGGGGAGTATAAAAAGAAATTCACAGTTCTCCATAAAAATTACAGTGTTGAATAAATATATGAAAACATGTTCAATATTACCAACAATTACATAATGAAAATTAAATCAGAACGATAGCATTTACCTCTTACCATATCACTCATTTTTTAAAAATACACCAATATCTAGTATGGGAGATACATTCAAATGAGTGCTGGCATATTCAGGGGTGATAATCAAAATATTTTACAAGTAGCACAGTATGGCACTGACCAAAGAATAGCCATCCAACCAATCAGCTCTCTGTTCTGATTGAAGCATAAAGCCTTACAAATTTTCTGATGGATAATGTCGAAATAGATCGTATTCTTTGACTCAGAAGTTCTTCCATGCATGTGTTAAATCTTTTTGATAAATTTCCACATTACTTTCCAGACGCATTTTATCAATTTGCACTTTTATTAGCAGTTAATGAGAATCTGTTTCCTCATATCCAAAACAACACTAGATATTTTAAATTATTTAAAATTTTTTGCCAGTACAATAGGTGAAAATACTATTGGTTTGTTTAGCATTTCTTTGGCTGTTAATACAGTTGGCTGTTTGTATTTTTTCCTTTGTGTACTGACTGTTCTTGTCCTGTTCCTTTTTTATGCTACATGTTGAAACCTTGTTAATTTATGAGTAGAAGAAAAGAGATTTAAATTATTATTCTTTCATTCATGTGGCCATACCCAATTATTTTTCACTGTGGAAACTAGTCTCCTTTAGGACACAGTGTTCTGAACGGAAAACTCAAGAAGGGAAGAACATATTTTGTGACATTTTGGCCAGGAACAAATCACTACATTTAAAAGAGCATGCATTACAATAGAAAGGGGTGGATATTGGCTGTTGTGTTGGTGTCATAGTTGCATTTAGTTCTATAGGCCTGTCTTCTCTGCCTCATGCATTGCTTCACTTTTCCCCTAGCCTCTGCCAATGTGGGACCACCCAAGCTTCTGAATGCAGCTCTTTCTGTAGGACCTTCAGTAAAGCCCAAATTGCAGGGTAGGAGGCCTTTAGCTTGCTGTTTGAGGCATGAATAATTTCTCTGCCATCTCTTTCACTCCACTCAAGTTATCATGTGGAATGCCATTTTGGGTAGGTTGGAAATGGTTCTGGGCTTGTATCATAAAAAGACCCAGACATTTTCTGTGTACTTTGTGATGGCAGAGAGAAAATAAGGAAAGGATTCAGGGTTTGACCTAGAAATCCCATCCAAATTGGTTGGGGTTTCGGGTTTCCTGAGTTGTCATGTCTGGGGGAACCTTGCAAATGGGTTGGTAATGAGGCATTTTGAGGGCTGTTGATTTAGGAGATGGATAAAGTTGTCTTGGGTACGTGGCATCCCATCTGCTTTTGCATTCTATCTTGCATTTAAAACATGAACCTAGTATTGTGTGGTTATTGACATTTAGCTATATTATTAATTCTCATAGAAGAGGGTCTAGAAGAAATTTTAGAACCATGTCTTAATCATGAAAAATATGATTATTATATTTTCCTGAGGAATATCCACTTTTTTGACTGAACTGTGTCCACAAGGTTTTCAATATTTGTCTGATTCCTTGTTTGTCAGTGACTGGTCTGTAGAGGGCTTTAAAACTGTATTCATAACAATAAAAGGCAGCTATCATGTTGCAGTAGAAAGAATTGTCAAAGAGGTATTAGAAACTTGCTTCTTGTGCGGCCTCAGGGCAGTTACTTGTCGTCTCCAAATCAGTGTCTTCCTATATAAAAAGGAGATGCATTATCCGTAATATCTAACTCACAAGGCTATGATCAGAATCAAATAAAAGACTGAATGTTAAAATGCCAGGTAAAATATCATATGAGTGCAAGTTACTATTATCAACTGATAAATAACATGCTATGAGTTAGAAACTTCTATAAATATCTCCTAATGGAATGACCATTTGGACAAAAGTTATGGGAGACACAAAAAGATCATACAGTGTGTGTTTGTTTTGAATGTGTGTTTGCATGTGTGAAGTACGCATTTTCCCTCTTGGATTATTTTATCTATCATTTACTCTTATAATTAAAAAAAAATCATTTCAAATTTCTGTTTCCTGAAAACGTTTTTACTTTCTTGAGATAACAAACCCACTGATTTAAATTCTTTTAAAGCTTGAAATGATCAATGCTATTTTCCTAAAATAAAAAAAAGTTGGTGGGGCTTCCCTGGTGGCGCAGTGGTTGAGAGTCCGCCTGCCAATGCAGGGAACACGGGTTTGTGCCCCAGTCCGGGAAGATCCCACATGCCGCGGAGCGGCTGGGCCCGTGAGCCATGGCCGCTGGGCCTGCGCGTCCGGAGCCTGTGCTCCGCAACGGGAGGGGCCACAACAGTGAGAGGCCCGCGTACCGCAAAAAAAAAAAAAAAAAAAAAAAAAAAAAAAAAAGTTGGAAATAAAATATATCTATGCATATATATATCTACCTATCTATATGTATATACGCACATGTACAGAAGTTGAATTACCAAATATGGCAGGTAATCTAAATGGCTAGAATAAAAAGTACATTTTTCAGTCTTGGTTCATGCACTATGGCCACAAAACTTTCAGTCTTAATGTCAGTATCTTATTCAGCATTCCATTTGAAGGAAATTACTTTATGTTTTGGTCTGGCACAACTGGGTCAGATTCTAAATGACTGAAGGATTAGACTAAAATTAGGGGGAAACATCTAAGTTTCAATTTCTCTTTAAAGGTGTCAGATGGCTTAATATTAGTTTTACAATTCTGTTTCAGTTTGTTTTACCTATGTTTTCATTGTAGAAAATGTTTCACAATATACCGATACTGAAACATAGAATATGACATTTCTCCTTCAAGAATCTCAAAGTTGGCTGTTGTACCAACTAGTTTACCACATGGAGCCGAGAAACACAGTGTTTCATATTTTACAGATTGAGAAACCAGTGCACAGGCAAGCATTAAAATGAGTAGGAGGTTAATGTTACTGATTTTACAGACTCAGAGATGAGATCATCAGTGAACTAAAAAAGAAAAGAAGAGGTTAATGTACCCAGCTGATGCTAAAATAGTCAGATGATCAGGTCACTTGGGCCAAAAAATCTGATCAGTTCAGTAAATAAAAAAGTTTAACCATTTTGACTGCATTTCCATCAAGAGGGTCCCAAATCTTCATAGACTTAATTTCCTACTGTTTGTAACAGCTCTGAATTCCTAAATGGGAGAATTTGCCTTTGAATAAAGTGGGTAATTGATTATCCTTTTAAAACGTCACATAGTAATTAAGCTGCTTCTTCCAGTTGAAATACCCTTCCTTTCTCACAACTTCCAGTTGAAAACTGGCTCACTCTTCAAGTGCCACCACACGTGCCCCAGAACCCCCAACACAATATTATCTTGCTGTCTTTGAAATCTACCCCTTCATAGCCCGTAACATGTGCCTTCATCATAATAATTTAAATATTGCTTTCACAATTACTCTTCCATCTATACTAAGTTCTTGTTGGCAAAGACTCTATAGTCATCATTCCTGTATCCTTCAATACAATATATGCTCCAGGCTGATACTGCATATATTGTTTGGTAGATATATTTTAACTTGTGCTGAAATATGAAGAATTTATATCTCAGATATATCCCCAAAGCTCCAGGTTTATATTCACATGTATACCATTTAATTTATGATGTAAATGGGTAAGAAAGAGGAAGGGGCAAAATCCCAGAGTACAGTTGCCAGCTAGGTCCAGAGTTATAAAGAACTTTTCTGAATTCCAGAAGCTTCTTCTCACATCTCATTGGTCACCTCAAACTGCAATTGATGTTGGGAAATTTATATCTCTAACCAGGTACGTTGGTCACCTTGACAATATAGGGGAGAGTAAAGCAACTAGCAGACTCTAACAGAAACACAAAAGTAAAAGAACCTACAGGAGAGCTTATGTGTGTAAAGTCCAAGATCAATTCAAGCTCAACATGTCCCAAATCCAGCTTCCTCTCCTCCTATACCCACTCCTTTTTCTGTGGATCCATCTCTATGAATAATATAGTCAATAATCCTGTCAATCACCCAAACCAGAAATGCTAGAAACATCCCAGATCCCAGTCTCTCGCGCAAACTCTGAGTTAATTCATTTACTGCAGCTTCAGTTTCTCTATCTCTCATATCTGTCCCTACTCACAGTATCCTAGAGAGATTTCTTGATGTTCAGGTAGTAGTCATTTTTATCACCTTCTCCGCTTTTATATCTGCCCTATCTCCCCTTACCCCACTACAACCACCATCACCACCACTCACCCTCTCCCACCCAGTCTTTGCTCGTTCTGGCCCAGTAACTCTCCATTTTCATCTGGATTTCAGAGAATCTGGCGCCACCTTTTATTTTAAAGATAAAGCACATGACCAATCAGCACCTACTATCCTGAATGCAGAGACTGGTTCCCAGACGGTCACATAACCTTAGCCAGTATAAACACTGAAAATCTATGGACTTTCTCTGTGAATTCTGAGACAGTGACGCTCTTTTCTGTGTGATACTAATACAGAAGCGTGTGGAACTGAGACATGACGAAAGCCATTTGGGGATCATAAATACTTGCCTGTGATGAAGCCTACACCAGGAAGTGTAGAAGGAAGAGGCAGAACAAAATCAGGTCCTGATGTCACTGTTGGGCCACTGGATTCACCTCTACCTGGGCCGGCTCAGTCTTTGAATCTTTTAGGAATGGAAGATATTAAATTCTATGTATTGAATAAGCTAGTTTGAACTGGATTTTCTGTTTCTGGCAACCAAAAGCTTCTTATTGATTTAGTCCAGCAATTTCTTGTTTAATTGGAAGAGGAAAGTATGTAGTATATTGAGAAGTCTGTAAACTATGGTTATCTATTTGGTGCCTTTGAAAATGAAGGCCAGATTTTGAAATAATTGTTGCTCTGGAACATTTAAAATAGGAAGGGTGGTATACTCTAGTGTTCTGCTTATCAAGGGACTGCCACATAAGAAGGGTGGCCGTTAGTCCTAGTTGACCTAAGATAGGACCCAGTTTATGCCTCTTGAAAAAAGCATAATTATTAATAGCTCCACATTTCATAATCAAGTGTCCCAGTTTGGACAATAAATTAAGTGATCACTGTACTAATAAGGTATCCAAGGCCCAGATAATCGTTTAGTTTGGGTACCAATTACCAAACACATAACAATATAATCATCTCTGATTAAAAAGAGTGAGAAGATCTTTACCTGGAAGAAGTGTATATGAACCTCTAAATAGTGTTTCTGGCCACCCCAGCTGTCTCAGCATTCAGCAGTCTTCACACCATTGACCCAGTAGATCACCCCAGCAAAATGAAGGAGGAACGTATGACTTGAAAGCATCACCACCCCCCTAGTAAAGTAGTTCAGAGGGTTGAAAGTAAATTATCTTCCTGCCAATCGATGTTACTAGAGTGGTTTTCGAGCGTTTTAAGTCTTTTTGTTTGTTTTTAATGCCTTAGAACCTTAACTTCTTTTTATTTTTTTCCTCTTTTTAAAAATTTTACAGTTATTTACTGTTGCTATTTGCAATAAGTTGGATGGACCTAGAGGGTATTACGCTTAGTGAAATAAGTCAGACAGAGAAATACAAATAGAATCTTAGCTTCTGATGTAATATTGGGCTGTACCTAGATATTTAGAGTAGAGTAAAATGCCTGTCATCATTATGCTTTTCTTTTCTTTTTTTTAAAATCAATTTTCTTTGCCCATGTGATCTAGTTGATAAAGCCGTAGAATAAGAGTTAAGGAACATAGGTTCACTGCCATGTCCCCGTTGTTTAGAAGAGTGACAGGAACCTAATGGCAACACACAATGACTGTTGAATGGATGAATAGTGCCTGTGGGCATAATTTATAACACCTTAATCCAAGGCCATATAGCCTCTCTGACTTTAGTTTCCTCATCTACAAAATGGAATTAAAAATACCTACCCTATCTACCTCACAAATTTGTTAAGAGGATCAAATGAGTCATGTGAAAAGCTAGCAAAGATATAAAATTATAGACAAATGCAAAATTTAATTAAATACCAAAAAATGTAAATGTTACAAAACATTTAAAATTCTATCCAAGGAATAGACACACCTAAATTTGAATTACCTTACAGCACTGTGCTGCTTCCATTGATCTTATCATAACTATTCTTTATTTCTTCCAATTTTAAAGCATGTTGAAACAGATCAAATCATTCATCAGAAAAATCAGAATATATATATCAGAAAAATTCCATGGAACAATAAATTGAAAAACTCATGATCATTACTGTAACTGAAGTTAACATCTTATGAATTCTCAAACTTGGCAACGATTAGCAGAGTTCTATTTTCCTTAGGTGTCATAAATAGAAATCTTGATTTGTCACTAACTCAAGCATTTAATAAGATGTTAGAAAAAGAACTTATGAAGCCTTTTAGAAAAAATACTTCAGCATATAGGAAGCACAAACACATTAACAAACCACAGTCATTCTGCTTATACTTTTGGATTAAAACCAAATACAAGGTTTCTAGTGGTCAGATACTTCACTTCAAATTCCCTTTCCGAGGTCCTAAATTTTATAGAAAATTTCAAACAAAAATAACATAGTATATTTATAGAACCAGAACACATGTTAACATTAAATTAAAAAATTAGTAGTAGTAGTCCAGCTTTGCTAAATTTCACCAGCCTCATAGGCAAATGCAAACCTCTCACATGGTGACTTACTTGTGGTTACCTCTTACTCTACGCGTAACCAAGCTCTTAGAGCCATGTTTGAACCTCTTGCTAACCAAATACCCTTGAGGAATTGGTTTAACAACAGGCAAAGAATTTCTGTAGACCACCCAGGTCCCAGTCAAAGCAATATAGGCAGTTGGCCAATACAGGCACTTTCCTCAGGCTGGGAAAAGAAACAGCCCATAGGATTAAGCTGGGCAGGGGGCACGAGCAGCTAGGACTCATGGAATTTGGATGAATCAAAAAGCACGAGCAGGGCTTCTGCCCGTGTACCGAAAAAAAAAAAAAAAAAAATAAGCAGGAGCAAAGACTCCCTGAGAGAGTGAAGCACCTGGGGAAGGGCTGAGGACAAGATGTCTCTGTTCGTCCACTGTCCCCAGCCCTTGGTCATTTTACATTAGTGAGAATGGGAAAATGAAAGAAGGTGTGAAAAGTAAGAGTGGTTCAGTTACTGTCAGGGCTTGAATAGAAGCAGAAATAAACGGCCCTGGTTGTAGAAAGATTGGTCAAGATGGAAATGTAAAGACATTTTTATCAAGTGCTTAAGCTGAGTACCTGACTGGAAACCAACGACTAAATTCTTGGTAATTAGAAGATTTATTCGTTTGATCCAATAATCAATGTGCATAATTTTGATAAAAATAATTTCACCTCTGCTTAAATGGGAACGACTAATCTCATGTGCCATTACCATGGTAGACTGTATTAAAGCCCTTCCACCTCCAAGAGTGGCTCTGCTCAGTTACTGGATACGTGTTAACTTAAGAGGGCCAGAGGCTAGACTGAGGTTGGACCCTGCATATTGGGGCTGGAGCCCGGGTTGTGGTTTAAATTTCCAGGGGAACCATCAACACCTCTTTCCGTGGCCAGAAATGTAATTAACCATTACAAACACATTTGACCCATCTACAATATTAAAGAAAATAATTTGCATTTCTCTACCTTACAAGAGAACGATCCTGTTTACGTTCCATTGCATGCAGGAGCGTAATTTGCTGGTTTGAAAGAGTATGATGCAGACGGTTTTCTAGCAATTTTCTTTGTTTCTTTTTACAGCATTGTAAAAAGGTCCAACTCCAGAAATACCACCCAAAGAAGGATCCATGAGTTCTCACAGAGTGGCTGTGTAGCAAGAAGTGAAGAGTAACAAACAACCTACTCATCAGAAACAGGAAGGGAGATGGGTTGTGGTACCCAAATGAAAGTACAGCTGGGCAGGCCTCTGAGGGCCAGTGGGTGATCTGGAGGAAGATGGAGCAGGCAGGCAGTTCGCAGGACCCAGGTGAGTGGGGTTCACTATTTAATATTGGTTTTGTGGACATTATATGTGCAGACTGGTGGAACAGGTGTGCTCTGTGGGAATCTGGTTATTTTATTGGTCAAGAAAATGTGTTCCATGAACAAATAGTTCTTGTATTATTTGAATTTAAAATGTAATTGTTAGGTGCCAAGATAGGAATTCTGTGGATCTTTACTCTTTTATGTATCAAGTTTGATTATGTTTTATAGGATCAGAGTATGTAATTTTATTGACATAAGTTAAGAAAAGGAGCTAAACAGTTTTGCCCATTTTGTCCGCCCAAAAGCAAAAGATGTGGAGAACCTAGAGGAATCTGTTATTTCCCTCAATCTCCTAAAAGTAGGGTTTTAAAAGTCTCTTAGACATTGATCAGAACCATGTGGTAAGCGATTGGAGTCTTAGCTCGCTGCCCCAATTCGCTGTCACATACACAGTGGAGGATATGAGTGCTGAAGCCTCTTAAGGGGTTCATTGTCAGTTTCTCTCAAGGAAGTTACACATGTGCATCAATGGGAGAACAATTAGGCCTTTAATTCCATAAAGGATCCATTCCACACAGAATCAATAATGTAGGCATTGTTCAAGATCTCTCTTCTATTGAGCAGGATTTTTTTTTTTTTTTTTATTGAGCAGGATTTTTATTTTCCCATTCTGTGAAGCATATCATTATACAGCATCTGATATTTTAATTAGTTCTTCAGACTGTGATTCAGGGAGTTTCTGATGTTTCATTTAGAAATACCAGATATTTACTATAAGCGACTATGGAAGACTGTGGATGACTATTGAAGTGGAGACAGTAGAATTCTTTTTTCAGGGAAAAGAATAAGCATTTTCTCAATAAAATGTAATAATCAAAAGCAGAATTTAAAGCCTTAGTAGAATGGAAATAATTTCATACAAGACAAATCATTTATTTGGAATTTATAAAATTCCAAGTAAAATAGGTTAACTTTAATCTTTTCATATCCATTTTAGACCTTTTTTGGTGAGTGCAAATGGTCACTAGATGATTTTTGACCAAATAAAAATAGATTTGTTTCACTTTTTTTAACAAAATATAACTGAAGCAAGGTAAATATATATTATTTTAAGCAACTTTTAATATTGAATTCTGTAGGGTCATACCTCTTTTTTCCTAAGCGTATATTTTATTATATTCTTTGAACTTCCTCTAACATGCACATATAATTCAGTCACTCCGGCTATGTAAGTCTATGTAACATTTTGCATGAGCAGAGTAATGGAAATGTCCTGCCAGTGTACAAGGACTTTCTAATCATATGCTGCCAGGTTACAGGGAGTGCTATATACGGGTCTCAAAATCCACAGGGAAATTGATTTAAGAGTGACTGACATACTGAATACCTGTCAGGTAGCATCACTCTGGCTAGCACATTCAGTCTGATACATGGGATCTGAAGGAGGCAGAGCAGTACAGGTACTAGAACCTGGGCTTGAAGTCAAAGACTTCAGAGAAGATTACTCAGGAATACACACTTAGTTGCTCACCAGCTGTCTTAATTGGATTAGTTGCTTAACCTCTTGGTCTTAATTTTCTTAATTTGCAATGGGGATGTTGAATGATTGTTGTAAGCCTTGAATAAAATAAGCTGTTTAAGACATATAGGCTAAACAATAAATCTTATTTCCTTACACATTTTCTATACCATTTAGCTACAAAAATAGTATAAAACAATGCTCTTTTTTTTGGATGTATAGTTGATGTACAATATTCTATAAGTTACAGGTATACAATGTAGGGATTCACTATTTTAAAAGTTGTATTCCATTTATAGTTATTATAAAATATTAGCTATATTTCTCTTATTGTACAATATATCCTTGTAGCTTATTTTATACCTAATAGTTTTTACTTCCTTATTCCCATTTAACCCCTCTATTACCCCTTCCCCCTTCCCTGTCCCCACTGGTAACCTCTAGTTTGTTCTCTATATCTGTGAGTCTGCTTCTTTTTTGTTATATTCACTAGTTTGCTGTATTTTTTAGAGTCCACATATAAGTGATATCATTCAGTAGTTGTCTGTCTCTGTCTGGATTTCACTTAGCATAATACCCTCCCAGTCTGTCCATGTTGCTGCAAATGGCAAAATGTCATTCTTTTTTATGGTTGAGTAGTATTTCATTGTATATATATATATATATACATATATATATACATACATATATATATATGTATATATATATATATGTATATATATGTATATCTCAGAGCTTCTTTATCAGTTCATCTACTGATGGACACTCAGGTTGCTTCCATATCTTGACAATTGTAAATAATGCTGCTATGAACATTGGGGTGCATGTATCTTTTCAAGTTATTTATTTATTAAAAAATAAAATGATGTTCTTTTGTTTCAATCCAGTTGCGAGAAACAGAAGAACATGAAATCATAAAACCATTTGGTGAGGCTACTGGAAGTACCATAAGCAATGTTAATATTAGTTTTTCATCATCTTTCAGATGAGTGGATTTAGTTCAAATTACAACAGAAATGCATGCAAAGTAATAAATTCTCATTAAAAGGTACAAAAAACACAGTATACCATCTTCTTAGAATTACTATGTGGATTTAATTCAGTTGTTTAAAATGAGGTATTAAAGAAGCCAAGGCTGATTATAAGAACTCAGATGACCTCTCCCCTGATAGCTCTTGAGTCTAAAACTTTAAACCACGGCAGAGAGAGACTCAGAGGAGAGCCCTTTAATTATTTGAGACCTCCCTAGTTTTTTTTTCCTACATTTTATAACCACCTTTGGCACAGGAATTCTGTGGAAATATTTCCTAGGATATGGATTTTGTGTCAAAGCTCTAAAGAACAAAGTTATATTAGTCAGAATATATAGAAATATTTCTGTCTATCAAAGTAGATATTAATCATTATTTGGGGGCTAAGAGAATGTCAGAGGGGCCGAGGGTACCAAGAAAATGGGTGAAGTCCAATATTCCAAATTCTATCCCTTTATACATCCAACTGCACCAAATGAGGAGACACAAGCCACCTCAAGGCAGAGCAGTCTTAT
Source organism: Neophocaena asiaeorientalis asiaeorientalis (assembly GCF_003031525.2). Classification (NCBI taxonomy): domain Eukaryota; kingdom Metazoa; phylum Chordata; class Mammalia; order Artiodactyla; family Phocoenidae; genus Neophocaena; species Neophocaena asiaeorientalis. The sequence goes on along the minus strand of NW_020175674.1, from coordinate 1,241,357 downwards.
GCATCGTGTCCATGCTTCTCTTGTCCATGGAACATGCCCACTGATCTGTTCATCGTTCTCAAAGTCTAGGAAAATAATTTGCATTCACACTATCAAACATGGAAGCCTTCATTCATCCACCCTGAAAAACAATACGAGCACCATATTAAAATTAGAAAACACATTTTGGTCTGCTCAGCATCTCCTTTTCTGTGTTCTCCAGTTCAACGTTAGGCGAGAAATAAAGAGCCTTTCAAATAAGTCAGGCACCTTTGCCTTTTATTCCCCTGGTAACTGTGACCTTGCCCCTTTCTTACAGACATCCTTGTAAGAGATTTAAGTGCTGTCTCATTTTATCATCCCAACAACTCCATAAAAGAGAGACCTTTTACCATGCCCATTTTACAGAGGAAGAAATTGAAACATAGGGCTAAGTGATTTGCCAAAAGCCATACAGCCAGTAAATGGTGGTGCTAGCGTGTGAACCCAGATTCTATTATTTCAGGGCCACGCTTTTAACCACTAAGTAAATGATAATGTATCCAAATTAGGCCCTTTGTATTAAAAAAAATAGTACATATTCTAGCTCTCCAGCAAATTTATGGCCTTATACTTTAGGCCGTACATCTTCAGATGTAAGGATGACTCAGGGCTGATCAACTCTTCTATAGGAAAATTCAATTCAGTTTACTTAATTTTGTGTATAATTTGATCCTTACGTTTGGCAGAATACTGGTCTCCCAAAGATGGCCAACTCCTAATTCCTGGAACTTGTGATTATGTTAGGCTATATGACAAAGGGGAATAAAGTTCACAGATGGAATTAAGGTTGCTAATCAGCTAACATTAAGATAGGGAGATTATTTTGGATTATCCAGGTGAGCTTAGAGTAATCACAAGGATCCCTACAAGTGAAAGAAGGAGGCAGAAGAGAAGGTCAGACTGATGTGATGTGAGAACACGTCCCTCTATTGTTGGCTTTGAAGATGGAGGAAGGTGGCCACAAGCCAAGGAATGCAAGTGATGTCTGGAAGCTAGAAAAGGCAAAGAAACAGGATTTCTCTCCTGGAGCCAACAGAAGGAGCTTTGCCAACACCTTCATTTCAGCCCAGTGAAACATCTCAGACTTCTGACCTCCAGAACTGTAAGAAAATAAATTTGTGTTGTTTTAAGCCACCAAGTTTCTGGTAATATGTTACACAGCAATTGTGAACTAACACAATCCTGAAAACAAATAGGCAAACAAAAATCCCCGAGGTATGTTCATTTATGGAATTGGTGTAAAACAATTTACGAAGTGGGTAAGGGAATGCTTTCAGAGGCCTGACGCAGACTCCAGTGTTTACAGCATCTTATCTTACTCTTGCCTTCACAGCTCTCCCCGAGCCTCAACGCACATTTAACCAAACAGAAAGTACATGTTTGGATTGCTTGTGATTTAATTTAATCTTAATCTAATCTTTCTTCTTATTAGTTAGCAACAGTATAGAAGATCTCGCTTACCAATGGGTTTCCTCAAGCCAAGATTCATTCCCTTGAGAATAAGAATTCATTGAGTATAGTAATTAAGGAAAATCGGCTGCTCTGCCAATCATATATTCCATGGGAAACTTATCATATGCATCTTGTCTATCATTATTTCAGCAAAAAACTATGAACCAATGCATTGTAGCTGAGCTATTTATACTGAAAACAAAGGTTATAATCACTTTATAGTCTTCAGACTATACACATGACTAAAATCTGAAACTTTTATTAAATTGTGAATTATTATAAATATCCCAATGCCTCACATCAGCCACAGAAAATGACAAACTGTTTCACAGAATAATCGTATTTAAATCACAACATTGTAATTGTATACAGGAAGGGTCAGCAAAAAAACTGCTCTTGGAACAAAATCTGGCATACCACCTGATGTTGAAAATAAAGTTTTATAGGAACACAGCCACATCTGCTTGTTTATATATTCTCTATAGCTGCTTTCACACAGCAGTAGCAGAGTTGAGTCATGGTGACAGTGATTGTATGTCCCACAAAGCCTAAAATACTTACAATCTGACCCTTTGTAGAAAAGGTTTTCAGACCCTTACAATACAGACGAAACAATTGCACAGATATTGTCTTATTTTTAACCTTAAACATTTAGTTATAATATAGAGTGTGATTGAGACTAATTCCTCTAACTTCCCATGTTTAAAACTCACTTAAAAATTCACAAATATCGGGCTTCCCTGGTGGCGTGGTGGTTGAGAGTCCGCCTGCCGATGCAGGGGACAGGGGTTCGTGCCCCGGTCCGGGAAGATCCCACATGTCACAGAGCGACTGGGTCCATGGGCCATGGCCGCTGAGCCTGCGCGTCTGGAACCTGGGCTCTGCAACGGGAGAGGCCACAACAGTGAGAGGCCCACGTACGGCAAAAAAAAAAAAAAATTAAAAAAAAAAAAAAATTAAAAAAAAAAAAAAAAAAAAAAAAAAAAAAAAATTCACAAATATCAAGAAAATTAGAAATGCAAGATATTGACCAATGGTTTACTAGTTTTCATGAGGAATCACCCTAACCATAGAATTAACATGCTGGATTAAGAAATATTCTTTGGCTAGTTTATATGTAAGACTCTGGGAGAGCATGAAATGACCAGTAAGGAAAGAGGCAGAAGTGGGTTCTTTCTACTCCAAGAAAAACTCCATTGTCATCTGCATGTCTCTGGGAAAAACTTTTTTGAACATACATGCCAACTAACAAAAAGTTGAGCTGAAGAAGAAACTCAAAAAAGGAAAGGGACTATTGAAATAGAAGGATGATAGTACCATTAATACAACTGAAAATATATTTTAAAATATGCTTAATGAAATAATAATCCAATGAAGATAACCAGGTTACATAGCTTGAAACTGTAAAGTAGAGAGATGGGAATAGTAATAGAGTGTTGAACAGTATAGATATATGCAGTAGTCAAAATTATATTTGATGTTGATAATTAGAAAAATATGGATAAAAGCTTCGTTCTCAAAAACTTAAACATTACTATTACATAATTTAAAATATTACATACATATGATTCTCATGGAAGAAGATTAAAGTAACTAAGTCATAATTAATATAGAAAAATCAGAAGTCAAAGAAAATGGCAAGTGAGTTTTATAATTCAGACAGCCCGAAAATGCACTAGGCATTTGTCTGTTATAACCTTAAGCTCTTAATATTGTTTAAATAAATGCGGACAAAGAATGATTTCATGCATAAAAATATATGACAAATAAATTACCAAAGAGAAAATTTAAATATTTATAAATCCAAAATACGTTTTTTTGAGAAAAAACTAGCAATGAGATAGAAAAACTAATGAAAATTATAATAAAATTAAGAAAAATAGAAAACAGGAGAAACACAACACAAAAGCAGAAAGGAGAATGTGAAGGTATCAGCAGTTACAGAGATTTGTTAAGTGTAAGGAAAGCCAGGTAATGGCTTTTGCTCATTAATTTGAAGAGATGCACAAAGTAGACAAGCATATTAAAAATAAAAATTACTAAAAATTAGTCAAAATAAAGCAAAATCAGAAAAAAAGAAGTAGAGATAATCTAATAAAGATAGAAATAATCATATAAATAATTGAAAAAGTTTCCAAAGAGTTACATATAAAAATAACTCCAGGTTCATGGTAGGACATACGTTCAAATTTAAATATAATAAACTGGGCTTCGCTGGTGGCGCAGTGGTTGAGAGTCCGCCTGCCGATACAGGGGACACGGGTTCGTGCCCCGGTCCGGGAAGATCCCACATGCCGCGGAGCGGCTGGGCCCGTGAGCCATGGCCGCTGAGCCTGTGCGTCCGGAGCCTGTGCTCTGCAACGGGAGAGGCCGCAACAGTGAGAGGCCTGCGTACCGCAAAAAATAAATAAGTAAATAAAAATAAAATAAGATAAATATAATAAACTGTTCCAAATGATTAAAAACAATGCACAGCCATTGCTTCAATCAATCATTCGTGAATCAGTATTATCATGATACTAAAAGCTGACAATAGCACAAAAAAATTTACAGAGCAATTACACTTGTGTGATACATCAATTCTAGGTAAATACTTAATAGGTATATTTCTACAGTTCTTAGAAAGAAGTATTCACTCTAATAAAATGGAATTTCTACCAGGAGTTAAAGGATGGTATATTACAAAAATTATTAGTATAGTATATCATTATCAATAGATTAGAGAAGAATAGATATATGATAACAGCAATAGTTTTTTATGTGTTTTGTGATTAAATGTAATGCCAGTTCATTATTAAAAAAACAAAACTAGCTAAAGTAGGACTAGAAAGCTCCATACCTAGTATAATAAAAAGTATCTTAAAGTAATAGCCAGATTCATACTTAATTAGAGATAGACAACTGCTTCCCAAGCAGTTGTCTTTGGTACACAATCTCACACGCTGTTTTCTTAAACAAAGGAGACTACTTGATCAATAATTTTGGGAAAGGTAGACTTTTCTTGGTGCTGTACTTTAAAGCAATTGAAGATTCCAAGAAGTGTCAGTAAATAGATCAGACGGTCTTGTTTAAACCAGCATTTTTCAACCTAAGGGATCAGAGAATCTGTTTTTTTTTTAGGATTCCGTTAATTATATTCCACAGAACATGCTTTGGAAAATACTTCACCAGATACATACTTATTGGTACATGAGTGAGAAATAAAGTTCTCTTGTATTTAACTCTCTCTACGTGAGGCTATTTTGTACTGAAGGTTACTATATTACTGAGAAGAGTTGCTGGTTCTATCGTCTCTACATATATCCCAAACCTGTTTAATAGTTTTCATTTCCTGCCACAGCCTTTGTTCTAGTCTCTATCATCCTTTACCTGAATTACTGTGAACACCTCTAACTCATCTTCTTGTTTCCACTCCTGTTTCTCTACAATCAGTTTTCCACAACGCAAGTAGAGAAGTTTTGGGTTTTTTTTAATTGGGAATCAGGTCACATCTGTTACGGGTTGAATTATGTCACCCCAAATTCATGCTGAAGTCCTAACCTTCAGGACCTCAGAACGTGTCTGTATTGAAGGTAGGACTTTTAAAGAAGTATTTAAGGTAAAATAAGGTCATATGGGTCAGTACCACTGGTGTCTTTACAAGAGGCGATTAAGACACGGACAGGCACAGAGGAAAGACCATGAGAAGATGTTGAAAAAAGATAGTCATCTACAAGTCAAGGAGAGAGACCCTCAGAAGAAATCAACCCTGCCAACACTTTGATTTGGACTTCTAGCCTCCAGAACTGTGAGGAATTAAATTTCTGTTGCTTAAGCCATGCAGTTTATGGTGCTTTGTAATGGCAGCCTTAGCAAACTAATAAAATGTCCATGTCTTGTTTAAAATATTTCAACAACTAAATGCAATCTAAACGTCTTCCTCGGGCATAGAAGCTGCTGCGTTATCTGGCCCTCTCTCATCCTGCTTTTGTTCATTCACCTCCAGCAACACTGCCTTTATTTCCTTCGTTAAATATAGGAAAATCCTTCCTGCATCAGGTCATTTGTACTTGCCCTTCCCCAAGTCTAGAAAGCTCTTCCCATTGATCTTATGTGACAGAACTTTCTTATCGTTCAGAATTCAGCTTAAATGTCACCTCCTCAGAGGGGCCTTCCTGGCCACTTTTTCTAATGTCCTCCACACTCACATGACAATACCTTTTAATGTTCTTCCCCTGATTAATTTTCTTCATAGGATTCCTCAGTTCTGAAATGCTCTTGTGCGTTTATAACTTAAGCTCTGCATTAGCAGAGACACCTGTTTATCACTGTCTATCTGGAGACTGTAATGGTTACCGGCCCATTGCAACCACGAAAAAATATTCGTTAAATGTAGTATCAAGGTGCCCTTGAGAGCATTTTTGATCATTGCTCATCAGGATACAAATTGGTACCATCTTTGTGAAAAGCAATTTCCCATTATGTCTGAAAAGCTTAATGATGTTCATATTTGTTTAATCTAGTAATATCCTCCTAGGAAAATAATTTAAAAAAATCAGAGAAGGGAGTAAAGATGCTATAGAATTATATATAATACTAATACATATTATATATGTACACATATATAATATGTATTAGTATTATATATATAAAATATGGTATACCGTGTTATATACAATAACAAAAATTAGAAACATCTGAATTGTCCAACAATGGGGAGTAATTAAATGAATCATTATATCACACAAATGATAATATTCATTCCATCTTGTTTTGGTAATTATACTTCCCCAAATCTCTCCCCATAAGAGATTGGGTGCTCTGTATTCTCTTAGTCACAGGATAGACATTTGACCCAAGCTAGGCCAATGGAGTCTTTTCGTCAAATTTGAATATTTTCAGATCGATGGAAAGAAGAATGAGATAGTCATAGTTTATTCACTTCATTGCAGGTCCTTAGACAGGAACTTGAGCAGTTTCTGCTCATAAGGTTCCCCTAGATTGCCTGGCTCCTACCGTGGATGAGACCATGCTGGGTCTACTGTTCTGCCTTCTGCTGTCAAAATATTTAATTACTTCTGTTGGGGCTTAGGGCAGGCCAGCCCAAAACATGCAAAAGCAGTATATTGATTATTTTGAATTAAGATTACTTAAGAAACAGGCAATACAAGAGGGACACTTTGACCCTCCTTGCTGTGTCCCTGAAAGCAGGAAACAAATCTGCCATACCCTTGTTGCCAGAGATAGGGAATTTGGGGCCAAGAAGCCTACGTGAACATACTTTGTTACTTCTTTACTAATTTACTATTCCAAGCCCAAACTCTTGTTTAGAGTCTTTATTAATTAAGAACCCTAAGTTTCTTTGTCCAGTCAATTCCTCACAAATTTTTTGTTTTTTCATCTAAAAAGTATAAAAGCTGCTTGCTTTGGCCACTTTTGGGGTCTTACTTCTCTGAGACCTCCATGTGAGCAAATTAAATGTTTTTCTCCTTTTGATCTGTCATGTGTCAATTTAATTATTACACCAGCCAAAAGAACTCAAGAAAGGTAGGGGGAAATTTGCCCCTCCCTGACGCTTCTGTGCTTGTTTGTGAACAGCCATTGCCCCGAGAGCCCTTCATTTCCCCCCTAACTCAGCCTTTCCTGCAGGACTCTGTGGACGGCCCCCAAATTGAGCAAATAACGGTGTAATACCTAGCCCAGCAGCTCCATGGCTGACGTGGATTCTGAAAGATACAGTGCCCCATGCTATTCAGGTTTTTAAATATTTTGAATATTATTTCTTCTTCCTGTCCCGAGTCCCTCTGATCTTGTATGTTCATGCATATTTTTCCTTTAATTTTATATTTGCTATGTTAATTCAGTATTTGTGGCTGACAAAAGAACTTTATTTGATGTGCTCTAAGTTTTGTTTTCAACTAAATCATGTTTGAAAAGTTGGAAAATTCTTAATGTTGTTAAAAAATAAGCATACAGAACTATATGACGCCCACATTTATTTAAAATATATTTTGAAATATTGCCACTTATAAAATATTGAGATGCATACATACATACAATATATGCCAAATATAACAAAATCTTATAATGGTCATTCTTTGGTATTAGAGTTCATAGGAGATATTTATTTTTTCTTCAAAAATGTCTGCATTTGTGTGCGTGTGTGTATGTGTGTACGCTTTGATTCACTCTGTTGTATAGCAGAAGCTAACACAACATTGTAAAACAATTATACTCTGATAAAGATGTATAAAAATAAATAAATAAAATTAGTTAGGATGGACTATATCTCCTTCAAGAGGCTTCCCTGTATCAGGTACTGTTGTAGGTTAATTTACAGCCTTATAATTAACGATTACAGTATGTGTTTTAAACCTCTGTCTAGATGAGAATTAATTAAATGATTTCCTTAGGATCACAGGTTATAAACAGTTGAATGGAACAGAAAGCTATGTACTCTCACACCTATTTCTTCCATTAAACCACCTTGCCTAATGAATATGTGAGGTTTCCTGGATTAGAGTTACAAATGAGTCTCTGTTACTATTTTAATTGTACACTTTGATCTTCACCTCACATGTCTGTTCCATATTTATCAAATTCACAATGTGTAATTCCCGCTGACTGTGCTGATAAGCTGACTGGATGTTAATTTACATAGTCTTACAAGATGATAAATAATATGGTTACCCACTGTTTACAGGTTATGTCCATTCTCAATTTACACGGTTGTTTAGGAAAAAATAGTCCTTCAGCTGTCACTGGCCTTCTCTGTATTACTGGAATGTACCCGGGGACAGTTTCTACCTAGGCGGGCATGGTAACACAAATGCATTTGATTTTAAAGGCAAAAGCTGGGAGACATGGTGGTATTATCATAGGTAGTTTTTAGCTAGGTTTCTTTTGGATGAATGCTTTGAAAAATACCACATGCCATAAAATTCTGGAAAAAAAATCTCACTTCACAATGCTGAATTTGGTTTACAAACCAGCAGACAGAAAGAGTTATGTTCAACAGGCAAGCCTTCTGGTGACCCATAGCTAGCGCTGGGCCTGGCTGCACATTTAACCCAAGGAAGAAATGTCTCTTGGATGCCTCACTCCCCAGCATGGAAGGTACTGAAGGTGTGTAGATTAAATGGTGTACAGGTACATTACTGAAAAGTATATTATGAAACATTCCGAACTTCTATTCCAGAGGAAAAAATGCTCAAGTTATTGTAAATACATGTATTGTGGAGTGTATTGCAGTTACATTATATATTAGCAGCCTTAGCAAGTTCACAGTTTGATAATAGGTACAAATTACTTAGGGCCACGTGCCTACCTCTGGCCAATTGAATGTATGTAGCATTGCACGTGGCCTCTGAACTTGTCCCTGAGATTCTCTGCTGTTGACCTCTCTCCCCTCATCTCCAGGCCAGACTCAGAGTAGCCAATGGAGTATTTGGAGCAACCAATATGTGCAAGGGGCCTGGGTCCCTGAATCACCTTTTTGGCCACCTGACAAATAATTAATTGACATGAATGAGAAACAAACTCGATTGTGACAATAAATACACACACATATAAAAATATAAGGATATTTTATACATCCATAATATACAAAAATGCCCATAATGTCTATAATAAAATAAGGAACTCTACAAATGCCGTAAGAGAAAGAAACATCCTACTGGACCTGAATGAAGAGGAAATCCATCTAGCGTGACTGTAACTCAGGAGAGGCACTCTTTTCTAGGAAGCATTCTCTGACAACTCATTCTTGACCAGAGCCTCGCATTTGACCCTGTGTGAAGCCCACTAGGCTTGCTGGTCTGACCCCCCAGCTACACAGTCGGCTCCGCATGGCAGGGCTGTATCTTATTTATCTCTGAGTACCTAGTACTTGCTTAGTGCCAGAGACACAGCAGTCTCAGCAAATGTCTCTTTAAGGAGTGATATATGAAAATGAGAAACACTTTATGGTTAGGGAGAGCAGTAGAGATGAAATTTGTTGGATAATAGAATTTTGATGAGTGGAGACTGCGATGAAGAGGATGTTTCAAAGCAAACAACCTGAGAAAAGGGCAGAGCAAACAGCATGAGCAAAGGGCATAGAAGCAACACTCTATGATTTAAGACAGGCTTGAGGACTGTAGATATAACAGGAAAGGAGTCTTTGGTATTTTATTTCTATATAGAAATTTATACTCCCTCGTGATTATTAGCAGGGTGAGTCCAAGCTTTCCTCTACTGGTATTTGCTTCCATCTTTAATACATGTATGGCTGTTAGTGTGTGTACGTAAATTTAGATGGAAAGCAGAGAGAACATAGATAACATTCTCGAATATAAAGCCATGTAGAATTACAGTTTCCAAATGACAATGACATCTTTGTGTAGAAAACAAAGTTGATGAACATTTTAGTAACACTGACTTCCCACTCTGATAATTGACAAATAAGAAAAATGCAAAACGAAGTATCATAATGGTATTGTAGATATCAAAATAATTTACCAATAAGATTAGCATTTCGTTAAATAGCTTGCTTTTTACTAATAAATCATGTAAAATCACTTATTTGTTCAAAGCATATTTTTATTAAGTACGTAGTATGAGTCGGGCACCATTCAGACTGCTAGTTAAGCACTGGGAATACAATAAACAAGGCCCCGTCTTGTTTGGAAATTATAGTATGGTGGGGTAAATTGGGAGGGAAATAAATTGTGGGAAATGATAGATCACTATGAGTACTATGAAAAAAGCAACAGAGTGCAGAGTTATGAAATAACTGTGGGGACTGCTTGGATAGAATCAGCAGAAAGGCCTTTCTATCAAGGCAGTATTTAAGATAAGACACGTGAGGCAAAGAGACAGGCAGGTAGAATGGGGAGGTGTGTTCTAAGCCGAGTGGCTCACAGATGTCATTTATCTCAGCTATTGATCAGAGTATCTGCCCTTTCTTCTTTCCTTCCCCAAATATTTGGTGTGTGGCTCTATTAGATAAATCAATGTGCTTAGCACTCAAAGAGATAGAAAGTGGATCAGACGCATTTCTTATCCTCAGGAAGCTTAGAGTCATGGAGGGATTGTAAATTTGAAGTTGTGACTGACGGTGGGATGCTGCAGCCAGCTTCTACTACACATTAGGGTGTTTTTCCTTCCAGAGGGTTGGTGGTTAAATATTTATCAATACTCCACTGGTCGTGAGAAAAACTGACTTAGAGGAGGAACAGGGACCGTTCCCTGTCTTTGGTCTCTATGGTATGCTACTATCAGCTGTTTAAATGGGGTATGACTTTAAAAGAGCCGAGAAAGTATTAGGTTATAGCTCCATCTCGATTTAATGCAAAGCGCTTTCAGAAGCAGTTACGGTCGGAAACTTGAGACTGTAAACTTGATAAGATCACGGACAATATGGCTCTTATTCTCCACTCACCCTCAGCATCCACCGTACCTGTGACCATGGCTCACCTGTGTTTGCTCTCCCAGACACTCTGCCCGTCACACTCTCCATCTGTCCCATCCGTCTGTCTTTCTTACAAGTATGGTGTAATATCTCCCATCCTGGGAAAACAATTCTTCCTTTACGTGCTCATCCTTCCGTAGCTCTATTTCTTCATCTCTCGTTCTCCTGAGAGTATTTTCTTCTCTGTCCCAGAGTCCTCATGTCGTATTCTCTTTCAAATCAGCTGCAGGCAGCTTCTGTCTCCACCACGTCACTAAACTGTTCCCTGTGAAGGGCGTGAGTACAAAGGGTGGTTTCAATCCTGGCCTTCCTCAGTCTTGCAGGGGAATTGGGCACAGACGGTGACTCATCCTTCTTCAGATACTTGCTGTGTGAGAGGCACGTTCTCCCCATTCTTCCCCAGCTCAACGCCCACTCCTGAGTCTCCGCGGCTGTATGCTCATCTGGATCCCAAATCCCAAATTCAGCTGTTCTCCAGGGTTCAGTCATCGAAAATCGTTCTTCGCTGTTTACTTTCGCTGGTCTCGATGGGTTGATGACTCTAGAAAAGCCTTTGCATGGTCTGGCCTCTGCCTCGCTCTCTATCATGCTCTCCTGCTCTTCTGACTCTCCACCCTCAATCACACAGGGCTTCTTATTTTTTTCCTGAAGAAATAAACCCGAGTTGTTCCTCAGGACCTTTCATTTGAGATTTGCTCTGCTTGGAGGACTCCAGACCTGTTTCTTCCATGACTTCCTGTCCTGCCTCATTCAATGTTCTCCTCAAGTGTCATCTCCCTGAGAAGCTCCTCTAAAGTGGCAGCACCATTGCCTGACGATTATTTCTTTTTCTTCATACTGCTTATTATAATATTGCACTAGTTAACATATTTTCTAAGATATCAATCCATACAATATTATCTAATATACTGCATACTACGTAGCGTGAAGTAGAAAAATATAACATTTCACGTATAACATGATATGACATAATAGATCACTACAATGTAAGCTCCACGAGAATGAAACTTTCCTTCCATCACCTGTAAACAACAGTGCCTGACATATAGTAAGAACTTTTGTTTTTGTTTATTATTTTTTTTAATTTTAAAAAATTTTTTATTTATTTTTATTTAAAAAAATTTTTTTAATTAAAAAAATTTTTTTGGAATGACTGAAAAAAATTACCTAAAAATCAGTGATCCTCTTCTAATTTTTTAACCCTTCCTCACCTCTCCCCACCCCACTTTTTTCCACTGAAGACACAATGCTCACCTCTAGGTCGTACAGCAGTGATTTATGGGGACCAGAACTTGAATCCAGCTCTTTTCATTATTTTTCACTTCATATCCATTTTCCCCCCATTATAGTGCCACCTCGAATTATAATATTTTTTAGATGACACCCATGCACTTATCATATGGTCCCTCACTGGCAGTTTCTGGTCACAGGATTTATTTATCAGGAAGATCTATTGAACATCTACTAGGTAGCCACTCTTGGTGCTTGAGATCCAAAGACAAACGAACACTGTTCTGGCATTCAAGGAACTCTCTGCCTTACACAAGCACAAAAATATTGCAGCAATTTCTGGGAAAATGTTTCATAATCTGCACAGCAAAAGCCTCATGTTTCAACTTTAAAAATTCTGTTTGCAGAAATAATTGCACACACATCCACGCAATCATAACATACACATATGTACTTCATAACAACCTTAATTGTATGGATGGTTGATATTAATTTTTCTATTCTTTAAGTAAACATCAGAACCAGATATAACCACAGAAACACCTGGCCTCAGCAGAAAAAATTATCTCATCTTCTTATTTGTCAAAGCGTGGGCAACAAAATCAGATGCTAGACTAGGGAACAGCAGCTTCACTTGTATCTCCACACAGTTCTTGCCCTTAAGAGAGTTAATGGAAAGTAAAGGCTTTTTTAATTATCCACTTTTTCCAACTTGGAAAACTCTTTAATACTTGTTCTTCACTCTGGATATCAGCTATTTCTTTCACTGACTTGCATTATCTTTCCATATACACGTTTTTTCCAGGATCATATTTGTCTGCAAATAACCTCAAAGGTAATTTATTTTGCAAGTTCGTGTTTGATCTATGTGGCATGACAAATAGCTTTCGTATTATTTAGCTGGCTAAGATGGAAATTTGAAAAGGAAATTCTATTCGACAGTCTGTCAGCAGGCTGCTGGTGTGTTTAATGGGTCAGAGCGCTAAGAGCAGAACGGTCTGCAGAAGCAATACCACTGGCATTCTCAACTTTTTAAACGCTACCAAATTCTTTCATCCTATGATGATGCTAACTCTACCTTAATGAGCATGGTTTTGGCAAAGTCTGTCCTTAAATATACAAAATTTGTGTGAGTGTTGATTAAATAACCTCAAGCATTCAGTACTGTTCTTTGTAAGAATTTACCTCAAAAGAAATAAGGACTTGAAATTGGCTTGTCTTCACCCAAAAAGCACTAAAACTTTTTATTATAAAATTTAATAGTTAATCTCGACAGTCCATGTTATAGCGATTTTTCTTTTGTTAACATTCTGAATACAAGAATTACATTGAGGACTGAAGGTTTACACATACCCCGTCCTTTTAAAAATGCAGAATAATGCTAAAATAGTAATGACAATAATAGTAATTAATATATTTATACCGTGTATCAGGTACTCTTTTGCAGTGTAAATTGTTTGTGGCCCTTAAGAAATCCTTTGATCAGAGATGGATGAGGTAATGTAAAATTGAACCTAAGTACCCAATATTTCTCAAGTTACATCAAACTATAAATTAAAAAATGAATCATAATGAGTAGTTCCTTGTGGGGCTTTGTGGAGTTCTCCTTAGAAACAAAAGCCACTCTCAATGGTTTGTGGAACTGCAGGTGTAACCCACCCAAGAATGTGCTATACAGTAGTGTCCTCGGCCACTAATGAGCACCCACATTTCCCTGCCCCGATTCCTGCTTGCTGCAGTGGAATCTCCTGTCACCTCGGATGCCAAAGCAACAAATGTGCCCTCAGATCTCATGTCTGCAGGAGAAGAGAGAACCCCAGTCCCTCATTGCAAAAGAAAACTGATGACAGCAAGACATCACAAAGTCCTACAGAGGTTCTACTCAAAGACTGCAACTTTTTGTTTTTGCAATACAAGTTGAGCACAAAAACTAGACCATCCCCAGAACCAAAGGCCTCCCCTCGCCCCCCAGCACTGAAACAAACCTGTACCCTTAAAAACCACAAGAAGGAAGGCCATCCCAACATTCTTGACATCGTAATTTTCCAAGACAGCAATAAATCAGGGTATTTATGTACAATTTACTGATGTTTAAGTCTTCATTGAATTTTTTTCCATTGAAAAATTTTTATTGAAATATAGTTTACAATTTACAATGTAAATTTAAAATTTGCAATGTTGTGTTATTTTCAGTTGTACAGCAAAATGATTCAGTTATATTATACATACATATATATGTGTGTATATATATATTCTTTTTTAGCAGTCTCTTTCATTATAGATTATCATAAGATATTGAGTACAGCTCCCTGGGCTATACAGTAGGTCCCTTGTTGGTTTCCTGTTTTATATATAGTAATGTGTATATTTTAATCCCAAACTCCTAATTTATCTCCTGATGTTTAAGTCTTGTTAGCTGATTTAAATTCAGTGAGCAATATTTTTACTATAATATAGAAAGATACCTGAGATATTTTGATTTATAATAAGACATGCATACTGTGGTCTTCGTCCATGACTCCTGACACACAGCTCCTACATTCCTTGTAATTCACCAAGTGACAAAAGCCAGAGAGCCATCTTTTGTTATAATACTTAAACTTTGTTTCCAGTTCCTGAAATAGATCCAGAGTAATAAAAGTGAAATGCATGTCTCTTGTTTTCAACCACACCTGAGTTTATATTAATGAGGTGATTTTTTGTTTTTTTATTTATTTTTATTTTTATTTTTTTGCGGTACACGGGCCTCTCACTGTTGTGGCCTCTCCTGTTGCAGAGCACAGGCTCCGGACACGCAGGCCCAGTGGTCATGGCTCACGGGCCCAGCCGCTCCGCGGCATGTGGGATCTTCCCGGACCGGGGCACGAACCCGTGTCCCCCGCATCGGCAGGCGGACTCTCAACCACTGCGCCACCAGGGAAGCCCTAATGAGGTGATTTTTGGAAAGCTCCTCGATAACCCGAGGATTGGGACTGGTTGCCCTGAGAACAAACCCTGTAACTAAGAGGGTTAGAACTTTCAGCCCCACCCTCTGACCTCTGAGAACGGGAAAGGAGATGTAGGTTGAATCAATTACCATTGGCCAATGATTTAATCAATCAGGTCTATGTAATGAATCGTATATAAAAATCCTAAACAACAGGGTCTGGAGAGCTTGCTCGTTGTGAACACGTGGAGATGCTGGGAAGGCAGCACCCATGGAGAACATGGAAGCTCCGTGTTCCTTTCCGTCTTACCTGCCCACACGCATATCTTCTTTCTGGCTGCTTCTGGGTTATATCTTTTTATAATAAACTGGTAATCTAGGAAGTGAACTGTTTTCCTGAGTTCTGTGAGGTGCTCTAGCAAATTAATGGAACCTAAGTGTGTGTGTGGGGGGGGGAGGTGGGAATCTTTGATTTTATCACCAGTGGGTCTTAACAACCTGGACCTGTGATTGGCATGTGAAGTGAAATCGGGGGCAGTCTTGCGGGACTGAGATATTAACGTGTGGGATGTGACATAACTCCAGGTAGCCAGTGTCAGAAGTGAGATGAATTGAGGCAACATAGGGTGATAACAAAGAAAAACGAATGAAACTTTTGGATTATGATGTAAAGCAGAAAAAGGGAGATTTTATAAGCAAACTAACGTTCCAAAGTGAGCAATTTAGCTTATGGCTGATCATAGGGAATATTTTATTTTTCTGGATGTGAGAATGCCTTTCTGGCAAGAAAACTCAGCATTTCAGGGGCAATCACATTTCACTCTGGAGCAGAGAAGCCAAGTAGTTCCCCCAAGTACAGAAACCCCTGAGAACTCAATGCCACAGTTCCCATTCCATGAGGTTGAGATCTGAGTATGAGACACCAATTTAATAAAACTGTTCATTTAAATTGCTTAATGACGAATCATAGTTATTTTTAGATATTACTTCGTTCTTTTAAGCTGTTTGTACATATAAAATTGATTGCGTTGTGTTTCAATTCAACTTTTTCCTTCCACAGTTGAAACAGAATTCAGTTTGATCACATCAAATTATAATCGATAGCCCAAAAACTTCCCATAGGAACAGAAGATAAAGTGATCAGAAAAAATAGAACTGAGTTATTAAAAGCTTTGGACAAAACTCAGAAAGATCAATAGAACTTTATTAATTGCACTGCATCACTTAAATATCTCAGGCTTTCATGGTTTCAAACAAGGCGGGGTCTGCCAAATTGTACATTCAGTCAGAAAAGCTTCAAATTCCCAAAGACTCCCTTAACTGGAAAATTTATGTGGCATTTCAGTAATGGATTTGTTGTAAAATGCCATGTAAACTGATCTTCTGAATCCCAGATTTTCCTGGTATACCCAAGCATGTGATTTGAACAGCTGAGTCCATCTGCAGTTAGTCAACAAAAATGATTAACAGACATAAAATGGTAAATGCCATCCCACGCAAAGGACGACTCACGAGGGAAGTGATGTACAGTTCACGAGGCTTGCCTTCCAACCCAGACCCTTGGGCCTTACCTGTGGAGGTCAAGTTATAGGCACTTTAACTCTGGATATATTTCATTTAGAGACTGTTAGACACAGTTCAACAATTATATTGAGATATTTATGTTCTTACAATTAATCTATTTACTACTTAACCTCAGGGGCGGGCAAACTATACCCACGGGCCAAATCTGGTGAACCTCCCATGTTTTAAATAAAGTTTTACTGGCACGCAGCCACATACATTCATTTCCTTGTTGTCTGGCTACTTTTGTGCTACAGCAAGAAAGTTTGAGTAGTTATTGCAGAAACCATTTGGTCTGAAAAACCTAAAATATTTCCTATTTTGCCCTTTATAGGAAAAGTTTGTCAAACCCAGTTTTTGTCTCTAATTTGATAGGTAAACAGATTTAGCATTTATCGCAATGAGAGTTACCTACTGTTTATTATCTGCCAGGAATTGTGCTACATCTTTCCTATACTTCTTTAACCATACTACAGCCCTATAGTGTATTATTATTTCCATTAAATGTATGAGAAAGGAGAGGTTTTGGAAGTTTAAATGTCTCACCCATGTGAACAGTGGAGTCAAGAATCAGCCTCAAGGCTGATTCAAAACCTGTGTCATTCCTCTTTAACCCATCTCTTCTCCAGTAAGTCCATGGCCTTCCTCTTCCAGGCAATTTGCATGATTTGAACCGATGAGAAATAGTGTCAATAGATTTAAGGTAAGCCACTTAGCCACCTGGATGTGAAGTTAAGTTTAATATAGAGCAGAGGGGAAAAAGAGCTTTAAAAGTGTCCTTGAAGTGTAAAGAGTTCCATCTAAGTACTTAGATGAGCCCTGCCACCATCTGTATTAAAACTTTCAAACCAGCCTGTGCCTGCAAGTCACAATTTGGTCATTAATTAGTAAACATCTTTTGGTAAACCATTTATATGACTTCTCTGAGCTTCTGTTTCTTCACCTTTTAATAAGGAATGAGAGTTAAGGGATGCAGGATCATCAGAAGAACTGCAGGACACACGCTGCATCCTGTGTTCTTAGCCGGGCCTCCCTGTGGGGTCCTCTGTGTCCAAAGAGCTGGAAGGCTCTGACTTCCCCTAGCGAGTGACCTACATGCCTAGACCTGAAGGCCCAGCTTATCTTCCTGGTGATAGCACATTTCATTGACGGCAACCAGTTTGACTCCCTGTCTACGTGTTCCAGAAAAAGAACATTTTTACCAAAAGCCATCCATTCATTGAACTACCTGGTAAGGCTGCACCCCTATGGGCTGTTTATTATTTTCTCTCGACACAGGTATTCCTCACCTGTTTTCCAAGTAATTTCATATATTCCTTGGGAACTGTCAGTCAAAGATGTCGACATGATCTTACCCTTCCAGTCAAGGATTGTGGCTTTAACTGTGGCTTTTTATCCTCACTGGAAACTGGCGAAGTAGGTGTCTTGATTGTTTCTTATTTATTTTCCTTCCAGATTTACCCATGAAGAATTTGAGATAGTTACAACAAGAATATACACATCTACAAGAATATACTGAAGTATTAACAGGCTGTTCTACCTGAGGACAGCAACTTGATTGTGTTCTGGCAAATTCCAGAAACTGGATATTTCCACACAGAAGGATACCTGTCTTGGTATGGAAGGCGAGAGACATGTGTCTTTACATTGTCACCAAACCACAGAATTTCAAAGGAAAATACTCTTGGAAGACATCTAGTCCAGCCCCCTGATTTTGTGAATGAGTAAATGGAGAACTTCATTCTCAAGTAGAATGTCACATGGAACACAGTCATCGACGTCTCTTGGAAGGGATTAGGTTATCCTACAGATCTGCTCATTATTCCAGGATTCTCCCTTCAGGGTTTTGACATTATGCAAATTAAGAAAATATTTCTGGTTTACAAAGGATGAAATAAGATTGTCAATAATAAAATTACTTTGAGAAGTTAAAATCATCATATAACCTGAAGTGATATTATTAGTAATAATTTGTTCCTTCCTCCTCCCAAAAATATAATCTTAGCAGTTATGACAAAAGGAAATTAAAGTGTGAAATTTTGACATAACTAACCATTAACTTATTTTTCTCTAGCCATGAAATCAACTTCAATATACAGTAAAAGTAAAGTAAAATAAAATAAAAGTCACTTCCTAGTGATTTTTCACTTCCTAGTGAAAAGCCTGGCAAAAACAAGGCCTATTTATGGAGACTTGTTTTCCTCATCTTTCATCTTTCTTCACCCGTCCCTCCAACCCCAGCCCTCCCTGTCCCTGGTCCTCTTTGTGTCTCCACCCAAGAAGGAAATATTTCTGAAGCATGAAAACGGGGAGACTGAGATCAAGGGATTTCTGGAATTGTTGAGTTTCCATCCTTGAGGATTCTTTGAAACAGAGGCAAAACTTCAAATACTAAACGGTACATGTCAAATTACACTGAATGAACTCAAGGGCATGTTTGCACTAAATGAAAAAGCACACGTCTCTGAAGTCTGTAGCTCCTCATTTGGTCTCATTCCTTAGACCAAGTTCACATTATTTTTTTGTGTCTAAATGTGCACGGAGCTTCCAGCCAGGCTGTGACACCTCATGTCCACGTTCCTTCCGTGAGTTCAGCCATCAGGGACATTTCACACTCACATTCATCATTTACGTGTCCTCGTGGTATTGTACCTGATAGTGGAAAATATTATCAGCATCTTATTCTAGTTACTTTGGCAAAGTGAATTCTCCTAAATAGTATTCTATTACATACACGATGTGAGACCAAGGGACTCACGGGCTTTTTTTCCCTGTTCTCCCTGAGTCATCTTGTCTGGCATTTCATAAAACATTCCAGAAGGCGAGGCGAAGAGAGGAACCGCAACAGTAGCAGAGGCAGTTCTCCGGGAGGAAACGTCTTTGTTTAAGGCAGGGGAAGAAAAAGAGCAAGAAAAAGGGAAGGGGGCTGAGAGAAGGGGAATCACACTGTGAGTAACTAAGAAAATAAAGAATATAGGTTACTCGTTACTGTATTCACCTCCTTGTAAGTGAAACACAGGAAGAAGGATAAAGAGATTCAAGGAAAAAATTAAAAACAAAAACTTAGCTCTTGATCTTGATCTTGGCCTGTCTTCGACCCCAGTGTACTGGGATTCTACTTAGGGACCGGCCAAGAAGGTTTAGGACACATCAGACTGGTCCTGTGTGTGTGTGTGTGTGTGTGTGTGAGCTTCCAACTTTAAGTTTTAGTCTTTGAGGTTGGAATAATATTCAGTCTTTAAGAACTTTCCTACTGTTTTTAAGGGCATTTTATGCGAATGCCATTTTCCTTTCCAAAACAATCTCCAAGTAAGTATGGTACCCTCAAAATTTCTGTTAATCTAGGAGATATTAACCTAGTTTTTAAAGAAAGATCAAGAATGACTTTCTTCTCGCCTACCAAGCAAAACTGCCATTACTTAAATAGCAGAAAGCCTAACAGAAAGGCCCGTCATAACAGAAACCAAGGTACACAGCTTGCAAATATATTTAAGCTAAGTTACTGAGTTATTTCAATGGTAGGTGGGTATATGACAGCACAGACAGGGGACACGAAGTGTGGTGTGAGAAGTGTGAAACAGATACATACTCTCCAGCTGCTCCACACCCCCCCAAAAGATGCCCAAGAATTGTACACACTGGCCACAATGTTTAAAGGCTATTATTCTGACATCTTTCTGACCTTAAATTTCTACATTTTGAGTTTCACAAAGACAGCGGAGTTAGACATTACCTATTTTATATTACATACTCTTTGTATAAAAATAATATTACTTTTCAGCCAAGGAGACCAAAGGCTAGCACTAGCACCAGGGCAACTGCTGAGAGAGTTGCGTTGCCTGGAACGCGTTAGATGAGGGTCAGGAAGTGCAGGTAATTTCATCCACTGGCTTCACTGCCTCTCACAGTGGAACCTTCTGTGACTGCGGCTATCCTGCACCATCCGTAGGAAAAGAATTTTGTTAGCCTTTAATAATTTCCCAGACATACGAGGGCAAAAGGACCCAGCAGCAACTGAAAGCTCTCATGCGGGTGGAGGCCAGAACTTCGGACATGCTCCCAGGCTTTCTAGAGTTTATTCATTTGTTTATATTGCAGAGTATGGGGGGCTAAAGAGAGGCTGGTTAATGAAGTTTCCACAGGAGGATGTGTGCCGATCTCTGCCATTCTACTAAAAGGGAGTCGTCAAAACACTGAAATTGAGATTTTAAGTCTAACACCCAACCACCATAGAACTGGGAGAGGTAGAAATGTATGATCTGCAAAAGACCATTAGGCTGAGTTAATTCTCCCACCCAGCCCTCAAAGGGGGAGGGAGAGAGAAGAGGGAGAACGTTGCAGCATCAGGGGCCGTTAAGCCAGGATGGGGCCCCAAGAACATGTCTCAATCTTACTGAGTCAAGTCTGGCTTCCATTTATGGCAGAACAGAGCCAGAAGTTTTCAATGGAAAAATTGTAACTAATTCAGCTTCACCGGGACCCTATTGGCAGTTGAAAAAATGCTCAAATTGGACAGAGTTCATCAGTTATTTGTGGCCAAAGTAGTGTTGGATAACAGACCCCTCCAAAACTCTGTGGCTTTAAATATGAAGCATTTAGTTAGCTTATGGGTCTGTAGGTTAGCAATTTAGATGGACAGGGCAGTGAGGCACCTTGGGTGACCCAGCTCTCCTCCATGTGTCTCTCATTCCTTGGCAGGCTGGCCCGTGTATATTCTTACACTGGTGACAGAGAGGCACAAGAGGGCAAAAGTGATAACAAAACCTCATTTTTTAATCCTCATCTATTATTGAGTTTGCCAGCATCCCATTAGCCAAAGGCAATCGCACGGCCAGCCATGGCAAAGGGCACAGACACAAAGTGGGTGAAAAATTGGAGCCATGAATGCAGCCTGCCATTTGAGGCAGACACCGTTAGGCAGTTAGTGGGCCCTCAGCTTTCCCAGGGTGATAAGATGCTGGTATGAAAGAGATAGCAGTGAGAGGTGAAGAGTCTGAAGAAAAAAAAAAAAGGAATGCTTTTAGTAGAATTAGAAGAGCTCGTGGCCAAGTAGGAGCAAACCATGACAACCTCTGTGAAATCAGCGGGTGTTGTGATTGGCAGGGCACCAGCCCCTTGGCTGGCTGTGTGGGGAAGGAAGGAAATGCATAGTTTTTCTTTGCAGCTACTGTATATCTAGAGCTATGTTAGGAACATTGTATTTATTGTTCAGTTAACCCTTGCAACATTTCTAATGTTTCATTGTAATTATCTCCATTTTATACACGAAGAACATGAATAAGTGTTAATTTCTTGAAATAACAGTACAAGCAAGTGGTGGAGTTACCTTTTTCTGATTTCAAAGCTCAGTCTCTGCACAGCATCTTGTACCCTTCGACCCTACCTTCTTCTTTAGCTAACATTTTCTGTCTCTCTTTTCCTTCATTTCAGATATTTCGAAGAAACCCCTGTACCTATTGTCTCCGTTTCCTTATTTTTCATTCATCAGAGAACAGTGGAGCATGGTGGTAAGATGGGCTCTGAGCACAAACGGCCCGGTTCAAATCCTAATTCTGCTACTTTTCTTAATCTGTGTGATGTTCGTAAATCACTATCTCTGTGCTTCATTTCCTCATCAGAAAAATGGGGATGATATGCTGATAGCACGACAGACCTCACAGAGCAGTTGTGGGGATTAAATGCACTTATACTTAAAGAGGATGGAGGAAAGTGCCTGGCACTCAATAAATAAGTAGAAAATGTTAGCTATTACTGTTCCTATTCTTCAACCAAGTGGAATCTGGCTTCTGTCTGTGTCAGTCTATTGAAATGTTTCCATCAAATGTCATTAGGGTTCCTAGGGTTGTCAAATACAGTAATATCTTTTTGGTATTCATCATGCCTGGTTTCTGTGCAGCACTTTGCCCACTTTCATCTTCATTTTATGAAGCTCTCCTCTTAGCCTCTCAGCAATTCTTTTGCCTCTGCACACCCATTAGATATTAGTGGTTGATTCTTTGTGAGTTGTAGATTGACGTATCCAGCTGCCTGAGAATATCTCTGCAGATACCTCAGACTCAGCATGTCTGAAATCAAGCTCACTGCGTCACTTCCTGGAACTCCACTTCCGCTTGTCACCTGCCCATCTTGATGAACTGTCATTTAGGTCCCCAGGACCCAAAGCTGGGGGCATTTCAGATTTTGCCCTGTATTTCATACCCTCTCATCTAATCTTACACTAAATCCTTTATCATTTCCCTCACCATCAAGTCTCAATCAACATCCTTTTCTCAATTCCAGATGCCCCTTATTTAGTTAAGACCCTAATAATTTCTCACTTGTATTATTGCAATAGCTTTCTCATGGGTCTCATTTTCTACACTTGTATCCACTCCAAACTTATTCTCTACACTGAAGGAAATGTTACCTTTCAAAAATGTGAATTGATAAACATCACTGTCTTGCTATAAAACCTTTCAGTATAAAACCAGAGCTCCTTTATGCAACCATAGTATATGCTGTTATCTGCCTACTTCTCTATCCTCATGCCCACAACCTCCCTACAAACCTCTCAGAAGGAAAGGATTAAAGAAGAGTTGGTTAAGCTTGGAAATGCATAGGAAAGGGGCAAGTTAAGGTAGTTAATGTGTCTTTACCATAGCATGCAAAAACTTAGAAGATTTGGTTTACCCTTATTCATTCACACATTTTAATCAATAAATATTTGCTTTGAGCCTCTGATAAGGGCTGGAGTGGTAGGGATGCAGCAGTGAAACAGTTTATCTGGGTCCTAGAGATATATTGCAAAACAAAACAGACAAATTCCTGCTCACACAGGGGAAGAATGATGATAAATAAATGTGTAAACTTATATAGGATAGGATAACGACACATGCTTTAGAGGAAAAGTTAACAAGATAAAGGGGACTGGAATGCTGGGAGAGGTAATTGGGAGTTGCTACTGTACATAGAGTGGTCGGAGGCAGCATCCCTGGAAAGGTGATACTTCAACAGAGAACTGAAGAGAGTAGGAGAGAGCAAGCCAGGCAGATATGTGTGGACAGAGCATTCCCCCTGGTGGAGGGAACAGCAGGTGCAAAGGCCTTGAAGCAGGATCAAGCTAAGAATGTTTGAGGGGGAGAAATTAGGTCCTTGTGGCTTAAGAAGAAAGAGCGAGGGGAGAATAGTAGGAGGTGAAGCCCTAGCAGTGTCTAGAGGCAGACCATGAGATCTTTTTTTTTTTTTTTTTTTTTTTTTTTTTTGCTGTACGCAGGCCTCTCACTGTTGTGGCCTCTCCCATTGCGGAGCACAGGCTCCGGACGCGCAGGCTCAGCGGCCATGGCTCACGGGCCCAGCTGCTCCGCGGCATGTGGGATCTTCCCGGACCAGGGCACAAACCCGCGTCCCCTGCATCAGCAGGCGGACTCTCAAGCACTGCGCCACCAGGGAAGCCCTGGACCGTGAGATCTTAAAACTCATTGCAAGGGTTCTGGCTTCTGCTAAGAGGGAACCAGGGAGTGCTTGCCGAGATTTGAAGAGAGGAGTGACAAGATCACTCTGGAAGGCTCCCGTCATGTTTTTTCTTTTCACACTAATTACTTGAAGTTCCTCACTCTTACTCTCCCTCTGAGCCCCTCTGTGTGCTGCTACCTCTGCCTGGCACATCCTTCCCCCTCAGACCTGGCCCTCCTTGGAATACCAATCTCCTAGTAGATTCTCAGGTTCCATCAGAGATACTACTTCTCCAAGAAGGTTGAAGTAGACATCCTTCCTAAGCCCCCCCCCCGGACGTTTTGTCAGTCAAGATGCTTCTGGATGCAAGTAACAGAAAACCTAACTATCAGTGGCTTAAACCATAAGAACATTAAATGCCTGTCCTTGGGGTGCCTAGAGGTAGACTGATCATTGTTAGTTCAGCAACTCAATATATTCACATAGACCCAGGTTTTTCCACCCTTCTGGTTCACCACAATAAGTGTATTGACTTTCATCCTCCATATTGTCTCTACTGGTTGCAAAATGGACCCCATCTTATCCTCAGAGACATCTGACTTGAACCAAAAGCAGGAACAAGGGGAAGGGATTCCAAGAACTTTTCTTTTGCAGTGTCCTTGTCCTTTGGCAGGGGAGATCATCTCTCCCAGAAGCCTTTTAGAGGTTTCTTTATGTCTAATTAGTCAGGATTGGGTCATATTTATTACAGGTGCCTACTTACCTGTGTCCTCCAACCACTGTATCCTCGCATGTAACACAGATCGTGACATATAGTTGGTGTTCAATAAATATTTGTTGAATAAAATAAATGTTAAATGGTTTTTATTCTCTTTGTAAAATAGAACATGAGCTTGAGGGGTGAGAGTTTTATGAAAATGACATACTTCTCATAAAAGACCTCCTGACTAGAAATGAGTAGAAGAATTGCTAGATCACGTTGTGGCCTCACCTCTGTCAGAGAACAGCGAAGCAATAGAGTTCCAATCTGTACTTTAGAGTTTCCAAATAAAAATCCTCAAAGGGTTGAAACTAAGTTCTCATTATCTAAAACCATGAAATCTAACATGCCTTGAATATTTCCTCCACCCTGGTTTTGGTTCACTGATAATGATCTTTAAAAATTCTTTTTCAGTCCTCCACTGAACTATATCTGAATCTCACTGGTCCACGAGCAGACCACGGGCCCTGAGATATAGGACAAGCACAAACACGAAATAACACCCAGTGACAGAGCCCTGGAGAGTCAGACGTTGATGGTACAGTGGGGAATTTCTACATTGGCGCAGGAATGAAGGATATTTGGTAGTTCAACGTAGAAAGTGTCTTGTTAGTGATGGGCTCAATGGAAAAACATTTTTTGAAGGTATCCCTCACTTAAAGCTGGTGTCCAGGAAGTCTCAGTCCCTTCAGTGGCTCCCTTCCATCCCTGAGCAAGCCTGCAGGTATCCTATGGAAAGATCTAGTGGCTACAGCCCCTTAGAGGCAGTCTCCAGGTTCTACTCTCCACTTTCTATTCCAAGTCAGCTTGTTGTGTCCTAGTTTCCGCCTTTCCTGTCCTGCTCTGTTTTATTCCCAGGCCCTTCATACCTCAGCAGAAAAGGCCAGTTGGCCTGATCCAGGCTTTAGCCCTCCATCTCCCATAGTTCCCTACTCTGGAGCCTCTGGCCAGAGCAGCTCTACTCTGAGGCCAACCCAGGCTCTAAGAACTGCAGCCCAGGTGTAATACTCATTTGTCATTTTAGAGTTTTAGAAGCAGCCTCTTTATCTTTTAGAAGGACACTTAGTGCCCTACAGAAAGGGCCAACTGAGAACCTTAGACCAAGAAACAGAAAGAGCAGAGACAGAAAAACGATGCTGGGCTGGGCTGGACAATTAAGGTGGTCATGTACCACCCAATAATGAGGTAGAGAAAGAAGCTATTTGAAGTCAAAGGGAATATGACAGTGCTCACTGAAGGAGTGTAAACTTGCTTAAATGTCAGAATTTTAATGTTACGTACAGTAGCGAATTAGGAAGTGCAGCAACTAGAACTATCAAAACAAAATGATGAAGAATCTTAGACTTACATTATGAATGTTGTATAATTGTGAACCCACACAGAAATCTGTATAATGAGTTTCTTAGCTCTGATACAACAAAGGACCTCTTTTAATGTAGATGTGAACAAGTGTGGAGACAGATAAGCAACCACAAATCACATGGAATCAAGCTCTGGACATACGTGGGATGAAAACATGTTCTCTTACCCAATACTATGAATTTCACCAAAATTTTCTAGTTACAGAAATTTGTATTTAGTACTAGGATTATACTACCGCTTACCTGAGCTTTGTGATTATATCTGAGAATATGAGTATGTATATGTGGAGAGTTTGAGTTATATGCAGTACATTTACTCTCTACTAATCCTTTATTGACTTCTAAGTTTAAAATCATCTCCACACACCAAGCACACACACCTGTCATCAGGTATGGTGGAGGAGTGATGTATGGGAGACCTTCAAGATGGCAGAGGAGTAAGATGTGGAGGTCCCCTTCCTCCCCACAAATATATCAGAAATACATCTACATGTGGAACAACTCCTACAGAACACCTACTGAACGCT
This sequence comes from Neophocaena asiaeorientalis asiaeorientalis, assembly GCF_003031525.2. Taxonomy (NCBI): domain Eukaryota; kingdom Metazoa; phylum Chordata; class Mammalia; order Artiodactyla; family Phocoenidae; genus Neophocaena; species Neophocaena asiaeorientalis. Next base: position 1,214,656 of record NW_020175674.1, on the reverse strand, counting down.
GGCAGAAGAACCCAGACCTCCCAAAAGGCAAGAAACGCCCCACGTACCTGGGTAGGGCAAAAGAAAAATGAATAAACAGAGACAAAAGAATAGGAACAAGACCGGCACCAAAAGAATAGGGACGGGACCCGCACCTCCCTCCCAGTGGGAGGGAGCCGTGAAGGAGGAAAGGTTTCCACACACTAGGAGCCCCTTCGCGGGCACAGGCTGCGGGTGGAGGAGCGGGGAAGCTTCGGCGCCACGGAGGAGAGCGCAGCAACAAGGGTGCGGAGGGCAAAGCGGAGAGATTCCCGCACAAAGGATCGGTGCCGACCAGCACTCACCAGCCCGAGAGGCTTGTCCGCTCCCCCGCCGGGGCGGGCGGGGCTGGGAGCTGAAGCTCGGGCTTCAGTTGGAGCGCCAGGAGAGGACTGGTGTTGGCAGCGTGAACACAGACTGCAGGGGGTTAGTGCACCACGGCTAGCTGGGAGGGAGTCCAGGGAAGAGTCTAGAGCTGCCGAAGAGGCAAGAGACTTTTTCTTACCTCTTTGTTTCCTGGTGCACGAGGAGAGGGGATTAAGAGCGCTGCTTAAAGGAGCTCCAGAGACGGGCATGAGCCGCGGTTATCAGCGCAGACCCCAGAGACGAGCATAAGACGCTAAGGCTGCTGCTGCCACCGCCACCAAGAAGCCTGTGTGCAAGTACAGGTCACTATCCACATCCCCCTTATGGGGAGCCTGTGCAGCCCGCCACTGCCAGGGTCCCGGGATCCAGGGACAACTTCCCCGGGAGTTTTATTGTATGTCTATGTGTATACTTCTTTGTGTGATTTGTCTGCATAGCTCTGCATTTACCATTTGCCCTGGGATTCTGCCACTTTCTTTTCTTTTAAGAAGTTATTAGAGATTGTTATCATTGGTGGCATTTTTTTTTTTTGGTCTGGTTGCTCTCTTCTTCCTTTATTTTTTCTTTATTTTATTTCTTTTTAATTTTTTTATTTTAATAATTTATTTTATTTTTTATTTTAATAATTTTATTTCTTTTTCTTTTATTTAGTTTTCTTTCTTTTTTTCTCCCTTCTCTTCTGAGATGTGTGGCTGACAGGTTCTTGGTGCTCTGGCCGGGTGTCAGGCCTGTGCCTCAGAGGTGGGAGAGCCGAGTTCAGGACACTGGTCCACCAGAGACCTCCTGGCTCCATGTAATATCAAATGGTGAAAGCTCTCCCAGAGATCTCCATCTCAACGCTAAGACCCAGCTCCACTCAACAACCAGCAAGCTACAGTGTAGGACACCCCATGCCAAACAACTAGCAAGACAGGAACACAACCCCACCCATTAGCAGAGAGGCTGCCTGAAAGCATAATAAGGTCACAGACACCCAAGAACACATCACCGGACAAGGTCCAGCCCACAAGAAAGACAAGATCCAGACTCATCCACCAGAACACAGGCACTAGTCCCCTCCAACAGGAAGCCTACACAACCCACTGAACCAACCTTAGCCACTGGGGGCAGACATCAAAAGCAACGGGAAGTATGAACCTGTAGCCTACAGAAAGGTGACCCCAAACACAGTAACTTAAGCAAAATGAGAAGACAGAGAAACACACAGCAGGTGAAGGAGCAAGGCAAAAATTCACCAGACCAAACAAATGAAGAGGAAATAGGCAGTCTACCTGAAAAAGAATTCAGAGCAAAGATAGTAAAGTTGATCCCAAATCTTGGAAATAGAATGGAGAAAATACAAGAAACATTTACAGGGAGCTAGAAGAAATAAAGAGCAAACAAACAATGAAGAACAACACAATAAATGAATTTTAAAATTCTCTAGAAGGAATCAATAGCAGAATAACTGAGGCAGAAGAACAGATACATGACCTGAATGATAAAATAGTGGAAATAACTACTGCAGAGAAGAATAAAGAAGAAAGAATGAAAAGAATTGAAGACAGTCTTAGAGACCTCAGGAACAACATTAAACGCAACAACATTCGAATTATAGGATTCCCAGATGAAGAAGAGAAAAAGAAAGGGATGAGAAAATATTTGAAGAGATTATAGTTGAAAACTTCGCTAATTAGGGAGAGGAAATAGTTAATCAAGTCCAGGAAGTGCAGAGAGTCCAATACTGGATAAATCCAAGGATAACTGCTCTAAGACACATATTAATCAAACTATCAATAATTAAATAGAAGAAAAAAATATTAAAAGCAGCAAGGGAAAAACAACAAATAACATACAAGGGAATCCCCTTGAGGTTAACAGCTGATCTTTCAGCAGAAACTCTGCATACCAGAAGCGAGTGGCAAGACATATTTAAAGTGATGAAGGGGAGAAACCTACAACCAAGACTACTCTACCCAGCAAGAATCTCATTCAGATTTGAAGGAGAAATTAAAACCTTCACAGACAAGAAAAAGCTAAGAGAATTCAGAACGACCAAACCACTTTACAACAATTGTAAAGGAACTTCTCCAGGCAGGAAACGCAAGAGAAGGAAAAGACCTACAACAACAAACCCAAACAATTAAGAAAATGGTAATAGGAACATACATATCAATAATTACCTTAAATGTATATGGATTAAATGCTTCCACCAAAAGACATATACTGGCTGAATGCATACAAAAACAAGACCCGTATATATGCTGTCTACAAGAGACCCACTTCAGACCTAGGGACACATACAGACTGAAAGTGAGGGGATGGAAAAGACATTCCATACAAATGGAAATCAAAAGAAAGCTGGAGGAGCAATTCTCATATCAGACAAAATAGACTATAAAGAGTATTACAAGAGACAAATAAGGACACTACATAATGATCAAGGGATCAATCCAAGAAAAAGATATAACAACTGTAAATACTTATGCACCCAACAGAGCAGCACGTCAATACATAAGGCAAATGCTACCAGCCATAAAAGGGGAAATCAAAAGTAACACAATCATAGTAGGGGATTTTAACACCCCACTTTCACCAATGGATAGGTCATCCAAAATGAAAATAAATAAGGAAACACAAGCTTTAAAAGATACATTAAACAAGATGGACTTAAATAATATTTATAGGACATTCCATCCAAAAACAAGATAATACATTTTCTTCTCAAGTGCTCATGGAATAGTCCCCAGGATAGATCATACCTTAGGTCACAAATCAAGCCTTGATAAATTTAAGAAAATTGAAATCATATCAAGTTTCTTTTCTGACCACAATGCTATGAGACTAGATATCAATTACAGGAAACAATCTGTAAAAAATACACTACCTAACAACCAAGAGATCACTGAAGAAATCAAAGAGGAAATCAAAAAATACTTAGAAAAAAATGAAATGAAAACCGGAAGACCCAAAACTATGCGATGCAGCAAGAGCAGTTCTAAGAGGAAAATTTAGAGCAATACAATCCTACCTCAAGAAAGAAGAAACATCTCAAATAAACAACCTAACCTTACACCAAAAGCAATTAGAGAAAGAAGAAAACAACCAAAAGTTAGCAGAAGGAAAGAAATCATAAAGATCAGATCAGAAATAAATGAGAAAAAAATGAAGGAAACAATAGCAAAGATCAATAAAACTAAAAGCTGGTTCATTGAATAGAAAAACAAAATTGATAAACCATTAGCCAGATTCATTAAGAAAAAACGTGAGAAGACTCCAATCAATAGAATTAGAAATGAAAAAGGAGAAGTAACAACTGACACTGCAGAAATACAAAGGATCATGAGAGATTACTACAAGCAACTATATGCCAATAAAATGGACAAATTGGAAGAAATGGACAAATTCTTAGAAAAGCACAACCTTCCAAGACTGAACCAGGAAGAAATAGAAAGTATGAACAGACCAATCACAAGCACTGAAATTGAGACTGTGGTAAACAATCATCCAACAAACAAAAACCCAGGACCAGCTGGCTTCACAGGCGAATTCTATCAAACATTTAGAGAAGAGCTAACAACTATCCTTCTCAAACTCTTCCAAAACATAACAGAGGGAGGAACACTCCCAAACTCATTCTACGAGGCCATCATCACCCTGATACCAAAACCAGACAAAGCTGTCAGAAAGAAGGAAAACTACAGGCTAATATCACTGATGACATAGATGCAAAAATCCTCCAAAATCCTAGCAAACAGAATCCAGCAGCACATTAAAAGGATCATACACCATGATCAAGTGGGGTTTATTCCAGGAATGCAAGGATTCTTCAATATACGCAAATCAATCAATGTGATACACCATATTAACAAATTGAAGAATAAAAACCATGTGATCATCTCAATAGATGCAGAAAAAGCTTTTGACAAAATTCAACACCCATTTATGAAAGAGACCCTCCAGAAAGTAGGCATAGAGGGAACTTACCTCAACATAATAAAGGCCGATTGACAAATGTGCAGAAAACTTCATTCTCAATGGTGAAAAACTGAAAGAATTTCCTTAAAATCAGGAACAAGAAAAGGTTGTCCACTCTCACCACTATTATTCAACATAGTTTTGGAAGTTTTAGCCACAGCAATCAGAGAAGAATAAGAAATAAAAGGAATCCAACTCGGAAACAAAGATGTAAAGCTGTCACTTGTTGCATATGACATGAATCCTAAAGATGTTACCAGAAAACTACTAGAGCTACTCAGTGAATCTGGTAAAGTAGCAGGATACAAAATTAATGCACAGAAATCTCTTGCATTCCTACACACTAATGATGACTAATCTGAAATAGAAATTAAGGAAACCCTTCCATTTACCATTGGAACAAAAAGAATAAAATAGCTAGGAATAAACCTACCTAAGGAGACAAAAGACCTGAATGCAGAAAACAATAAGACACTGATGAAAGAAATTAAAGATGATACAAACAGATGGACAGATATATATATCGTGTTCTTGGATTAGAAGAATCAGCATTGTGAAAATGACTGTACTACCCAAAGCAATCTACAGATTCAATGCAATCCCTATCAAACTACCAATGGCATTTTTCACAGGACTAGAACAAAAAATTTCACAATTTGTACAGAAACACAAAAGACCCCGAATAGCCAAAGCAATCTTGAGAAAGAAAAACGGAGCTGGAGGTATCAGGCTCCCTGCCTTAAGACTATACTATAAAGCTACAGTAATCAAGACAGTATGGTACTGGAACAAAAACAGACATATAGATCAATGGAACAGGATTGAAAACCTATATATATATATATATGGCTGTGAAAAACCTAGGGGCAGGACAGTAATAAAGACGCAGATGTAGAAAATGGACTTGAGGACATGGAGAAGGGGAAAGGTAAACTGGGATGAAGTGAGAGATTGGCATGAATTTATGTACATTACCAAATGTAAAATAGTTAGCTGGTGGGAAACAGCCGCATAGCACAGGGAGATCATTTCTGTGCTTTGTGACCACCTAGAGGGGTGGGAGGGAGGGAGACGCAAGAGGGAAGAGATATGGGAACATATGTATATATATAACTGATTCATTTTTTTGTAAAGCAGAAACTAACACACCATTGTAAAGCAATTATACTCCAATAAAGATGTTAAAAAAATACTTTATAGTACGAGAAGCTCTACACACACACACACAAACACACACACACACATATATACACATATACAAGTTGCAGTTGGCAAACTGGAAACCCAGGAGAGCCAGTGGGATAGTTGCATTCTGAATCCAACAACCTGAGAACCAGGACAGTTGATGGTGTAAGTTCTGGTCTGAGTCTGAGTCCCAGGCAGAGGCTGATGTCTCAGCTTGAAGACAGTGAGGCAGAGAGAATGAATTCTTTTTTACTTCTCCTTTTTGTTCTACTCAGACCTGTAGTGGCTTGGATGAGGTCCACCTACACTGGGAAGGCAATCTATTTTACTCAGTCTACAGATTCAAATGCTAATCTCATCTAGAAACAATCTCACGGACGCTCCCTGAATACTGTTTAACCAAATATCTGTGCACCTGTGGCCCAGTCAAGTTGACATACAAAATTAACTACCACACCCCATAAATGCAAGGACTGGTCTTATTTATCTGTGCTTCCATGACAGCAAGGACTTTGCTACATTTCCTCAGAATTACTAGCACCTAACACAATGCCTGGCATATTTGGTATTAAATAAATCTTAACTGTTCAACTGATTGATTGGGGAGTTAATTAAATTAATAAATGTGTGAATGATTGATTGAATCATGAATGGAAGGGTGTTTAGTAAATAATTACAAAAAACATTTTCTTTCCTCCACTTTATTCTTGGCCGTTTTTATAAACATTTGTTTTTCTTTTTCTTAATAGTTAACAGTGCTACCATTTGTATTTTCAAACCATTTTGGAAAATAACTTTAAACATAGCTTTACATTTCACAACTTTTCTTGGCATGTTTATAACAGTCATCATATTGAATAGTAATTGTGTAGTGATATGTCCACGTTACACTGAGACTGATTTTTAAATTTTTGTTAACCATAGCATTTTCACTATGTCAAGAACAAAATAGGTGCCCAATAAATTTTTTGCTGCATTGCATCAAATTAAATGTGCTTCGGCACTCTTTTACCATCATTCTGCTCTCCCTGTTGTGAGCAGTTTACTCAACTCCCCTGCTCTTCAGATTTGCCACCTGAGCCCTGGTGGTTCTGAGGGACAAATGAGTACTGGATTTGTGTTCACATCTTCCAAAGCGGATCGCAATATGAGGACACATGAGATGTGTGTGGGGGGAGGGCATCAGGGGACCAGAATGAACCCCTTCGTGACGTTCATGTACTCTATTCTGTGGTGACAATTTAACATTTTTTTTAACCTCATTTTATAGTTAAGACTCATTTGAGATTAATTGGCTTTCTAGAAGATCCAAGCCTTGGCCTAGGAAAATCCAGTCATGTACTCCCCTGATTAACACCCTTCCCATGGCCCTGGGGATAAAGTCCAAATCTTTTAACTCCTTTGCAAAGTCCTTCATGACTTGGCCCTCTCCCATCTCTAGGCTCTAGCCATCAGCAGCTTCCTTCAGACCTTTGAACCCACTACTTTCTCTTACTGCCTCTGCCTAGAATACTCCGAATGACCCTATCCCTTGCTCATTCTTTCCCAACCTTTAGAAATTTCATGGGCTCCCAGTAGGGGCCTTAGAAGGCAGCTGAGATGAGAGCAGAGGCCAGAATGGAAGCCTCAGAGCCAGATGATTAGTTACAGAAAGCATAGGTGACAAACTCATCACATTCTCAAAGTTATTCTCAAACTATTTCTCAGAAATTGACAGCTCATCAATGTCATCAGCAAGTCAATAAACATCAGAATGTTCAATTAAGATAGTCTTCATCAGAAGAATCCTCAACCGAAGAGGTCTCTCTCTCCTGAATTTTTTCCTGAATTAAAAGCATTCTTTTCTTAACCTCTTTATTTCAGACACGAAATGCAAGTAACCCAGACAGTTAAAACTAAGTCCTATGACTGACCACATATCAAAGGGGCCCTGAGTCTCTCAGTCCCTTCTTTTCTTGGCCAACCACTGGGCTGCTCCCAGCCACACTTCCTTTCACTGTTGGCTCTACTCCTGGTTACCAATGGGAGGTTTTCATGCCACTTTCCTTTTAATCTGCTTGCCATTTCTCACTAGGATTTGACAGTCTGCATGGGTGTGCCTGGATGCCAATGGCAGAGGCAAGCCCTTCATTTGGGACCCAAGTAGGAATGTGAAAAGTGAGGCTTGGGTTAACCTCAGGTCACTCTAAGTGCACCCCTTTCAAACATAGGGATGTCCCTTTTTGGGGAAAAAGGAAAAAAGTTGGAGCATAATTATGTCCTCTAAAAATGTAGTGTGCACTGGAAATTGATCTTATAAATTTCCTACTTGTTACTGCAAACAGAATTTCCTCTTTGACATCCCAAGCATGTCAGAAAGAATTCTTATTCCTTGAGATAAAAATAACATTTTATTTTCTCTTTTCTTTTTCAAATATGTGTATATAAAACTTCTCATTAAGAGAAAGCATATTTTCTGTATTATTCCTATCTTTATTATAGTATAAAACTTTGATTTTTGTTCAGATGACTTTATTTCTTTCTCTTAAGAAGTTATTCATTTGCAACAACTCCTTACTTAAAAACATTTGTCCCAAGAGAGAAACACTACCAGAGCAAGCAAAGGGAAGTAAAATATCTCTGCTTTGAAAGTTCTTAGGAATTATCGGATCATTTCTCTTCGTCCTGCTCAAATATAAGGACTTCCTCAAATCTAAAAAATAGGATTGTTTTGAAAAGAATTTTACACACAGGGAAGACATTTTAAAGGAATGAAGATAATTTTACTCAGAGATTTCTGTGTATCAAACTACAAACGGTAAATCAGAAATAGACACAATGATCCACCATTAGTAATAGGTGAGTAAATACAATTGTCAGACATCATTTACAATGTTATAAAAGTAGAAAAGTTTCTGTGTATTCTTCCATCTCAATAACACAGTTAATATCTCTATAGGCCTTTGTAATTTACAAAGGGTTTTCAGATCCCATAGTTCATCTGAGCCTTATAACAAAGGCTCCGTTTGGGCCCAAAGCAGATGTCGCTCTTAAGGCCTATCTTTATTAAGAAATTTCTATTATTCCATTTCAAGTTTGCTCCTTCTGCCTTTCTGTGATAACTTAATTTTCACTTTTAAGATTATTAGACTCTCAATCAAATTATCATTTATTAAACACTTTTATGTTTAAATCATCTTATTGGTTCTGAAGTGAAAATGTACAAGACAGCCTCATCTAGAGGAGTCTGATTTCTGATTCTATTTGGATAAATCTTAAAACACTAAATATTATAAAACTATAACCTATTTAAATAAAAGTTTATGATGCTCATGTAGTGACTGTCAAATGACGGTTAAAGAAGTTTCAGTCTGGGGCTTCCCTGGTGGCGCAGTGGTTGAGAGTCCGCCTGCCAATGCGGGGGACACGGGTTCGTGCCCTGGTCCAGGAGAATCCCACATGCCGCAGAGCGGCTGGGCCCCTGAGCCATGGCCGCTGAGTCTGCGTGTCCGGAGCCTGTGCTCTGCAATGGGAGATGCCACAGCAGTGAGGGGCCCGTGTAAGTTTCAGTCTGATTGCCCTCAGTCCGAGGATGTGCAAGGCAGATTTTGATCATTTGAATTTATAAGAGCCAACACTTAGAAATTAGAAACTTTCACACTGACATTGCAAAATCTTTGAAAAATTGGAACTCATGGCAACATTGGGCCCACAGTCCCACACATGTGTCAGTTAGAGAGGAGGCAGCTTTATTTACACGAAGCAGATTTGTGCAACCCTGAGGCTCGGTGTAAGAGGCTATCCTGTTACACCTAGCCCAGCTTATTCATTCAGATCCTGTCCTCTCTCTGCAGCTAAATTTGCAACCTCTTTTAAACTAATAACTGCTGTGGACATTTGGAAGACAGAGATTCCACAGGCTCAGGTTCTAAGTTCAAAGAAGATAAGTATGTGAGGCATACTCAGGGGAGAGACAACAGGATGACACGAACAAAAGCACCAAGACCAGAAAGCAGACGGTGTGTTTTGTGAGAAATAGGGAATCGGTTGTCTAGATCACAATATTAAGGGTAGAACCCAAACCTTCTTGAGGAGGATAGTGGCAATGGCACTCTCTTTTACCTAATCAAACGTGTCCCCTAAATAATTACAATTTGACTACTTCCCAGTCAGGACTTGCTTTTCCTGGCAGTCTGCATCGCCTTAAAAGTGTAGTCCTGAGTGATTTCCATGCAGTGTGATTTGTCCGTGGCAGGTATGATCTCCCTGATGTGGCTGATGGCTGGTGGTCACAGCCACTACCAGATTAGTATGGGAATAGCCACTACTACAGGGGATCAGTAAAGTAATAATACATTTTCATATGTCTACTCCCGTAAGCCCTTCTGATACATAGTTGTCAAACACTGCTGCTCTAAAATCAAAAAATGTGTTTCTGGGTCATATTAAAATTGAGAGCACTAGAACTTAAATATCTGCGCTTTGTTTATTTGTTTAAAGAATGTGTTGGGATTGTGCAGCAGGGAAAATAGAATATATCACAGAAAATTTTAAGTAACGTGTAAATGTGTTTACACGTTTCAGAAAGTTTATTTTGCTGGCTTAACTAGTTTCTCCTAACGCTGGAAAGATTCATTGGAGCAAAGAAAAACTAAATACAAAAGGACTATCCATTCTTGTAGAATGCAGCATGTAAAAACACAACCAAAAAAGGTACCTATGAAGTTGCTGATTGCTATTAATTTTCCCCAAATACTGAATGATGTCAGTCCATAAAAATGAATTGCTTCACTTTCGAGGTAATTCAGTTGCCGTGTGTAAGTTCAGTGAATATGATGTCTTTATAATTGACATTAATCTTTTGGAAAAAAGTTCAGTGTGCACTTTGGAATGTCCTGCGTCTCTTCCCTCTGAAATTTCATCTGGTCCCAATTACCGTCTGCTCCTAGTTTGATCCAGTGGCAGAGAACGAGCTGAGCTTCTGTCCTGCAGCTGAAGCAGACACACTTCATTAGCCTCATTCTGATTTTGTTCTTTATAGATCAGCTAAAGTTTACAGAAAGATTTAGATAGACTCAGCAACTTTATGAAGTCCTGTTAAAAATACATAGAGCTGCACTCAAGAAATGCATTTTTGACTTCTTAGCTGTCAAGTTCACTCAAAGCTGTTATGGGAATTTTTAGCTAGTTAAATAAACAAGAGTTTCTGCTACAGCTCTTATTTTATATTATTTTATTTTTTCTTTCCACATCAGAATCTTTATCATAAAGCAGCTGAATTGATACATTTGGAATAGACTGAGTATGTCTCCCAGGGCCCCTTTGAGCTTTCTGGTCTATTCATTTTGGGTCATCTAATACGTAAGGGTTGTTGCAATGCGCCAGGCATCGTGATAAGCACTGACCTAGAGCAGGGAAACGATTGAAAGAGCCCTTGCTTTCCTGAGTTTCAGAGAAGACAGACATTAACTATGAAGACTTAAAAACTAAAACAGTCTTTACAGTTCAAAAGAGTTGTTTTTTACTGCCTGTCCCTCTTCTATACCCACAGTGTCCTTGGGTGCTGGTCAAAAGAGAACTGGGTGTGATCGCTCTGGCTACATTCACCATCTGCACCGCGATGTGGCCTGTGGAGGCCCCCCAAGCAACAACCCTGGTTCCTAGCCTTCTTTTTCCAACCAGACAAAAAGCCATCCATCCATCTAAGGCAGGGGTTGGCAAACCATGGTCTGCAGGCCAAGTCTGGCCTGCTGCCTGTTTTAGCATGGTCCACAGGCTAAGAATGATTTTATGTTTTTAAATAGTTGAAAGAACGTTGAAAGAAGAATATTTCATGACACATGAAAATAAAATGTCAGTGCCCATAAGTAAAGTAATATTAGAGTACAGTCATGTTTATTCATTTACAGATCGCCTATGTCTGCTTTCTTGCTACAATAGCAGAGTTGAGTAGTTACAAGAGAAAGAATAACGGCCCATAAAACCAAAAGTATTCTCTATCTGTCCCTTTACAGAAATGTTTGCCAACTCCTGATCAAAGCTTCCATATTATCTCTTTTTGGATTTTTCCCACCTATCTATTCACCATACAATGTGGGCCTTATTATATGTCATCTCCTCCTCTATCCTAGTTCCTGAATCTCTCCTCTCATAAGTGCATGACAACCTCACCTTATAAAAACTCCGTAACTCATTATTCAAAACAGGGAGGAGAGCTGATAGGTTTCTAGCAAGCCAGAGGCATACCATCTTATGAATCTGAGCTGAGTTTTTGAGCCTTATAGCATGACATAATTCATGCATCTATGCTTAAGGTGTTTCAATTTTTAGGACAAAACTGCATTCCTCTAAATAGCTTTTCTATGCCACTATTTGAATAGACTGATTCTATAATATAGATTAACAAGACATTTTGGTTTCTTAATTTTCTAAAATTATCAAGGGTTAAGTTACAGAATTTTGAATACATTTGGCCACTAGCTTTACTTTATAATAGTTATTCTCCTCTAAAATTTCTAACAACTTCTGTAATCAGGAATTCCTGAAGACCTGATATATTCTCCAAATGGCAAAGTTGGCCATTAACTAACTCTAGTAAGTAACTTATTTAGTTATCTAGTTATATAAAGTACGTACTGGAACTCCCCAGTATATGACAGTGATAATTGATCCATGGGAGTGGATTTTACCATTTAGAATAAATTTCTTCATCTTCTATATTTGTCTCCATAAACTATGCATGACTGATTATAACCATCAAATATTTCCAGTTTAGTACTTTCCTCACAGATAATCATAGGCAATATTTTCCTCATTTCATAATCACATGCCAGTTAAATGCTTACTTTAAAATATAATGAAAATTTCAGTTGATTCTCTTATCCCCAGATAATATTGTAGCAAGTGAAATACATTTAAGCCATTTTTGTTAGATTCTTACTTCTGACAAATAATTTTTGATTGTGAAATACTGCAGTTTGGGGCCAAGAGAAAATTATTAGGTTTAACCTAATTCTTTGAAGAATATCCAATTCCTTTCACTACCTTTCAAAGACACTTCTGCAACTGTTAACATTGAATGCAATTGTATATTTTAATAATATGTATGAGAAACAGGTGGCTAGTATTTGGCTTATGAGAAAAGGGAGGAAAAAGCTGTAAAATCATTCCTCAAAAGATGAAAGAAGAAAGGTTACAGGCCTTGGTAACTTTTGCAGTATAGACAGCGGGGACTAGTTGACATTCATGTGGAATCTCTGCCTCAAATATTAGTCATTCTTGAAAAAAGTGAAATGCTCAATCTAATTTCTAACAAGTACCCTAGAAAACCAATGTCTGCTGCTAAAAGGTACAGCCTTTTGATCCATGCTTCTGCCAGTTAGTTTCTGAGACTGAAGTCGGCAATGCAGCAGCAGTCTGGTGGATGCGCTCAGTGAGACAGCTGGCCTCTTCTTCATGGAGAAGAATTGGCTCTGACATGTCCCAAAGATAGAAATAGAAACCCTAGCACTTAGGTGTGTTGCTTAGAGCCTGTGGTGAAGCAGTATCTGAACCTGGATCTTGGGGATCTTCTTCTGCTAAGCCTGGGACCAGACCAAGAGAATACACGGCACACGGCTTTTGACCATCTTGACCAGAGCCACAAAGTACTGGAAATGTCTCAGGAATGGATGGTCTCTACTGATTTCCAGACCTTAGGTACGGCCTCTTAGGTAAGTGTAAGGAAAAATACGATGCCTGTAAAAAGAAGTTTCCAAGCCACAGAAACTACATAGAACTGAGACAATGTTTGACCTTGTGCCCACTTAATTTGTGAAATATTATTGTTGCCTACTATTTCATTCTTCAGCTTTAAAGAACACAACTCATTTGCACTCACATCTCTATGGAACTTTAGTATACAATTTCTCTAGGATGGAATAAAAGACAGAGGCATCAAAAGATTAACTAATTCCTTGAGATTTTAGTACTTGCACCAAATAAATGACAACACTGTCCCCTGCAGTGTGCAACACTGATTTGACTTGCTCTTAATACCCTTGAGCATTACTTTCCTAGAGCAAGCCGTTGAATCTAAACCTAATTTTAAGTGACTGTAAGTTCAGCTTGATTCCTCAGATGTTTATTGAGTGCCTGCTGTATTTCAGATCCATACTAAGCACTGGGATAAATGAATTATGAATTATTCACAGACTCTGCTGTCTAAAAGCTTATAATCTAGTGGAAGAAACCAATTTCTAAGTAAATTAGTTCAGTATTAGATGTACAGGTTAAGTGAGAAACACCAGGGGTTATGGGAGAGATATTTAGTCAATTTTGTCCCAACAAGAAGGTGGCTCCAGGAAAGGGAAGCTACCTTAGTTATGGGTTATAAAGCTCACAGCTTTATATGAGTTATAAAGCTCACAGTAGGAGTGAGCTTTATTCAGGGCATATTACGCAGGAGAAATAGCCTGAGCAAACCCTTAAAGAGTGAAATTACATAATGTACACATTCTATAGTACACAGTAAAATATGGGGAGAGAAAGATGAGTCTGAGGAGGGAGGTCAGGGGTGGGTCACATAAGGATTATTTTATGCCACACTAAGGGGCTTGATTCCATAGGCAATGGAACACCACTTAAGGACAGTTATGCAGTCATGTCTTCACTCGAAATAAATTTCTTAAATTATACTGTAGAGAGTCGTTCTAAAGGACCCAAGACTAGAGGTAGGGAGACAAGGTAGGAGGCTGTTTCACAGCACAGACCAGAGATGGTGGGAGCCTGATGCGGGAAAGTGACAGCAAGGATGGAGATAGAAAGAACAAGATGGGAGAAATATGTAGGGAGTAAAGTTCCTGGGGTAGAGTGATTGGATTTGACGTGATCACCGAAGAGAGGAAGTCTAGGGCATGCTTCTGACTGGAGAACAAGTTGGATAATTGGGTCATAGGCAAAAAATAATAATAGAGGGAGAGGAGAGGGTTTGAGGATGCATGGATAAAAAGATGAAAGAGGGCTTCCCTGGTGGCGCAGTGGTTGATGTACCCAAAAAAAAAAAAAAAAAAAAGATGAAAGAAATTTGTCATAGTTCCACATGCATAGCAACCAATATTCATGTTTTGAAATATTTCTTTCTGTCTTTATTCTTCATATATTTTGTACATAATTAAGTTCATACTACATTTAAAATAATTTATTCTGCTTTCTATTTGATGAAAGAATCATTTCTTGGAAAAAGAAGTATTATTTCATAATATTAAAAATTCTTTTTGAACATAGTTTTCAATAACTGCGTAGTATTTCTTAGTATTGAACACCTATGAAATAAAACACTTTTACCTGTAAACTACATATGACAACTGAATGGATGCAACCTAAAGATTTGGTTAGAGTGAAGTACTTATAAAATGTTCTACAGGAAATAAGACAATATTTTTTAGAAACAAGTAGTGAGTTCATAGGAGTCAATCAAATACAATATCTTAAGATAAAAATATGAAAATTCTTCTAATCATTTTATTTAAAAGATCAAAATTGGTCACTTATACTAACATAGTAACAACATTGTATTCTGGTTAAAATATGGCCTTGAGAAAGGGATATATTGTCAAGAACAAACACAGTGAGATTTGTCATTAATCTGTTTCCTCTTCTCTCTAGTAATATGGCGCAGAGGTACAGAGTCTGCAGATGAAAAAAATTTTCATTTCACTAGAGCTGGCCTTAGGCAAATCCATACCGTCAATCACATGGATAAAATGTAGGCCAGGCTGCCAAGTGTTTTTCAAAATAGACAATAAATGAAATATAAGAAGTGAATATGATCAGGTATTTATAATTCTCACTTCTTAGTTGGCATAACCCCAAATTATTAAATATATAGACAATGTTTCCATTATTTGGGGGTTTCTTCTCTTTTTTTGTTTTCCATCTTCTCAACAGGGAATTTCGGTGTACATTTTTACCCTTTGGCTTCATCTTTTAGTAGCTCGTGAAAAGTGATACCTAGGTGGTTTACACTCAACGCCAGAATCAACATTCCTTCTGTTCCGAAAAGCTCAGGATTTGAAAGCGTTTTTCCTTCTCATAAGGATTTACTCAAGTATTTATATATCCTGTAATAGTTGGCGTCAGTAATATTATTCCTTCGTATTTTGGGATACTTTTATTTAGAATAACATGCTTCACAACCAGAGAAGCAAACTACCTACAAAGGAATGAATATAACTTTATTTCCAATTATTTTTCTTCACATCACTGTGGAAGTTGCATTTAAATACATTTCATTCAAACGTCCTATTTTCCTCAAGTGGAAATTCTAGTAGTTCAAGGGGAACGTGATATTTTTAGAACTGTTTTATCTTTCACTGACTGATGAAGATCCAATTCAAATGAAGAACATTCTTCATATACAAAATATTGATTCGCTGTAAGCTTGAATTTAGTAACTTAGAACTTTAAGATTTGAGGAGGGGGTGGGTATCAGCTGTTACAAGCAGAGACATCAGGGAATTTTTATTCAAAAATAAGTGGACAGAAAAAAGTCTTAGCTGCTCAAAGGCATAGAGTAGAGGTATGCCTTAGAGTACACAGTATTTTTGCACATTTCTGTCAATCTTAAGAGGCTATATGATCAACAGATTTTTCTACAAAATAAAAGAAGCTAAGATTTTCAATAATCCCTCTTCTTTTTGGTTAAGCTATATTTTCTGAGCACAAATTAGTACACATTCCCTAACAGAAATAGAAATGTGTTTATGGGGAAAAGAAGAGTATTTGAAATGGTGCCCTCATAGTAAACTTTAATATAAACCACTCTGCAAGATCAGGACATATCCACTTTAGATAAAAAAAAAAAAAAAATTGCATCCCTAACTACAAAATGGTACAAGGTATTAGAAATAGGTAATGGTCTTTGATATCTGTGACCCAAGCATCTGAAGAAGACAAACTACTCAAAATTCTACAACATAGTACATGAGTTTGCACAAATTGGATTGTTGTTTTTCATTAGATCATGTATTGTTTGCAGGCAAGAGAGCATGTATTAGCCATCCACACTGGTCTACCCCTGCCAGTGTGAGGAAGATACCATGAGTTACAGACACACTTAAAGTCAGGAAATAGGGAACATTTTGGGTGAGCCTTTGGCATAAGGCAATTCTCTGATGCTTTCTGGTTACATAGTGATATTGATACATAAAGTATAAACATTAAATGTTCATTATGATCTAAACCTCCTTTTTCCTAATATGCTTTTGTTAAAGGCCCCAGTGCTTACAACATCGTACAAGAGCCACCATTAGTCTACGGCCTGGGCTCAGTGTCACTGGCTCCTTCATTCTGGCAAAAATACATTGAATGAACACTGTGTAAGGAGAATTTCTATTTCTGGTTTGAGTAAATTAACATCTGATTCATACTTTAAGTGTTTTGTTCTTTGAAGGAATAAAGAATATATTCTTCTTTCAGTCAGGGCTATATAGGCATCATCTTGAAGACATATTTATTAAAGAAAAGAATTAATTATTTCTTAAAAGTCCTGGCCAGGTCTACCCTAATAAAATTTCTTTTGGACCACAAATGTTGACAATCTCTAATGTTCTTTTGATGAATACTGGAATGTGTGAGGAGGCCCCACGGTGGCATGGTTGACGTTACGTTGCAGAAAGAGTGGAGTTTGGCTCTCAAAGCTAAATCCAATGCAAATGAGCCACTCTTGTTTTCCACTTACCTGAGCATGGCGGGAAATTGCCCCCTGTCCCCTGCAGGCAGAGCACCGTCCACGGCAGTGTGATCAGTTAGAGGGCAGCACAGCTCTGCTTTCTCAGGCTGCTGGTATTTTTTACAGAGCTAACCTATGCTCAGAATCTGTTTTTAATTATTATGTTTCAAGAAAAACAAAGTGCCATTCATGCAAACCAAAAGGAAGTTACAAGCCCGAGGCTCAAAGCTGAAAATGGTCAATTGAATTAGCATGCTTTTTGTACATGTGAGCAGAAATGTTCAGGTAACTACATGAGCAGGCTGGCCATTTAACATAGTATTTTAACATGATAATGAAAAGCAAAATACCTGTATTTGTGGGCAGGGACCTATGTGCAAAAGCACTTCTGAGTTCCAAGAATGTGTGCACCTTCTGAAAAAGGAAACAAGAACCTTGCGAGTTCATCTTGCGTGTATGGTGTCTGGACCACGATAACACTCAAGAAATAGCATTTGAACATGTTAATGTATAAATGAACGTGGAAACACGAATTGTGTACAATGCTAAAGAATTCATTTTTTTTTGCATTTGAGTGTGTGTGCTTTTCTTTTTTGCCCCCTCACTCTAGGTATGTATTATAAAAACAGTGACTGTATATGGTGAAAATTCAAGCAGAAGGATACAAAAGTCTTTCCCCCTACCTAATGGCCCATTCCCATCTTTCTTTCTCTAGCATTGCTACTAACATTTTGTTCATTTCTAACAAACTGGATCGTATTTTATCTACTATTTTGCACATAGGTTTATTCCATCTACTATTTTTTGGAGATTTTTCCACATTTACCCAGATTACCGCCTTTACACACACATACTTTTTTTTTTTTTTAATTTGACTCTAAATATTCTAGTCTACCACATGGCTAAACAATAATAAATTTCCAGTTCCTAGAAGATAGGCAATAGTGTTGCTTCCAATTCTTTTTTTTAATAGCTACAAATAACGATGAACTGAATATACATGCACATATATTTTTATGCAACTATGTCAGAATATATGTAGAATAACTTACTAGAACTGAAATAGGTGCATCAAAGGAATATGCATTTTTAATTTGGATAGCTACCGGTAAATTGCCATTCCACCGCAGTCTATGAGAGCACTCGCTTTTCTGCATCTTTGTCAAACTGCGGTAACAAACTTCTAATCTTAGCTAATCTGAGAAGTAAAAACAAATATTAATTCATTATTATCTTAATTTGAACTTCTATCATAATTATTCAGATTGAGCATTTTATATTTATTGACCAACTTTGTTTCTTTCTTTTTGAATTGCCTAGAAATTATTTTTTTTTAAGATATCAGATGACAATCTGTGCTGTATGTGTGATCAGATACTGTAACTGAGAAGAAAGACATTTCCAATGCCAAGATGGAAATACTCTTTTCTTCCTATTGTACAAGTATTATGCAGTTCAAGCCAATTTTAGAGAACACTATCTGAAAGCTACCAAGAAATAAACTGTGGATTTTTCTCCTGAACCAGCTGCAATGAACTACAGAAAATGGAACCTTCTACTCACTGGATATCTTTGCTGTTATCCTCAAAAGATGAAATTCCAGAGATTGCATTGTACATTCATTGTGGTATGTGTCTTTTATTTTATTTCTTCGTTAACTTTTAGTTATTGATGGCTTATTATGTACAAAACCATCAATATAGGATCTAGAAAGGCAAGTAACCAAATAAAATAAGACAACGAATTAGCCATAATTTTTCCTCTCAAGGCACTTAGAGTGTTTCTGAGAACAAACAGGAGAGGAAAATAAATAATAGGTTTGGGATCTTACTTGAGTACTAAGGAGTTTGGACTTCACTTGGGGCAAGAAAGTGACTGCAGGCAATTAACAATATTCAAATTGTTCTGTAAGCAAATTCTTCTAAAATCCATGTAGATGAGAGAAGGACTAGAGGTGGAGAAACTAATTAGGAGGCTATTATCTCTCACAGGTAACAGATAATCAAGGTCAACACAACCACAGTGGTAAGGGAAGTGGCATGCTGACAACTACCAGTGGGGATGCTAGGGGGATGCACAATTGTCAGGAGCTAATCCTGGACGGTTAGAACCATCAAAGCCAAGGAAGGATTAGACCCAAGAAGGAGGGGACATCAAGAATGTAAAATGCTACAGACTAACAGAATCTTTACACTAGACCATCTTTATTCATCCTAGTGGAAATGAGAACATGTCATTATTAACTTTGTCCAATCAGTACATGCTTATTGAATTCCTGCTGTACTCAGACACTGTGCTACGTGCTGTTGATAAAATGGTGAACAAAATCGATAAGGTCCTTCCTATCACGTAACTTAAAATCTACCAGAGAGAGCATTGCATCGAAAGCAAAAATGGCACCTCCTTTTTGCTCTGGGAGAACCACCCCTCAGCCTTTTTTAGCCCGTGTGCCTTAGGTAAACCGAACCCTCCCCCAGACCTGAAATGGTGTATTTGAACTAAGCCCAGACCCATGGGAGGAAAGGGAGGGTGCCTTCCTTTCTCTGGCCATAGTGAATGTCCATGGATAGGTAGGATCCATGGGGGCTGAACATAGCTGCAGAAATTTCATTCTGAGCCTTTTGTTTCTGATCTTAGAGAAGTAGACTGTCTCCCTTACATGGTGGGTACCTGGAAGTATGAAGAACAAGAGCCATGGCCGCCAACCATGGAGTCAACCTTACAGTAAGTAGAAAGCAGAGCCAAGAGTTGCAGAGAAAAACCATGTCCTGATGATGTCATTTGAGTCTGGTCAAGCTCTGACCAAAGCTAGATTTATTCTTGAACTTGTGGGTTAGGTGAGGCAATAAATTCTATTTTAGTTCAAACCAGTTTGGTTTGGATTTTCATTCACTTGTAATCAAAAAAAGGTCTAACCATTACAACTCAGCTCTAAAAAAATGTCCTGTCCTTCTTTTCCCCAGATGGCAAAAAGTTTTAAAATTACTTGTCTCTGAACATTTTATTGCAAAACTATGGTGTATTACAAAATTTAAAACATTTGAAATCTAAGAAGGATGGTATTTCCGTAGAAATAATTAAATGATGATCTAAGGAAAGTTATAGTATCTTCCAGTCTGTTTTAAATTATGGTATAAAGTTCACAGCTGTATGTTCTTCAATTACCAGAACTCAGAGAAGTCTGGTATTTAGGCCATTACAAACCTACATTTATACCTCTTTTGAGGTAGCAAGAATGTTACCGAGTAACTATTTTATTGAAAAATGACTGCAGTTTACTTTTTATCTTTAGGTAAAATAGTTTTAAAAATTAAATAAATTTAAAAATTTTATTTTGGAAAATCTCCCATTTCAGTGGAGAAGGTAAACATATAAACCACTAAATGCACTGAAATCAGTGCATGCTTTGCCTTAATCTTTATGTTTTAAGCATTGTGCATTGAAATGTCTTTCATCTGGAAGCAATGATGACACTGATTGAGTATTCTGAGGAATTTCTTTGTACAGTACCTGGTCATCATTCAAAATCAGCTTGGAAATTCTGTATTAGACATAATCAGAGTTTCAGACATGAGTAAATACAGTGATGCCTGCCTAACCCAGAATTTCCCTCCCATGCAGGTATAACTTATGTAGTCTTACTTGTTATGGTTTTGGAGTAACCACAAGGATTTCAATTCCACTATTCTGTTGTCTTTCCCTTGGGAATAGTTAGAAAAAGAAGGTAACAGCACTTGACCACAGAAAGGGAACATAACATTGTAGAATGTTTTTTTTCCCTAATGAAGATGTGAGAGAGAAAGAGAATTGAAAACAATCACCCAAGCTTCCTCAGCCCAATTTTTAACATATCAGCTAAGTATGAGAGTGAAAACATAACTTTTTCTAACTACCTCACAGGCTTATCAGGAAGAGTAAACAAAATAACTTTTATGAAAGTGGCTTGCCAATTTTCAACTGCTAGACAGAGTTAATCATACTTTCTGTTTGGGTTTCCTAGAAGCAATGTGTGGTCAGGGCCAGTTGGTCAGGCTGTACATTGCACAAGTGTGTCAGAGCATATCATGTGGATTTCTATATCTCTGTCAATAATTTTCTGGCAAATGGGACTAATTGTTCTGATAAACTCTGTGTGTCACGACAATGTTCCAACAGGAAGGGGTGCCTTTTTAAAGTTCTCACAAAGATCCTTTATACAGTGATAGAGGAAGCATGGTCTTGGCCTCCTTTCTCTCCCTTTCTCCAATCCAACATTCACACTATATGATCTGATAATTGCTGCTAAATTGCAAGCTTTAGTACTATCACTCTGCCAAAATCCCTACAACGACTCTTCCATTGTCTTCAGAGTAATGCCC
The DNA here is from genome assembly GCF_003031525.2 of Neophocaena asiaeorientalis asiaeorientalis. Classification (NCBI taxonomy): domain Eukaryota; kingdom Metazoa; phylum Chordata; class Mammalia; order Artiodactyla; family Phocoenidae; genus Neophocaena; species Neophocaena asiaeorientalis. The sequence goes on along the minus strand of NW_020175674.1, from coordinate 1,193,083 downwards.
AAATGTCTAAACTTGACAAGATTCTGGGCCCCTCACCTGCCCAGTCTCATTGCTCCCTGCCAGCCCCACCTGTGTTCCAGTGTGTGGAGGTACCTACAGCTCCCCAAACAGCATGTGCTTTCTTGCCTCTGAGTCCGAGGAAATACTCCTCATGCCTGAAACTTCCTTCTGCACCTCCTCTCCTACATGCAGCTCAGAGGTCACATTAGGCTTCCTCTAGGAAGCCTGTTTTACTCAACCCTAGAGGAATCTTTGTTTGTTCCTATGTTCTCCCTTGCAGAAACCTTGTTAGTCATTCAACTCCCTCAAGTAGATAATGAGTAACTGGAGGACAGAGCATGTGTACCCCTCACCTGTGTCCCTGGCACATGTTACACCCGAAATATATTTGCTGAATGAAATGAGGTCTGGCTTCTAGTGTTGGATGTGCTGCTTATTTGCCTTGAGACCTTGAACATGTCACTCAATCTGTATCCCACTTTTCTGCTAGAAAAATAGAAGTAGAATTAGCCAATCCATAAAGAAGAACATTTAGACTTGCAAATATGCCATACATTTTTCTCACCTAAATTCAGAATCTTCTATCTTTGCTGCTGAAATAGAAAAGAAAAGGGGGAGTGACATTTTGGTGGTTGAGACCTAAATACACATTAAATGTGTGTGTGTGTGTGTGTGTGTGTGTGTGTGTTGCCTTTCTAATATTAAATTTCCTTGACCAGCTTTAAGAAGTTTTCTACCAAATGATCATGGTAATGAAAATGCTTGGTAAGTGAAATCCAGTTATTTTACAGTGGTCTAACATTTTCCAAATGCCAAATGTAATAGGTGTTTGCCATTGCATATAATTCACTGGATCCTTATTTCATTTTTACTACAAATTTATGGATTGAGCTTCAGGGTAAATGGCTTCAACATACAGTCTGTGACTCTTCTGGGACTGGGAGATGGGGATTGGTACAATTATCTCATTAATTTGAAAGTCAATATACAGAACTCAAGTGCCAACTCCTTCTGGGCAGCGGTGTCTTCATCTTAATCATCCCGAGGATTTTGGAATGTGGGCAAAGCAGCGTAACATTAGAATCTGGGTGGAAGTAGCCAAAAAGTAAAAAAGGGGCTCTTGGAATTGGAAAGTGATAGTAGGAAGGCAAGAAGTGAATCACAGAGAGCAGCTGAAAGAAGAGAAGCCCTTGGTGTCTTGAGATTTAACGGTTTGAGCGATCCTATCGCGTAAACAGTGCTGATTGGTGTTTTGTGATATGGCCCTTTTGGTACCTACAGGATGGGAATGCTTTTGCAACCCCTGCCAATTAAGATACATTATGGAGGGTGATGCCCAGAGGAATCCATTAACTTCTGTGGATCTTCACTATACAAGTTTTGTTGAGCCTTATCTTCTGTAGGTTATATTATAAAAACAATATTTTTCCCAATTTAAAAATTACAGTAAAACACTGAATCTGGCTTTCAACATATACATGCGGTGTTCCTACAACTATGAGAAATATAGTATATACTTCTTTGGAGGACTTGGCCCTCCAATTTAGAATCATGGCTGGGTTGGGTGTTGAAGAAGCAGCATGACAACCGGAAAAGAAAATGCAGCAGAGCTACATATGATTTAGAATTATTTCTGAGTAAAAACCTTGAGTTATTGAAGAGTTCATCTCAGATGAGATGAACACAAATCCACTGACTGCACAGGGCGGTCACACATATTTGTAAAGTGAATACTGGACTGAAAGTATCAGTTGTTTTATAGGTGACAGCCAGGGTCATAAATGCATCCACCTGCTTGGGGAGAAAGCAACATATTTTACTACCATGTCAACCTTTATAGAGTCACACAAACAGGCATCTGACATATATTCCAGCTGAATAAATCAGTGATTTTTAAAGACCCGTCAGTGAACCGGTGCCAGGCTAACGAGAGGAGAATCACGCAAGGAGCGTGTTATAAATCAATCCACGTGAGTCTCTTTCCAGTCCTCCTGGATTAGAATCTGGGGGCAGGGTGGGTGGGGGACGTCCAGGAATCTTTATTTTAAAACAGTTTTGGTGGTAATTCATTTGACCAGGTTTTGGAACCGGTGTACTAAGTCATATTTCATGTGTCAGTAGCTGTACAATGAACTCTCCCCTCACCATGATATCGTATGTAATACTCTTTCCTGAGAAAATAACTGAAAAGCTTGATAACAGCAATTCTCTGTAGAAAGTAAGCATTAAGGGACCATGCAGCACAGTTCTGAGTGGGGCATCAACTGCCTATCTTCTGCAGATGAAAGACTTTTTATCTGTGGAATCTTAATTGCTCTTTTGGCTGGGTCCTGAAATTGGAATCTTCCCGAAGTGAAGGTACATTAGTAGACTTTTACTCACTTTCTGGAACGAAATGGAAAAGTCTGTATCCATTCACACCAGAAAAAAAAAATGTTCTCTTTAAGTCAACACGTCTTAATGCTTCAAAATAGGGAGATGTTATTACTGCACAACAGAAAACATTTCCAAAGAAGTTGAATGACCTGCAGTACTCATGCCTTGCCATGATTCTCCCAAGCACCCATATTTTTATGGGTGTGAATGTAAAGGTGAGCAAATAAATTCTAGCAAATATAAAGGTGTGAATCTAGAGATGCAAATAAATTGCAGCAAATATAAAGGTGTGAATCTAAAGGTGAGGCTTTTACCCAGTTTCTTAATGGAATTTGGGGAGAAGCTCGAATGCCAGACTGTTAAACTGTATCAGAAAAACACTGTTCAATTTGGAGTTTTATAAATGTACATGAAAAATGATTGGAAAAAAGTCTTTAGCAGGAGTTAATTTTTCTTCAACTCATGAGAATGTGAACTTTCATTCATACTGTGCTGGCGATGGGTCAGGCACCCCGAGTAGTCTGTACACACAACTGGAGTTATTCACATTTAATGACATCTTTCCTGCCCACTAAACAATTATTTACAAAACCTGAATAGAAGTAAGTGACATATTTATTCACTCATTTATTTAAATATTTTTTTCTTGACGATCTTGTTTAACACTATGTTATGCTCTGTTAAGGATTTTTTAAAGTTCTGTACAGGGCTTCTCTTCTAACAGTTTACAATCCATAACTGGTACAAACGACGGCAGAAAATAAATGTTTTATGTTCAGCTTCCTGGCTTCCTTATAAGAAAGAGAAGGACTGTTGTGAGAGGATTCAAAGAAATACAGGTACAAGTTCTTTCCCAGGAGCTTCTATGCGGATTGATAAAGTGTGTTGTTTTAAATCAGCAGAAAGGTAGTTTGAAAATGATTTATTAGCCCATGAAATGGAATCCCGTGACCATTCATTACAACAGGTCTCTTACGTCCCTTCAACATCCTTCCAAACTCACCTGTCACAAATCCAGCCCCGCTGAAATCCAACCCTCCCCAGGTCCCAGCCTGCACCGGAGCAGCTGAAGGTGGCTGGAGAACAACTCATACACGGATTCTTTTCCCTTTAAATTCACCTTCGTGCTTCCCAACGGTCACACTGTTTCTCTCCGAACTCTCCTCCCCTCTTACTTTTTCAAATCTTTTTCTCCCCCCTCAAACTCCTACACCTCTTCCATCCTCACCTTCAAGCGAAATTTAAAAAAAATTACACATGTATTTGCATGAACTATTTCTACCTTACAAAGTCCCCAAAATTAATGGCTTAAAAATGATTTGTTATTTCTCACAATTGGTGGTCAGGAACTTGGGCAGGACTCGGCTGGGCATTTCTTCCGCTCCACAGACAGCAGCTTAGGGTGATTCAGTCGGGAGCCACAGTGGCCTCTCAACCTCCATGGTTCTGCGTTTGAACACTGAGCATCTGGTGCCGGGCGTTTCTTAGAGGGTGGCAATGGGTTCGAAGAAGGAGGCAGCAGAACATGACGACTTCTTAAGGCTCAGGCTTGGAAAGTCCAGAATGTCACTCCCACATTATTCTATTAGTCAAAGCAAGGCACATGGTCAGGAGGATTCAAGAGAAGGAAAAGAGATTCAACTTCTTGATGTGAGAATCTGCATGTGGATACAGGGTTGGGAGGAACAGTGGGTAGATGTCATTAAAAACTATCTACTACGACTAATTAAATATTAGTGACCATGCCCTACACCACACCCAGCACCTTACCCATATCTGTACCCACGCGTCCACATTCCCTCATGTGACTGTTGATGAATGCTCCCATACCTAACGAAGGCCAATCTCCTCCACTTTTTTTTTTTACATCTTTATTGGAGTATAATTGTTTGCAATCGTGTGACAGTTTCTGCTTTATAACAAAGTGAGTCAGTTATACATATACATATGTTCCCATATCTCCTCCCTCTTGCATTTCCCTCCCTCCCACCCTCCCTATCCCACCCATCCAGGTGGTCACAAAGCACCGAGCTGATCTCCCTGTGCTATGCGGCTGCTTCCCACTAGCTATCTACCTTACGTTTGGTAGTGTATATATGTCCATGCCACTCTCTCGCTTTGTCACAGCTTACCCTTCCCCCTCTCCATATCCTCAAGTCCATTCTCTAGTAGGTCTGTGTCTTTATTCCTGTCTTACCCCTAGGTTCTTCATGACATTTTTTCCCCCTAAATTCCATATATATGTGTTAGCATATGGTATTTGTCTTTCTCTTTCTGACTTACTTCACTCTGTAAGATGTGGTACTTATATACAATGGAATATTACTCAGCCATAAAAGAAATGAAATTGAGCTATTTGTAATGAGGTGGATGGACCTAGAGTCTGTCTCCTCCACTTTTACAACAGAATCCACTTTCACCTACTCATGCTCACTGTTTCAGTAACTTTTCTTCTTTCCCCTGGAGCATCAACCTTTTTTCTTCTCCACTATGTAATTCCTGTTGGCAAACACATGTAATTTCTCTCCTCCTAAAAAACAACCAAGGAAACCAAATTTTCTCTCCTGAATCCATATCTCCCTACAGATATTATTCTTTTCTGTTACCTTATATAAAAACTCCCCATTGTTTTCAATCTCTCTTGAACCCACTCCAATCAGGTTTTGTTCCACCAAAACAGCCCTTCCCTCTATAACCATATCTTCCAGTCTTCAAAATGCAACATACAATTCTCTGTTCTCATCTCACTTGACCTTTCTGGAACATTGGGCTCAACTGATCTCTCCTCCTTGAAACACTTTTTTTTTCTTCTTGGCTTCAAAAGCATTACACTTTCCTGATTTTCCTCCTACTTCAGTAGTGGCTTTTTTTCAGTCTCCTTTGTTGATTTCTTCTCATTTCCTCAATCTCTGCTCCAAGGCTCAGTCGTTGGTTCTTTTCTCATGTTTATTTACTCACATTTCAAGATTTTTAAACCCTTTTCTATATTTGTATCTATATTCTGAAAACTCTAATACTTATATCTCCAATCCAGACCTCTTTCCCAAACTTCAGATGGCCCACTAATGGCCCACTTGATATCTCTACCTGGACATCTAATGAGAATCTCAAACTAAAGTGTCCAAAAGTGAACTGCTAATCATGTCCCCAAGTGGTCCTCCCACAGATTTCCCATCTCAGTAAATGACATCTCATCTTTCCAGTTGCTCTGGCCAAAAACATGGAATAATCTTGGGTTCTCTCTTTTTGTCACAATCCTCATTGAGTTTGTCCCCAAATCCTGTTGGCTCTCCTTTAAAATGCACTCATAATCTGAATACTTCTCACCATCATCTCTCACATAAATTTCTCTAAATAATGCCCATTCTTGCTTCCTTCTAGTCTATTCTCACTTCAGTAGACAGAGGGATCTTTTCAAAATGTAGGTCAGATGATCCCACTCTTCTGCTTTAAACCCTTCAGTGGTTTCCTGTTTCACTCAGAATAAAGGCACGTGTCCTCACAGTGACCTCCCATGTCCTACAGTCTGTCCTGATACCCTGTCATTCTGTGCCTGTGATCTCATCTCCCACCATCCTGCCCCTTACTCATTCCCTCCAGCCACACTGAATGCTTTCTGTCCCCTGCCCACCAGGAATGCTCTCATCACAGGGCCTTTGTACTTGCTATGCCCTCTGCCTATAAAGCTCTTTCACCCTCGCCCCTCTGGACATAGCGTTGATTCTACTTGTCTATTCATTGATAGCATGTCTCTCTCCATCACAATATAAGCTCCACCAAGGCAAGCACTTTCATCAGTTTTGTTTGCTGTTGTATCCCTGACACCAAGAATAGCAATGCTGCACAGTAGGCGCTCCATTAATAGGCATTAGAATTAGTAAACTTCTGTTTCCTTTTCTTGTTTGTTTCATTTGTTTTTAAACATATTTCATTCTTCTTGCCCTTTGAAATGTATTTCATCTTATGATGAATTGTGAGATAGAAATCACTAACCGGTTCTTTCCACACTTTTGGGTGAGGCTAAATTGTGATGCTTATTCTGTTTTATATTTATCATTACTGGAATCTGTCTGTCCTTACACTTGTTTCATGCTGCTGGAATTAACATGGCTTTGTTAATGTGTTTTAACAAATCATAGTCACCCTCTCTTCTCAGTCCTAAATTTCTCATTTTCCCCTGCTCGTTCTTAGTTAGATATCTCTGCCAAGCCACTCACATGCTCCATCCTGATTAGCCGAGTGACAAGAAGCAGGATCTAGTTTAGACAGTTTCCACAGATCCTTTTCTATGTACTATTTCCCACTTATATTTTCTCTCGACTTCTAGGATTTGGGGGTTTCTGGCATGCCTCTTGGGATGGACTTGATGTCTCCTTCTCTTTCCTTTACCACCAATTCTGCTTGCCTTCCTGGAATTGAACGTTATTTTATCACACAGTTTCCAATTCTGTCTGACCATCTGTCTTTGGAGTCTGCCATCCGCTCAGGTGAGACCTTCCTCTGCATGAAGAGAGCCACGCCCCCAACAAAGAGCAATGGCGCCAGCCTCTGGACATGGTTTTAAGGAATGGGTTCCTCCAGATGCATTTTATAGTTTTGTCATTTTTGCTTAAAGTGTTTCATCGGGATTTTGTTAATATTAGAGCACTTTATAAGTTGGGAAGCGTTGCTAACATCTTTTCAAATAAGAACATTTTCTTTCCTATTCAAATTTTCCTGTAAATAGTTGGCTAATGTATAGTTTTTTTAAAAATTGGTAATGTGTCTCATTAAGGGTAAGATTGGGTATTTATATATTCATTGCTATTGTGAATAAGAGCTTTTTCCATTGAGTTTATGGGTAATATATATGAGAGTATGTTCTGTGTTCGGGGGATTTTGGAGAGGGGAGTAAAATATTTGGCATCTGGGCATCTTTTAAAATTCTTCAGCATAAAAGCATTTTAAACTAATTTTCAGTATTATAATGTATGTAATAACTTTGACTATTTATGCCTTTGTTCAAGTTGGATATATAAAAAGCTTCTTTATAACAAAGAACTGAATAACAAAAAATTCTGTATAACAAGAATAACATAGAATCTTGTTGAGGTTTCATAGAAAGAAGAACCTTGATTTTAATGATATGTATTCTAAGATTTTATGAGCTCTTTGTGTATATTTGTCAGTTGGTCTAAATTGTAGGACATTCACATATTACCCATGTCACTCCATCACTGCCTCAAACACCACATACTGCCCCTATAAACAATGAATATTTTAAAATAGAAATTTAAAATTTTAAATGATTTAGTGGAAATTGACCTGAAATAATAACTAGATTTTCACATCAGTGTTGCACTTTCTCCTATCATTGTGTCAAGAAATATACTTGGAAATAATCCAATGTGCAACTTTTTCATGGAGCACTTGGCTGCACGGTCTGAGTGAGGGAAGCCTCAAGAGGCTTTGAGCTAGATCTGAAGAGGTGGAACTGGCGTGAATCTACTGCTTCAGAGTTGAGAAGTTTTATACCCTTTTGAGACACTCAAAATGGAAGCAATAAAAGTTGGTAGCAGAAAAATAGCCAGTCTCACATGTTTATACCTTCTCTCATTCTCTTTTTTTAAACTGAAGTATAGTTTATTTACAACATTATATTAGTCTCAGGTATACAGCATAGCGATTCTGTATTTTTGCAGATTATATTCCATTATAGGTTTTTACAAGATAATGGCTATAATTCCCTGTGCTCTATAGTAAACCCTTGTTGCTTATCTAGTTTATACTTAGTAGTTTGTATCTGTTAATACCTTACCCCTAATTTGTCCCTTCCCCTTCCCTCTCCCCTTTGGTAACCACAAGTTTGTTTTGGATGTCTGTGACTTTGTTTCTGTTTTGTGTACACATTCATTTGTATTACTATTTAGATTCCACACATAAGTGATATCATGCAGTATTTGTCTTTGTCTGACTTATTTCACTAAGCGCAGTACCCTCTAGGTCCATCCACGTTCCTGCAAATGGCAGAATTTTATTCTTTTTTATGGCTGAGTAATATTTCATTGTATATACCACATCTTAACCCAGTCATCTGTTGATGGGCTGCTTCCATGTTGACTACTGTAAATATTGGGTGCTATGAACATTGGGGTAAATATGTCTTTCCAGATTAGTGTTTTCATTTTTTGCATATATATACCCAGGAGCAAAATTTCTGGATCATATGGTAGTTCTAATTTTACCTTTGTGAGGAACCTCCATACTGTTCTCCACAGTGGCTGCACCAATTTACATTCCCACCAACAGTGCAAGAGGGTTCCCTTTTCTCCACACCCCTCCAGCATTTGTTATCTGCAGGTTTTTTGATGACAGCTCTTCTGACCCATGTGAGGCGATATCTCATTGGTGTTTTGACTTGCATTTCTCTAATAATTACTGATACTGAGCATCTTTTCATGTGCCTGTTGGCCATCTGTATGCCTTCTTTGGAAAATGTCTATTCAGGTCTTCTGCCAATTTTTTGATTAGGTTGTTTGGTCTTTTTGATATTGAGTTGTATGAGCTGTTTGTATATTTTGGACATTAACCCCTTGCCAGTCATGGTCATATCATTTGCAAATATTTTCTCCCATTTAGTAGGTTGTCTTTTCATTTTGTCAATAGTTTCCTTTGCTGTGCAAAAGCCTTTAAGTTTAATTAGGTCCCTTTTGTTTATTTTTGCTTTTATTTCTTTTGCCTTAGGAGACTGATCCAAAAAAATATTGCCACGATTTATGTCAGAGTGTTCTGTCTATGTTCTCTTCTAATTTTATGATTTCTGCTCTCACATTTAGATCTTTAAACCATTTGAGTTTATTTTTTTATCTGGTGTGAAGGAATGCCCTCATCTCAGTGTTTCATATATGGGTGTCCACATACCTTTTCTCTTAACCTTTCTCTATTGGAGAAACACTGGTGTTGTCCAAGATAACCTCATAACCAGAATACCCCAAATAGAAATAGGGTACCTAAGAGCAAGCTCACCAGGAAAACACTGGATTTCCTCATTAAACAGTTAATATAATTCTAAAAGCATGGTTTGTTAAGCATGGGGAAAGGGATTTAACTGAGGATCCATTAGGATGCTTTTGCAGGGAACATTCCTGGAGCACATGTACACACACACGTGTGTGCGCACGCACACACACATATCTTGGTAATTCTGCTTTTGTTAGACTAGGAAAATTGCATTCTTTAAACATGCAACACTTGATGATGGAGCCAGATGTCAAAAAGCATGTGGAGTTGGAGAAAGATAGAATCTTAAGATTGAAGTTTTGCCATGGAAAATCCAAATACAGATCAAGGAATTTTTTTAAGGAAAACTTTTAACAGCCTATTTTTTGTAGTCTGTTTCGGAGATAAGATATCCTAATACTGTGAAAATAGTCATTCTTCTGAGAGTAATATTGATTATAAAACCTATTTTTTCATCACCACTGTATTAACAGTAATCAACTGACTGTACTGGCATTCATATTGTCAGGTTGAACATATACACAGTCCTTTTCCCCAGTTCCGATAATGTAACGAAGTCCACTTTCTCCAAAGTCTAACTAACATCACACACTGAGGCTGACATCTTTGTTAGTTTTACTTTAGATTCCCTACTGGTGTAAAAGTGTTTTATTTTACATCTCTGAGTACAACTTTGGTTTGGGGAAAACATGGAGGTTTATAAGGGTTGTGTGTAAAGGAAGGGGCTCATTAATAAACACATTGCACTTTAGGATTTTAAGGAAAGCTATCCAAAAATTGCAGCATGATGATAAGCTGACACATTGTTTTGTCTAAATAAATCCATGTGTTGGAGCGCCGATTCTAGGACATCTTCCAAAGCTACAGACCTTTGGTGTTGCCCTTGCTGCGTACATTTGCACAGCTGAGCCAGCAGGCTATGCTGCTTTGACTCAAAGAGCGGTCCATATCCAGGCATTAAGTCACTATACCGGACACGCACCACTGGAATGCTGTGACCTACATACAGTGTATGTGGTTTACATTTTCAGTAACTGGGAGGCAATTTAATTGTCTGACTCAATTACAGTAAGTGAGAACCAGCCTGCCAAGTTTTCAGTCACCTCCTGAAAACAGACCCCTCAAAGTCAGGCCAGATTCTCGAAGGAGAAGCTAGGTCAGTGAAGCTGCTGATGAAGCATGTGTGTTCCAGGGTGTATCTCGAGAAAACTGCTGCTTTTTCTTGATCCTCTATTTCCAGCTCTGGCTCTCTGAAACAGGTCAAACTCTAGGATCAACAGTACAATTGAGTTTGACTTTAGCAGAATGGGAATCCCATTTTGGGCAATTGTTTCTTAGAGTAAAGCCAAAAGAAACATTGCCCAGTAGGAGGAACCATAATAAACTGGGTTTTGATTAAGTTGGAAAGTGTACATTTTCCAAGCAGCACTGTTGCACTTGGAATTTTATATTAGTCTTAATCTCCACCGGAAAAGGGTAGCCTGGGCTCTGGAGACTAGACTACCCCATGTCCTCCGTGGTCAACTGACTAAAGATTGGTTTGTCAAGGGACTCCTCCTTTGATCTGCCAAAACTGGCTTCTGACCAGAAGGTGCATGGTGCACTTAGCCAGAGAACTGCTGCTTAGCGAGAAACAGCCCAAGTGTCTACTAAGAAACAGCTAGTCTGACTCTCAACGCCTCATGAAACAAAAGGAATCTGTTCACATCTCTTTCTTGGAATGTGCCAAGCAATAGGCATTCAATTTGACGTCTTCCCCTCTTCGGCAACTATGTTAAAAAAATATTGGAGAAAATTCTTAGGAGCGATGATCAAGACTGACACCTACTAGGAGAAGTCCTGGAGAAATGCAGATAAAATTCTAGTAAGAAAAGTAAAACTAGAGTGAGAGGAGAGCCTTTTATTTTTATCCACCAGCTCTGAAAACAAATAATTCTGCAATATTTATAGTAACTATGGAAATCCCAGCAACTTGATAATAAGCAGCTAGATCACTGACACTTGTTAAAAGTACTAATAATTATGTTGGAAACTTGTTCCTCCCACATGCTGAGTTTATGAAGTTAAGGGAGGACCGAGAGTGGGGCAGGTGACGAGGCCGTGAGAGAACAATCTGACCTGAGACCGATGTTTTCCTTTTTTTCATTTTAAAATTTTATTTTATTTTATTTCCAACTGTGGTAAAAGACCACATAACATAAAATTTACCAGCTTAACTATTTTTAAGTGTACAGGTCAGTAGTATTAAATACATTCACACTGTTCGCAACCAATCTCCAAAACTCTTTTCATCTTGAAAAACTGAAATTCTATACCCATTAGACAACAACGACTTGCTATTTTTTTTTAAATCAATGTTATATCTCATAAATTATCATCAGTGAGTACAGAACAGAGAATTTATTTTTTAACCCAGTAAGATCTGTATAGGCGCAGTAAAAGGCCTTTTGCTACTGATAAGGGCTTCAAATTATTTGAAGAGGTTAAAATACTTATAACATGTAAGTCCAAGCACTGCATTTTCTGTTTATGTATTATCGATGTCTTTAGAACCACATGGCTATATTTGAAAGATTACTGGGCCAGGAATTACCATAATTTAGATTCCATGACATTATGTCTATTCAAAATATGATATAGAGAGGATGCAATAAAATATAATAAACTTGTAAAGCAGATATGCCATTACCCATCCCCACCAAAGGGTTGAAGCTGTTCTCCTTTATGAGGAGACTATTAATCAATGCCACCTGGCCCTATCAGAGTCTTCACTTCTCTTTCCAAAGAGTACGTATTTTCAATAATATCCCAGAATTTGTTAACAATTCATTAATATTAAGTATATTTTGTTTTGGAAATTTTATGCTTTGAAAGATATTCTTCAAATCATTGGGTCCACACAGTTTTGGGGGGAGAGTGGTAGGGGCTGGGGAAGTGTGGTTGAGTGTAGTGGCCCTGGGTTTGGGGTCCCTGCAGATGAACCTGTGTTTGGACCCAAGCTCTGCCACTTTGCAACCATTGACTATACCTTTCTGTTTCTACTCCTCAGTTTCCTCGTCTATTAAATGGGTGGGAAAAAAACTAATGAAATAATACTCTCAGCTCTCAGCATGGGATATAGGAAACAGTTAACAAAAGTTACCAATTATTATTATCTTAAAAATAAGCAAATCAGCATGTACCCACACACATTGTCCTTTGCCCGGCCATCAGTACTAGAATCTCCATGTACTTCTTTAGCATAAGGGCCTGTAACATTCTTGTTCTTAGATGAAATTAACGTAATACTAACCAGATGAAGTAAAGGACCATCTATAGAATGTGGTTTCAATGTTCCTGGAAGACCCCTCCTCACATGCGGAGGGCTGATATTCCAAAAACTATCAGCTTCATCTTATTTAATTTCATTTCATAGTATGTTTAAATTTAAGTTTGAACAAATCCTCCCCTTCTTTCTCTCTTCCTCTTCTTTTCCCTCTCCCTCACCTTTTCTCTTCCCCTATCTGGGATGTCTTAGCGGGCTTCTCAACGTTGCTATAAATGGTAGGAAGCTGGCACCAGCTGTCCAGGGTCAAGATTCAGTGAGCAGGTCTGAAAAGTTGGCGTTACCATCTGCCAATTATTCTTTAGTTAACGTTAAAATGAAAATATTTTTGGAGGAATAGACTTTAAGCTCTAGGTGGTAGCAATACGTTTTTATTTTCTTCATTTTCTTTTGTTTTTTTTCTTTTTCTTTTTTTTCTGCAACGAACATGTATGACTGTCACAATCAGAAAAAAAGTGTTTTAAGAAAAATAAAGAAAGAAATTGATAGCATGCTTTAGAGAGTACAAATTGAGGCCAGGAATCATTTGTTCCCTGTCTACTTCTTCTACCATAATTCCTAAGGATTTGGGGTGTATGACTTGTATAACTTGGTTATGTATTTTATTGTTCTTGACTTTCATCATGACATTTCTGACAGTTTCCTGGGAGATAAAAAAAGTCTATGAAGTACATTGACACAAAACATATATATTTTTTTCCTTCCTCGGGTTTGTACAGCTTATAAATTAGATTGCAAGTGTGAAAATTATATGCTATCTTTAACTGCCTTTTGGCCTCAGAGTTTCCTCACGCATTGACTTTTCCTTCTCAGCATATGACGTTCTAGAATGTTACATGCTTTAGCTTTTTACCTTCAGTATGCCAGATCAACTTCTCATGTTCACGTGGGAGTATGTTTCAGTAGAATGGCACATCAATTTACACAATGAATAAGAGATAATACTAAAAGCACTTTTTGAAAGTAACATAAAAAAGTAAAATTTATAAATATATCTTTAGAAATCAACTTAGAGTAGCAATTTCTCGGTACAGGACACATTTTTCTTCCTTGAAAAGTATCTAAATTCATGTCTATCCCTTTGAAGAAACTGTGACAGTACAGTTATGACTTTTCCCAGTGAGAGAAAAAGAAATTACATACATCAGTTGTTCCATATGCCTGCTTTATGTCAAAGTCTTTAACATTTTATTGACTCTGGTCAGATATCTCAGGAAACACATCAGCTTATGATACATACGTTCAATCCTTGAATCCATTTTCTTATACTGCTTTGAACTCGCTTTTCTTTGTGAGGCAAGAACGTTAAAGTTTCAATAAGCCTGGCATTAAAGACAATGAGGATACTATCAGTAAACACGGGAGCCATCTCATCACACAGACTTAGAAAAAAGGAGCATGTTTTTCAGACTCAGAAAACTCTTTTGAAGTTTGCACTTTTATGACTTGTGGCAGAGCCACTGTGGGATTTCTGGGTAAAGGGGTTTCCATCATCCCTTCTCTGGAAATCCTGAAAGCAGAATCTCTCCCTGTGCTCCTGGCCAGCTCCGACCGTCTCGGCTTCCTGTACCACTTCCTCTCCAGAGATTCCTTACTTGAAACTTATTATACCACAACACGTTGGAGTCCTTCTTCCCATATGGCAACTTTATCTCCAAGTTATTTACAAAAAAACAAAAACTAATGAAGAACATTACTCATAGATTTGAGTGGCAACTTTCAACTCAATTTTTACAAATTTGGAAAAGAAATGGAATGGAGATTTGCGGTAGGAAAACTTTGATGAGTGGCTTTTGAAGTAAGTAGGAAAGAGTCTGCCCTTTTTACAGAGACTTTCCAAATCCACAGAGTCACATATTGAATATATTATGGGCCGTATTCTCATTCTTTTCCCCTCTTTTGATATGTAAGATGATACTTTTCCTTCCTTTGAGTCTTTGAATCCTTTAACATACTGATGGCTCATTCTTTGGACGCTCATGGACACAAAAACTGGTTCTCCTCCTGCTGCTTTTCCAGAGGAAGTCTCTTTAATCTTACCTTATATGTGACATGTATCATTGTGCTGAGCATCCCCTGTAGCATGTTAACAGACAGGACACGACACACGTTCCGAAACTATTTGGAGAACTTCCAGAAGAGAGCAATCAGTTCTTAAGAAAATGCAAAATTAATTAAGATGATGAAATTTTTGTCATTTATATCTATATATGTTAAATTTATCTAACATAAAATGCTATGATGCTTTGTCACATTTTATTAATTTATATGCTATAGCAGCGCATAATTATTCTCTTCTCTATGTCAGTTACTTGTACCACGATTTTTTATAGCATTTATCATATTATATTATAACACTCTTCGACATGCCTTTCTGAGTAAACTGATATTATCTCCAAAGCAAAGACTGGGTCTCTGTCTTCCTTGATTTTGAAGTACTTTGCACAATCTTCGGTAGAGAATAGACAGTGAAATGCACAGTGGTTGAGTAAATGAAAATCAGGCAGATAGATGATTGGATGTATGGATAGTCAGACACATATATTTGATACTATAATCTTGTCTGTAAAACAAATGTAGGAGAATTTACTCGATTTTTCCTAGAGAGCTCTTTAGGATTAGGCATGATATAAAGAGAATGATGATGCAATACTGTACAACAGGGCTTCACAACAATGGCAATGCAGACATTTAGGCAAGTTAATGTTTTGTTGCAGGTGCTGTCCGATGAATTGCAAGATGTTTAGCAGCATCCCTGGCCTCTACCAAGTAGATGCCAATAGCAACACCCGCCTCCTCAGCTCTGACAACCAAAAATGCCTCCAGACAGTGCCAACTGTCCCTGAGAGAGGGAGGGGGAAAATCACCTTCAGTGGAGAAATGCTGCTATATAGTGTCTGATTTCAGGATGGTATGATGCATTTGTATCGCATTTTAGAAAGTGAGTACATATCTGGGTTGGGAAATAAAGGGAATAGTAATGCCATTTTCCTACCTAGATTAGGAAAGATAAGAAGCAATCATTGTCTTCCTGAAAAAATTGTTTCAAGCAATGTCACTTATTCTGGTAAACTGCGTATTTCCAAGCTATAAAGTGAAAATAAGCCTCTGATGTCCAAAATCCTAGTGTTCCAAAGCATGGGCTCTCCATGTAGTTTCCTTCTATAAGATAAACTTTCACACATCTGTTGGAACTGCCTAACACTACCTTCTTTTCTCTTCTATGCTTGGATTATTTTTAGCACATATCTCACAATTTTTTAATTAAATATTCTCATTTAACAAATTCTGCAAAATATGCCTCTGTTTTGTTTTATTTTAGAAATTGGACAGAGTATAACTGAGTTGTGGACTCCTTAGTTTACACATAAAATTTAATTAAATCTAATGATCATTTCACTAAGTTTTCAAAATGCTTTCACATTTAAGAAAACATATTCTCCCTGAAGAGTCAGGTCAGGTAAGGTTTAGGTAATGAATGAGGAAGTAAAGGAAACCTAGAGAATTAGGAAACTGTGTGGGTCAGAGTATATTGCTGGCAGAACAAGCAGTGAATCTGAAATCTTGCGTCCCAATCGCAAATTCTAAGCTCAAATTTCAGCAGGCATAAGAATGGCCTTGGGAACTTGTTTAAAATGCAAATTCTTGGGCTTCCCTGGTGACACAGTGGTTGGGAGTCCACCTGCCGATGCAGGGGACGGGTTCGTGCCCTGGTCCGGGAGGATCCCACGTGCCGTGGAGCGGCTGGGCCCATGAGCCATGGCCACTGGGCCTGCGCATCCAGAGCCTGTGCTCCGCCGCGGGAGAGGCCACAGCAGTGAGAGGCCCACGTACCGCAAAAAAAAAAAGCAAATTCTTGTGCCGCACAGCCAAAGATTCTGCTTTGGTACATTTGGGTGCTGTCCAAGAATTTACTTTTTTTTTTTTGGTAGAAAGTCTGGTGCTCTCTTCTGGACTATTTTTGGCTTCTCCCTTCTTCCCAGTTCCCCTTCTTACTGCCCGTCTCCATCACAGATATTCACTTTAATGCATTTAATATATGTTCTTAGATATGTATGCATCCCAGTAAAGTCTATAGGCTGTTTTGTGTGTACCTTGCTTTTTTTTTCTTTCAACATCTTTATTGGACTATAATTGCTTTACAATGGTGTGTTAGTTTCTGCTTTATTAAAAACTTGAAGAATAAAAACCATATGATCATCTCAAGAGATGCAGAAAAAGCTTTTGACAAAATTCAACACCGATTTATGATAAAAACTCTCCAGAAAGTGGGCATACAGGAAACCTATCTTAGCATAATAAAGGTCATATATGACAAACCCACAGCAACCATC
The DNA here is from genome assembly GCF_003031525.2 of Neophocaena asiaeorientalis asiaeorientalis. NCBI lineage: Eukaryota > Metazoa > Chordata > Mammalia > Artiodactyla > Phocoenidae > Neophocaena > Neophocaena asiaeorientalis. The sequence continues at coordinate 1,176,049 of NW_020175674.1, read as the reverse complement.
ATTCTCAATGGTGAAAAACTGAAAGCATTTCCTCCACGTTCAGGAACAAGACAAGAATGTCCACTCTCACCACTATTATTCAGCATAGTTTTGGAAGTCTTAGCCATGGCAGCCAGAGAAGAAAAAGAAATACAAATTGGAAAGGAAGAAGTAAAACTGTCACTGTTTGCAGATGACATACTATACATAGAGAATCCTAAAGATACCAATTGGGAGAAAATGTTTGCAAATGAATCAACGGACAAAGGATTAATCTCCAAAATATATAAACATCTCATGCAGTTCAATATTAAAAAAAAAAAACAACCCAATCAAAAAATGGGCAGAAGACCTAAATAGACATTTCTCCAAAGAAGACATACAGATGGCAAGAAGCCCGTGAAAAGCTGCTCAATATCACTAATTATTAGAGAAATGCAAATCAAAACTACAATGAGATATCACCTCACACCAGTTAGAATGGGCATCATCAGAAAATCTACAAACAACCAATGCTGAAGAAGGTATGGAGAAAAGGGAACCCTCTTGCACTGTTGGTGGGAATGTAAATTGATACAGCCTCTATGGAGAACAGTATGGAGGTTCCTTAAAAAACTAAAAATAGAATTACCATATGACCCAGCAATCCCACTACTGGGCATTTACCCAGAGAAAACCATAATTCATAAAGACACATGCCCCCCAATGTTCATTGCAGCTCTATTTACAATAGCCAGGTCATGGAAGCAGCCTAAATGCCCATCGACAGATGAATGGATAAAGAAGATTGTGATATATATATATACAATGGAATATTACTGAGCCATAAAAAGGAATGAAATTGGGTCATTTGTTGAGACATGGATGGATCTAGAGACTGTAATACAGAGTGAAGTAAGTGAGAAAGAGAAAAACAAGTATCATATATTAATTCATATATGTGGAACCTAGAAAAATGGTACAGATGAACTGGTTTGCAGGGCAGAAATTGAGACCCAGATATTGAGAACAAACTTATGGGCACCAAGCGGGGAAAGCTGTGATGGGGTCTGCGTGTTAGTGTGATGAATTGTGCAATTGGGATTGACATGTATACACTGATATGTGTAAAATTGATGACTAATAAGGACCTGCTGTATAAAAAAATAAAATTTTATTTTATTTAAAAATTCAAAAAAAAGGAAAAAATTGTAAAGCAAAGTTCATTTAATAGAATAACTTCAGTAAATTATCTGAATTTGTATGTTCTAAAGTTTTATGCTACATTTTAGTGTCTGTTTCTATAAATGTTAACATTACAAATAGAATCGAGCACAGCTTTGAAAGAGCCAATATGAAACTTTGCAATCAACATAGGATATAGATACTGAATTCTTTAGACAATAGCTAATTGTCTAAATAAATTAATAGCATGGCTATTATTTTTATTAAAAAGACAATCAAAAACCATTCATTACCCTGTGTAAATTTAAGACACAGAAGTTAGCACATATTCATATAGTTTATAAAAACTGCAACAGAAAGCTAGAAATGGAAAACTAGTTAATAGTGATCTTTGGATTTCCACAGGCTGAATGGGTTAAACAATTATATAAACTTCTTGTTTCTCTATAAGTAACATTGATCCAGAAGACAGTATTTTTTCCCTCCTCTAATAATGAAATGTATTTTGTTAATTTTAGTTTTTTTGCTCTTTAAAGACAATGGAAAAATATATGCTCCTGGTGTTGGCAGAGTTGATGCATCCTAGTTATGTGGACACATCAATGTTTTGAGATAGATTTATTCTTTTTCCTCAGAGTAGACGATGAAGTTTAACTTGGAATTTATCGAGTAATTTTATTCCATTTAGATGGACAATTCAGGCAATTTACATTACAAATTATAAAATAAGTGACTGAAATTTTCACTTTTTTGTAATTACACATGTGAAATAATTAGAAATACAAGAGTAACACAGTCAATGTTCATAGTTAAAGATGACAAAAATGCACATAAAGATACATACTAACATGACAAATGTCATGTATACATATGTGTGGGTGTATGTGTATATACAAAGTGAGTAATATATGTATATATTATAAACAGGTGTTTTTCAAATTTGTGCTGAGTACTCCCTCAACATGTCAGGGACTCTACTCAAAATTTTGTTTATTTTCTCCTTTCATCCTCATGAAAACCTTACAAAATATGTAATATTACTATCACCATATTATAGAAGAGACAACTGAAGCTCAGAAAAGTTAAGTGACTTGCCCAAGTACTCCAGCTAGTAAGGAGTAATGTCGGAATATTAAAAAAAAAGAAAAAGAAAAAAGCTGGCCTGACTACTCAGACACTAGGCGCACCATAGGCCCCACTGAAGCTAACGCTCTCTAAGCATAGCAGGATGCATGGGAACATGTATTTCTTAAGCTTGTCTACTTAATTTTTTAAAACCACAGTCTATATTTATCAAAGGCTATGCTTAAATTAATTCATTGTTAAGAATTCTTTTAAAAAGCCACTTCCCAGCAATTGTCCAAAATGGGGGGAAAAAAGAAGTGACATTTTCAAGGAATAAAAACTAAGCAATCCATATGGCTAGGTTTTCCTTGGAAACAGCATATTTTGGTTTAGTGCTGGACTGCGCATCAGAGCTGGGCAGGCTCTAGAACATTTCCCAGACCCCTTGATGATTGTTTTAGCAGGAGGCACCGACACGAGCAGAGTTAAGCCAGGCACTTGTGTGGATGAGTCCTGACTCCTCTGTGAACAGCTGACAGAAGACAGACGGTGTGTGCTCTAGTGTGGGACAGCTTCAGGGCATGTCATGGTCCTTTTAGTCACATGCTCATATAAATGAATTGCTTCACAGAATGATAGAGCTGGAAGGGACCAGAGAGAACATCTTATCTAACTCTCATGTTTTGCAGCCAGATCTAGAGAATAAAGGGATTGGCTCCAAGACAGGCAGATAATCAGTGGCAGGGTTAGGAAGGGAACTGAGGTCTCCTGACTCAAATACAGTGATTTTAGCTCCCTTAACACAAGGTGAGATGTATTCTTTTCATTGCAAGTGTGAAACTGTATAATTCAAAGTGGCTGGAGTTTAAAGGAGGTATTGTCAGTTCATGTAACTGAAACAGCCACAACAATACCAAAAGGAGCCAGCTTTTCTCTCCATCTTTCACCAACACTTCCCCTACATTGACTCCATTCTCAGGCTTCCCTTGGTAGCAAGATGGTTACAGAGGTATAGCTTCAATATCCTCTTAAGTTCAAGTGCAGGGGAAATGGGAACTTCTCTTTCTCCAAACAGATTCAAACTAAAATCTTGTCCTAACTTTCTCAAGCCAGAAATGCATTTGTCTCTGTTCCTGAAAAATCATCACTGCTAGGGCGATGGAATGCCTGGAGCAGGGTCAAGTTCACATGCCCATCCTCAGAGCCTTTTTAAAACCACATGACTAAGAGTGGGGCTGGGGTATTTGGGGTATTTTCAACAGGAGAAGAGTAAATGAATGAAGAATGCCAAACAACATATGCCCACTATATGAAAGTAAATAATGCTATCATAAAGTATGGAAGTGGCTAGTCATCACTACAGAAATGAATAAAAGTCTCTATCATTGAAAGAAGACACACCATGATTTGTGTCACAAGTATTATTCAGGTTACTTACACTTTATTAAGTTATAAATCATTTTAAACAAAGAAGGGACAGAAAAATATTTTAATAACAGTGACCAAAAATCCAAAGTGTACTGCAAGTTATTGGGAGGAAGAGCAGAGAGGAAAAATGTTATCTCACCTGCAGGAAGTGGAAATGGTGATAACATTAAATCAATATTTTTACCTATCCTAATAGAATGAAAAATTCTTATGCTGCATTTCATCTACTCTCTACATCCAGTGCTCTTCACTCTTGCCTGTGTTTTCTTTTTCATTTTTCCATAATATCATAATTTAAGATATTATATGATATATGTACATTTCTATGGTTTGCTGAGTGTGTTTCCAGCTAGAATATAAGCTCCTAAAAGGTAGGGATCTTTGTCCTTTGTGCTGATATGTCTCAATGTGTGGAAGAGTCCCCAGCACAGAGTAAACAGTTAATAAATTTTTGTTTATTGCTATAGAGTCAGATATGGTAGCCATTACTCACCTGTGACTATTTAAATTTTAATTTAAATTAATTAAAAGGAAATTTATTGTAAAAGCCAGTACATAAGTCACACTAGCCACATTTTATGTGTTCAGTAGCCTCATGTGCTAGAGGCCACCATAATAGAAGGTACAGTTATATGTCATTGTTTTCATTGTAAGAAAGTTCTACTGGACACTATCCATTTAATGAATGCATAAATATTCAGAGTAAAGAAGAAGACAAGTGAATGCCATTATAATAATAGGCTGTGAAGTTAACATTTAAAAGCAGAAGGCTGTATCAAATCCTGAAAGACCTTTGTGGAAAATCAGAAACAATTAATAGTATCAAGTTTAGAGAAGTTTTTGATAAAATGAAAACCTGAATTTGACTCTAGATAAATAATGTAAAAGCTGAGAGACTAAATGATTTGGGAATAGACATGAAAATTGACATTAGAAAATCTTAGGCCTTTAAATAGAGTACTCAATAGCATAAGGAAGGCTTTTTCACCTTATTATCTTCATTAAAATCACTTCATAAAAATAAGGAGAAGAGGAAAGATACATAATCTTTATTTTCAATGAAACTAGATGACTAGTAACCTTAATACAAATATATAATTATGGAAAGCTGATAGAGAATTGGAATATGACACAATACCAGCTTTTTAGTGCCTCATTTTTAATTACAAATAGACAGCAAATGATCACCATGCACGTATGGAAAGCCTCCAACATGGAAGAGAGAAGCCAAAAAACCAGAGGGAAAAAAAGAATGGGAGAAACAAGGAACAGTATAAGAACCACGAAAAAATTCTCAAAGGAAGAAGATGATATTATATGCATTAAACAAAAACATTATTCTATAAAATGGAGAAAGATAGAGCAAACTGTTTGAAATTAAAAATAAAACGGTATTTTTTCAATTAAGAAGAAAATAACAAAAAAATAAGGAGGAAGGATCAGAAAAACAGTAAAGGGTAGGATCAATACAGGAGGTCCAAAATCCAACTAATAGGCATTCTATAAACAGTAAATGGAAGAGGACCTTCAAGATGGTGGAGGAGTAAGACATGGAGACCACCTTCCTTCCCACAAATACATCAAAAATACATCTATAAGTGGAACAACTACTACAGAACACCTACTGAATGCTGGCAGAAGATCTCAGACTTCCCAAAAAGCAAGAAAATCCCCACGTACCTGGGGTCTTGGTGCTCCAGCCTGGAGGTGGGAGAGCCAAGTTCAAGACATTGGATGAGCAGATACCTTGCTGCCCCACATAATATCAAACAGCGAGAGCTCTCCCAGAGATCTCCATCCCAACACTAAGACTCAGCTCCACCAAATGGCCAGCAAGCTCTAGTGTTGGACGCCACATGCCAAACAACTAGCAAAACAGGAGCACAACCCCACCCATTACCAAAGAGCCTGGCTAAAATCATACTAAGTTCACAGACACCCCAATAACACACAAACGGATGCAGCTCTGCTCACCAGAAAGACAAGATCCAGCCCAACCCACCAGAACACAGACACAAGTCCCCTCCATCAGGAAGCTGACACAAGCCACTGAACAAACCTTACCCACTGGAAACAGACACCAAAAACAATGGGAACTACAAACCTGCAGCCTGCGAAAAGGAGACCCCAAACACAGTAAGTTAAGCAAAATGAGAACACAGAGAAAGGCACAGCATATGAAGGAGCAAGGTAAAAACCCAACCGACCAGACAAATGAAGAGGAAATAGGCAGTCTACCTGAAAAAGAATTCAGAGTAATGACAGTAAAGATGAACCAGATCTTGGAATTAGAATAGAGAAAATACAAGAAACATTTTAACAAAGACCCAGAAGAACTAAAGAGCAAACACTGATGAGCAACACAATAAATGACATTAAAACTTCTCTAGAAGGAATCAATAGCAGAATAACTGAGGCAGAAGAACAGATAAATGACCTGGAAGATAAAATAGTGGATACTACTGCCACAGAGCAGAATAAAGAAAAAAGAATGAAAAGAATTGAGAACAGTCTCAGAGAACTCTGGGAGAACATTAAACACACCAACATTTGAAATAATAGGGGTCCCAGAAGAAGAAGAGAAAAAGAAATGGTCTGAGAAAATATTTGAAGAGATTATAGTTGAGAAATGACCTAACATGGGAAAGGAAATAATCAATCAAGTCCAGGAAGCAGAGAGAGTACCACACAAGATAATTCCAAGGGGAAACATGCCAAGACACATATTAATCAAACTATCAAAACTTAAATACAAAGAAAAATTATTAAAAGCAGCAAGGAAAAGCAACAAATAACATACAAGGGAATCCCCATAATATTAATACCTGAGCTTTCAGCATAAACTCTGCAAGCCAGAAGGGAGTGGCAGGACATATTTAAAGTGATGAAAGGGAAAAACCTACAACCAAGATTACTCTACCCAGCAAGTATCTCATTCAGATATGATAGAGAAATTAAAACCTTTACAGACAAGCAACAGCTAAGAGAATTCAGCACCACAAAACCAGCTTTACAACAAAACATAAAGGAACTTCTCTAGGCGGGAAACACAAGAGAAAGAAAAGACCTACAAACACAAACGCAGAACAATTAAGAAAATGGTAACAGTAACGTACATACCGATAATTACTTCAAATGTAAATGGATTAAATGCTTCCACCAAAAGACATAGACTGGCTGAATGGATACAAAAACAAGACACGTATATATGCTGTCTACAAGAAACCCACTTCAGACCTAGGGACACATACAGACTGAAAGCAAGGGGATGGAAAAAGTTATTCCATGCAAATGGAAATCAAAAGAAAGCTGGAGTAGCAATTCTCATAACAGACAAAATAGACTTTAAAATAAAGACTGTTACAATGGACAAAGAATGACACTTCATGATGATGAAGGGATCAATCCAAGAAGAAGATATAACAACTGTAAATATTTATGCACCCAACATAGGAACACCTCAGTACATAAGGCAAATGCTAACAGCCATAAAAGGGGAAATTGACAGTAACACAAATATAGTAGGGGACTTTAACACCCCATTTTCACCAATGGACAGATCATCCAAAATGAAAATAAATAAGGAAACACAAGCTTTAAATTACATATAAAACAAGATGGAATTAATTGATATTTCTAGGATACTCCATCCAAAAACAAGAGACTACATATTCTTCCCAAGTGCTCATGGAACATTCTCCAGGATAGATCATATCTTGGGTCACAAATCAAGCCTTGGTGTATTTAAGAAAATTGGGATCATATCAAATATCTCTTCTGACCATAACGTTATAAGACTAGATATCAATTACAGGAAAAAAAACTGTAAAAAATACAAACACATGGAGGCTAAACAATATGCTACTAAATAACCAAGAGGTTACTGAAAAAAATCAAAGAGGAAATTTTTTAAAAACCTAGAAACAAATGACAATGAAAACACGACAAATAAAAACCTATGGGCTGCAGCAAACGCAGTTCTAAGAGGGAAGTTTAGAGCAATACAATCCTACCTCAAGAAAGAAGAAACATCTCAAATAAACAACCTAACATTACACCTAAAGTAATTAGAGAAAGAAGAACAAAAAATCCCCAAATTTAGCAGAAGGAAAGAAATCATAAAGATCAGATCAGAAATAAATGAAAAAGAAGTGAAGGAAGTGATCACAAAGATCAATAAAACTATAAACTGGTTCTTTGACAAGATAAACAAAATTGATAAACATTATCCAGACTCATCAAGAAAAAAAGGGAGAAGACCCAAATCAACAGAATTAGAAAAGAGAAATAACAATTCACACTGATGAAATACAAAGGATCATGAGGGATTACTACAAGCAACTATATGCCAATAAAATGAACATATGGGAAGAAATGGACAAATTCTTAGAAAAGCACAACCTTCTGAGACTGAACCAGGAAAAAATAGAAAATATAAACAGACCAATCACAAGCACTGAAATTGAAACTGTGATTAAATATCTTCCAACAAACAAAAGCCTAGGACCAGATGGCTTCACAGGTGAATTCTACCAAACATTTAGAGAAGAGCTAACACCTATCCTTCTCAAACTCTTCCAAAATATAGCAGAGGGAGGAACACTCCCAAACTCGTTCTAGGAGGCCACCATCGCCCTGATACCAAAATCAGACAAATATGTCACAAAAAAAGAAAACTAAAGGCTAATATCACTGTTGAACATAGATGCAAAAATCCTCAACAAAATACTAGCCAACTGAATCCAACAGCACATTTAAAGGATCACACAGCATGATCAAGTGGGGTTTATCCCAGGAATGCAAGGATTCTTCAATATACACAAATCAATCAACGTGATACACCATATTAAGAAACTGAATGATAAAATCCATATTAGAATCTCAATAGATGCAGAAAAAGCTTTTGACAAAATTCAACACCAGTTAACATAAAAACACCCAGAAAGTAGACATAGTGGGAACGTACCTCAACATAATAAAGGCCATATATGACAAACCCAAACCCAAAGCCAATATTGTTCTCAATGGTGAAAAACTAAAACCTTTTCCTATAAAATCAGGAACAAGACAAGGATGCCCACTCTCACCACTATTATTCAACATAGTTTTGGAATTCCTAGCCATAGCAATCAGAGAAGAAAAAGAAATAAAAGGAATCCAATTTGAAAAGAAGTAAAGCTGTCACTCTTTGCAGATGACATGATACTATACATAGAGAATCCTAAACATGCTACTGGAAAACTAACTACAAGAGCTAAACAAATGAATTTGGTAAAGTAGCAGGATACAAAATCAATACACAGAAACCTCTTGCATTCCTAAACACTAATGATGAAAAATCTGAAAGAGAAATTAAGGAAACACTCCCATTTACCACTGCAACAAAAAGGATAAAATACCTAGGAATAAACCTGCCTAAGGAGACAAAAGAGCTGAATGCAGAAAACTATAAGACACTGATGAAAGAATTAAAGATGATACAAACAGATGGAGAGATATACCATGTTCTTTAATCAGAAGAATCAATATTGTGAAAATTACTATAATACCCAAAGCAATCTACAGATTCAATACAATCCCTATCAGACTACCAATGACATTTTTCATAGAACTAGAACAAAAAATTTCACAATTTGTATGGAAACACAAAGACCCTGAATAGCCAAAGCAATCTTGAGAAAGAAAAGCAGAGCTGGAGGAATCAGGTTCCCTGACTTCAGACTACACTACAAAGCTACAGTAATCAAGGCAGTATGGTCCTGGCATGAAAACAGACATAGATCAATGGAACAAGATAGAAGGCCCAGAGATAAACCCACGCACATATGGTCACCTTATTTTCGATAAAGAAGGCAAGAATATACAGTGGAGAAAAGACAGCCTCTTCGATAAATGGTGCTGGGAAAACTGCACAGCTACATGTAAGAGAATGAAATTAGCAGACTTCCTAACACCATATGCAAAAAGAAAGTGAAAATGGATTAAAGAACTAAATGTAAAGCCAGATACTATAGAACTCTTAGAGGAAAACATAGGAAGAACACTCTTTGACATAAATTACAGCAAGATCCTTTTGGACCCATCTCCTAGAGAAATAGAAATAAAAAAAAGTAAACAAACGGGACCTATTGAAACTTAAAAGCTTTTGCATAGCAAAGGAAACCATAAACAAGATGAAAAGACAGTACTCAAAATGGGAGAAAATATTTGCCAATGAAGTAACTGACAAAGGATTAATCTCCAAATTATACAAGCAGCTCATGCAGCTCAATCTCAGAAAAAGGAACAACCCAATTCAAAAATGGGCAGAATATCTAAATAGACATTTCTCCAAAGAAGATATACAGATTGCCAATAAACACATGAAAGGATGCTCAACATCAGTAATCATTAGAGAAATGCAAATCAAAACTACAATGAGGTATCACCTCACACCAGTCAGAATGGTCATCATCAAAAAATCTACAAACAATAAATGCTGGAGAGGGTGTGGAGAAAAGGGAACCCTCTTGTACTGTTGGTGGGAATGTAAACTGATACAGTCACTATGGAGAACAGTATGGACGTTCCTTAAAAAATTAAAAATAGAACTACCATATGACCCAGCAATCCCACTACTGGGCATATACCCTGAGAAAACCATAATTCAAAAAGAGACATGTACCACAATGTTCATTGCAACACTATTTACAATAACCAGGACATGGAAGCAACCTAAGTGTCCATCAACAGATGTATGGTTAAAGATGTGGCACATATATACAATGGAATATTACTCAGCCATAAAAAGAAATGAAATTGAGTTGTTTGTAATGTGGTGGATGGGCCTAGTGTCTGTCATACAGAGTGAAGTAAGTCAGAAAAAGAAAAAGAAATACTGTATGCTAACACATATATAAGGAATCCAAAAAAAAAAAGTTCTGATGATCCTAGGGACAGGGCAGGAATAAAGACACAGACATGGGGAGGACACAGGGAGGGGGAAGGGTAAGCTGGGATGAAGTGAGAGAGTAGCATTGACTTATATACACCACGAAATGTAAAATAGATAACTAGTCAGAAGCAGCTGCATAGCACAGGGAGATCAGTTCAGTGCTTTGTGACCACCTAGAGGGGTGGGATAGGAGGGTGGGAAGGAGATGTAAGAGGGAGGGGATATGGGGATATATGTATGCATATAGCTGATTCACTTTGTTATACAGCAGAAACGAATATAACATTGTAAAGCAATTATACTCCAGTAAAGATGTTAAAAAAAAAAGAGTAAATGGAAGATAGAGGAGAATAAATTTTCAAAAAATATAATATATTTATTTATATATATTTTTTTTATATAAATATATATTTATATATAATATAAATTTTCAAAAAATTTCCAGGACCAAATGATCCATAAATATGAAACAAATGTGCCAGGAAGTATATACATTGTATACTACCTGACACAACAACAATTATCAATGCATAATATTTATTTATTCACAGTAATAGATTTAAAAATGTGATATAACTATATTGAGTAATTGGGAGGAAGAAAGGAAAAGGTGAAGGAGAACCAAAAAATCTCTTCTATGGAAAGAGAAAATCAATGGCAAATCTAAAATTAGTAATTGAAGAAATAACACTGTGTGAATGAATATTATTTGGAAATATGGTAAAATTTTAAAACATCTTAAATAATTGGAAAGTGGAGAATTGTTTTGTTATTTTTATACAAAGTTTTATATATATATATATATGGTTTCTACATACCTTTTAAAACTATCTGCATGTCATGATTAGATAAAAATAGTAAACAAGAGGCATATTAGCCTATATTCATTGCATAACCACAGACAACTTTAGCTTTGCACTTTTATCACTATTAGGGTTGTAAATCAGTCTAAATGCTTTTTCTTATTATTCTTTAAGTGCTTATCTCTAGCGAGTTGCAATCATTATAGGCCACAGAAGAGAAGAAGGTAAATCATTCCATCATGATATATATACATATATATGACATATAAGAATGTCTTCTATTTCTCTACTTAATTTTTGCAAATACTTTCCTGTTGTCCCCATAGTTTAAAGAACTACCTCTAGCTTCCTATTCCAATTAAAAAAACATTTTTACTAAAATATTATTTATGCTTACTGATTTGGCGAATCTGCTTTCTCTGTGTGAAGCTTAGGAAAACATTTTTCTTTTCCACTAGTTAATCTGTAAGCTCCTGAAATGACTTTTCAGAGTGTATTGGATAGAACTGTGGAGGTCTCAATCATGCATGCTGACATGTATTCACTAAAGAAGCACTTACAAAAATCTTACTGGAACTACATCACTCACTGTTTGTTTTTTCAAGGGTCTCACTAGAATTTAAGCTCCATAAGTGCAGGGTCTTTGCTCTCCTTATTCAGCATCTCCCTAGCATCAAGACTAGAATCTGGGATGTGGAAGACACTCAAGCAATGTGTGTGTCTGTTGACTGACTCACAGAGGAAGTAGAACTTAGTGTTTTAGAGTCAGATGGCCCCAGATTTATATCCTGGCTCCGAAATTTATCATATCTGTGATCTTGTCAAATTTCTTAAACCACTTTGTACATTTCTTCATTTATAAGATAGAAATATGATGCATTGTACATAGCTCTTGTAAGTATTAAGCATGAAACAAAGTGTAAAATGCATAAAATCATGTCTGGCACAAAGTAAACTCTCAGTAAAACGTATCTGTAACTATTAAGACAGTTAGCCTCATAGGAAGAATTAGAATTTATTGATAGTCATAAGAAAAGTAAGGTTTACTAGAGCAAATATTTGTGCCAGTAAATTCAGAAAAGCAATTTCTTAGAGTTTTCTGATTGGGTAATTGTCAGAAATAAAATCTCCTGGAAGAAATTGTCCTTCTAATTCCTGTTTTCTCCTTGTCTATAGGAGAATAGTTGATTACATTACTACTGCTGATATTTTAAATGCTAAATTTTATAAATACAAAACATGTCTTTTGATGATCTCAAATCACTCATCTCTCTTTAAACCTCCACAGTGGTAAGAGGAGGTTTGTTACAGTGAGGAAAAACCAGTCACAGACCAACTATTGAAAAGATACCTCCTTCTTAACACCCCCATACTGCAGGCAGCCCCTATGATGAAATATCTGGCCTGTGTCCAATTATTTGCTCTGGTAGATGTTCTCTCATCTCTGTAAGACATTAACTGAAAGCTTAAGCTAATGTATTTGATATAGTTTATGCATGATCCTTCCAAGATAGCATTTGAATAATTCATATGTGGTGACTGCTAAAAAAAGAAACAGAAACATTGGGCAAAATCCTTCATTCCTATGTCAAAAGACTCGAGAGTTCTCATACTTTCCCTAACTGTAGTAGAGATATTTGCAGAAGAGACACAAAAAAATTACCATTGAGAAAAGCTAGTTATAAACTAGAAGAATTCATAATATTCCATGTGGTCTCTATTCTTTTCTCATTTAAACTGAGACATAAGTAACATCTTTACAACCCTTAAGAAAACTTTTTAAAAAGTCTTAGGAAATTTATGAGGAAATTACTACAAGCAGACTCACCATTGATTATAAATGTTTATATATTTATATAATATATATATATATATATATATAAAATTCATTAATATTATATTTTTTTATAATATACTCTCAGGCCTCACCTGAGTGAGTTACTGTTACTTCCAAGATAATTCTTCAGGCATCCAAGGAGAAAAACAAACCCCTCACAAGGAAAGATGTGAGCAAAATAGGCCATCCTCAGACATGGTCCCAGCCACACTCAACGCCATGACACAGAGGAGCCACGTTGCAAGTTGTGTAGAAGGACCCCCAGGAGAATGCACGCTGCTGTCACACTGGTGTTCAATATAAGGGCAAGAGGCAGATACTTTCAAATATGAAAGACCTCGAGGACTAAAGCACTTTTGAGCTCTTCTTGGGGAAAAAAGTACCATGCAATTAAATCAAGCCAATAAAGTCATTGATGGAGAAGCCTCAGTGAAAGGCACTCAGTGTGGAGGTACCACAGAGCAATGTCTCTAAAATTCCGAGAAAAAGCAGTATTGTCAAATTCTATACGCAGCCATATTATTCTGTTATCAAGGCAATAGGCAGATATTCTCAAACCTGCAAGGACTCGGGGAATGTAGAAGCTCTGAATTTCTTTTCAACAATTGATGGTGGAATTCAGTCACTCAAAGGTCATTCAAATTGAGGTCAGAAATGGAAAAGCCGTAGAAAGACTAAATACAATGGAAAATAATCAATGCATATAAAGAATGTAAATATTATTATGCCCTTTATCAACTTAAAAAATATCTAAATAACAAAATTTAGATTTAGGGCACAAGGGATGGGTCAAGGAGGGAATACACTAATATTAATAGCTGGGAGCCAATTGTTATTCTCAAAAAGCAAAATATGTAGTTAAAAAATAGAACTGCAATTTGTATTTTTTATTATTTCTTTAAAATTGGAGGGTCTTTTGCAGATTAAATATCTTTTGTGCAGAAATACTTATCTGAAGTTCCACAATTACTTTAATTCCCTCCTACTACATATAAATTTAAATGTAATGGTTCATACTTTAAGAATAGTATGCATGGTGTGATACATTTTTATAAATGTATTTATCTTTCTGTATATATGTGAATATATCTTTTATAGATATAAATATATGCACAGAGATGTTGGAATTATGTTCATCCAATGTTAATAATGTCTCTTTACAAGTAGTGTGATTTTACTTATTTTTTTCCAAGTATGTAATTTAAAATTTTCTTCATCCTTTTTGTTTCTGTATTGGTTGACATTGTAATAAGCATGCATCATATTTATAAAAATAATAATATCATTATCCTAAGAAAAACTTATAAAGGAACAAAGGAAGAGAAAGATTCAAGGGAAGTTAGTGACAGGGTGAGACTGGATGTCCCCAGGTCTGAAGGTGTCATTTCAGGTTAATCATTTCATTTGCTTCATTCATCAGAGTACAAAGCTATCCAGTAAAATGCCTTTAATGCTGCTTCTCCCTTAAAACCTCAGAGAAGAGCCACTCTCTTCCATTCCTGGGAATATAAACAAGGTTCAGAATTTCTCTCTGGCACCCAGGGCATTGTGGTGTACAGGCACCAATACCAGCTCTGTGTTATTTACCATGTGTATCTGATGACATGTCTTTGCATATAGTTTAACATTATTAATATTTTATTTGGAATTTGGCAAGAGAAAATTCTTTCTTTTAGCAAACATCTATCGAGTGCTTACAAATACGAAGTACTAAATAATGAATGCTATCATCAAAAGCTTTGGTCTCATCAGGGAGACAAACATATAAAGATCATTAATGATTTGCCAGGTGACTGAGAAATCACTGCATATTCTCAACTTGTGCCACCATATTCTCCCAGTCCCAGAGGTTGTCTCTTCAAATTCATTAAATTCAGTGCCAGCTGGATGTGACATGATTTTTTTTAATGTATTTGAATGTCTCTGTTTAGACATTTGTTGGGAGCATGTGAATAAGTTTTATATTATGCATTATTTATATTCTTATTTGGCAAAACAAAATTAATGTTTAAAAATAATAAATGTTGCAGTTTACCTTATGGTCTTTTAGAGTCCTTGTTACTATTATGTTCAGTGCCATCCAGTTCATTTTTAAATGGTTTTTCCATTGAAGCTGATGTCTAATGCAATTAATGCATGAAGTGAGGGCCAGACAGCATGAATTATTCACTGGGTTCTCACACTTGCCTTTATGGTTAAGTCATCATAATATATCATAGTTACCATGGAGAATGTTAAGTCTCTAAAACCAAAAGTTATTACTCTTTTTAAAGTTTATTTTGTATTTCACATAAGTATATGTGTTATGAGATCCATTATCAGGGACAAAGGACTTTACTTAAAGAATAAATTTTGATATTATAACTTTAAATAAAACATAATCTGTATCTTCAATGAACTCAGATTTGTGTACATATAGTTTCCTAAGAAATAAAGCACTTTTAAAGCATTTATCTTCCTTCAAGACTGAGTTTGAATTAAATATATTTACTTTAGTACATTAGTCTATAATTAATTCTGATTTTATATCCCCTAAGATTATTCATGAACACAAAGTGAGGAAAAATACCAAATTTGTTCTGCAAGAATATTGTTTTTTAGGTGTCTGTCTTTTCTTAACTTAATCATTTTAATTTGAGTTTTAATATATCTCAGAGTAGTGACACGCTTTTCATTTATTTCTAAGGCATGTGTTTGAAAATGGAGTTTAGAGGCTATGGTACCATTGCACTTAGATTAAAATGTAAAAGTCCTCCTGATAACCCATCCAGCCTTCAGGAATTGCTGTGTTGACCACATTTCCTCAAGCTCCTCCTCTACCCTCTATTCTACCCGCACTGGCCTCTCCGACGAGTCCAAACTCATTTCTGACTTTAGGCTCTTGCCTTTACCCTTCCTTCCGTGTAGTGGGCGAGCTCTCTCCAAATCTACACACTGTAGCCAAGCCAGGTGTTCAGAGCTTAGTTCAAATGTCACCTTGGAGAAGATATATCATTGTTATATTTTCTTCATAACAAATTACTATTTAAAGTTACCTCATTAATGTATGGTTTGTACTTCACAACCATAATTACAAGTTAATTGTGATCTGTCCCACATGCAATGCAACCTACATGAGACTTAGACACTGGTTTCTGCCTCTTTTGGTCCCTGTGTCCCTTATCACCAGAGCAAGGGAGCACTCCCAACACAGAGTGAGTGGTTATTACATATTTGTAAAGTGAATGAACCAGGATCATCTAGGGCAGAGGTTGGCAAACTTTTTTGGAAAGGGCCTGATGATAAATATTTCAGGCTTTGTGGGGGGTATATCCTTCCCTTCCCTTCTCTTCTCTTCTCTTCCTTGTCTTTGCTTTCCTTTCTTTCTGCAACCCTTTAAAAATGTAAAAACCACTCTTAGGCAGACTTTACAAGGACAGGCCATAGGACAATTTTGCCCATTGGCTGGATTTTGCCCATGAGTCAGAGGCATGGTATCCCAACCCTGATCAAGGTGCCTTATTATATCACAGATTCTTACTCTAGACCCCTGAATCAGTCTCTGGAGGTGGCCCAAGAATCTACGTTTTCTTCAAGGAGATTTTCTTAACACTTAGCTGCTGATAAATTTGAGAACTAGGGGATTGAAGTGAAGTGAATAAGTTTAGTGAGTCACCTAGGAAAGAAAATAATCACAATAAAATTTCACTAAGCAATAAGGTTTGGGTTTTATTTTTTTTGGAAAATGTTAAATAATCTTTTAATTTTTGTAGAATTTATCACATTAATTTACCTTTTCTCCACATTTAATGAGGAATGGCACTTTATCTACTTTTCTTAGATGCCAAGAAGCGGAGTTTGTCTATTCTATTCCATTACAGAAGTGATAAAAAAAAAAGCCAAGCTTAAATTTAAATGAAATTATCCAGTGCTCTGTTCTACACCTATTTTCAGACTTTGCAGTGAACACCAGTGCTGGCTATGAACTCTTTGTTTAGTAGAAACCTGACATGGAATTGGGTCACTGAGAAGGAGAAAGCTTTAATAGGGCTTTCTTTGAAGGGCCCTTAAATTCTATTCCAGTCTATTTGTGCAGTAGCATTTAGTGAAATGGAAAGCACAGCTGTGACTATTCTCACTTTCATTGTAGCAACCCTTCAACACAAGCTTAAAAACAGCTTTGCATCTGTAGATTTTAGTGTCAAATTGATTTATCATTTACCAGATGCTAGGAGCAATGTGAAAAGTAGAAAGAAGAATAATTAAAAGTAACAACTGCAATCTATTTGTAATTGTTTAGGTTTTTTTGTTTCTTTGTTTCCAATTATATAGAAGCTTGGACTATATTTTCTCATGATCTGACTTTGAACATGTCCAGTCAAAGATTTGTGATTCATATAACCTCTTGCTTTATTATTTTTATACTTTTATTTATTAGTGGTATTTATGCCTTTATTACTTACTTAAAATGCTTATTTTAAACACTGAGCATGCTCCAGGCACTGTACTGAGCACTGTCTCAGCACGATCTGCTTTAATCCTCTCTCCCTTCTCCCTGCCCTCTCATTTTGTGGATGAAGAAGCCAAGGCTGAGAGAGGTTACACCCATGGGAAGTGGTGGAGTTGGGAGGGCCATCATTCGGGCAGGCCTGAAATATGCCAATAGAAGAAGAAGAGGAGAGAAACAAAGGATTTGGACGTGCAAAGGAGGAAAGAGGATAAACAAGGTGGAAAATGTAGAGGAACAAAGAGTTGTCTTGAGTTCATGTCACTTGATAAGACTTATCAAGACAATGTCAAGCAATGGAGAACGGCACTTCTCTCCAGTATCTTCTTCTGTTTAGTGGCTTTTAACTTCTCTGTGAAAAATAAGTATTATGATGCTACTTAAAATGAAGTACGTCTTGTCATTTTTCCTAAATTTTGTGTGTTTTGAAGCAAAAAGACTTTTCCTTAAACAGAACAGAAACTATCCTTACCCAAATCACATTTATTAAACGTGTATCCATTCATGGCAATTTTTACCCTAGAAAACCCACAACTGAATGTCAGATAGATAATAACCAATCCAGACCAAAAGTTTATATATAATTGTAAGGGACCTGGATTCAACATTCTTTAATGGAACGTTTTCTTGGAAAATGTCACTTTATAATAGATTCCAAAACATGGGGTCATGATATGCTAAGAGGCCAGAATACCATGTGGAAAGTTGATTCAAATATGCAGAGTCACGTACATACACATGGTTCTGCATATATGTGCATGTATACACAAACACACCCAGCTTTCTCTCCAGAAAATGTTTTAAGTGTTTATTGTTCTGTTACCATATAAACACATGGAATCATATTCCTATGGTTATGTCAGTGCTTTAAAAATCTATTATTTTATATTCAATGCCAATTTTCTAAAACCATGAGGTACTTATTATAGGATATAAATGATCTTAGACAATTAAATCCTACACTGCTAGAAGGTGTTTATTTCAATTAGGAAGATCTTTTATGTGATAAAAAGTGATGATAGATGTCTAATAAAGCATGACCTACAATTAACAAGTTAAAGCATTTTGTCATGTGATAATCTCAAAACCAAAGACATATATGACACATTAGTATCTCCTTAAAAATCATACAAATTGAACAGTTTCCTCCGGCTCTCTAAATGTCCATTTGCAAAGCATAATGTGGTGTCATGATGATTTTCTTTCATGCCCCTGTGATGTTTAGTTAGTACCAAAGCTTAATATGATCAAAATACTGTGAAGCAACCAAGGATCAGAGGGTAACAATGGTGATCTCAACCACATTGTGGCCATATTATTCAGTAGTTTGAAAAGGAACTAATGACCATGGTTTTTCTTGGTGGGGAAGAGTGGTTACTGAGTGAAAAGAAAAATTAGAGAATTTCAAAATAATTGCACAGCAGCTATTCTTCAACTTCCATATGAATTTGTATTATTATTACCACTATTATTATCCCTAGAACTACAAACTGTTTTAATTAATACCTTCATAGGAAAATGACAATTGATATGATAATCAACTGATAAAATGATTTAGAACAAACATACAGACTTGCATTTCTTGCAATATAAACAAAATGAAATACCTAGCTAGTCAGTTTATGGTAAAATTGTAGAACAAAAGACAAATGTTAAAAGCATCTAAAAAAGAAAAACAGATTAGCTACAAGGTAACAGTAGATATCCAACTTCTCAAAAAAAAAAAAAGAATGCTAGAAGAGAATGAAATAACATAAAGTTTTAGAAAAAAATATGCTGTCACATAATTGTATACCTAGCAAATGAGAATGAAAAAGGACACATTCAGATAATCAAAAAGGAGAGTTTACCACCAAAAGATTTCCATTAAAAGAAATTTTTTTTTTTTTTTTTTTTTGCGTTACGCGGACCTCTCACTGTTGCGGCCTCTCCCATTGCGGAGCACAGGCTCCGGACGTGCAGGCTCAGCGGCCATGGCTCACGGGCCCAGCCGCTTTGCGGCACGTGGGATCTCCCCAGACCGGGGCACGAATCCGTGTCCCCCGCATCGGCAGGCGGACTCCCAACCACTGTGCCACCAGGGAAGCCCAAAAGAAATTTTTAAATATGTCATTCAAGAAGAAGAAAAATGATTCAAATTGAAGGTCAAAAATGAAGAAGAAATAAATGAGGAAAGAAAAAGACAAACATAGATAATTCTAAATAAATATTGACTGTATAAAACAGTAATAATACCTTCTAATAAGAGAGTTTAATATAGAATTAAAATACTCTTCAAGAATTTTCATGCCAGCTAGCATAGGAAAGTTGGGTGTTGTCAGGGGTTAATGATACAAGGTCTTGTATCATTCAGTAGAAGAATAAAGAGATCAAATTTAGACTTTAGCAAGCAAGCTAAAATTTCAAAGTAACCACTAAAATAAAATAGAATTTATAAATTTTGAACCAACAGAGGGAAATTGGTAGCATAAGAAAGAAAAAAGTTGTAATGGAATAGAAGGGATGCAAAAGGGAAAAAAGCAAACCAAGAAGGATATAGCAAAAAAAAAAATATAGACATAGTATAATGGAAATAAATCCTAATATATTAATGTTCATAATAAATCTGAATGGATAAAATTCATCATGTAAAAGGTAACAATAATCAGACTGAATTGAAAAAATACACAGATACTTTTTAGAAGAAACAAGGAGAAACATTGAAAATAATAGAAAGAAGGCTGAAAGTGAGAAGAGCATACACAGAAATAGAAAAAGATACATGCATATATTTGGGAGTAGGAAAGATCATAGCACATGGAAGCTAAGTGTTGGAGCAAAATGAGTGGGTTTCCTTCTATGAATGTGAAAGATGAGGTTAGAGAGGGAGGTGAATTTTGAGCATAAAGAACCTTGTAAGCAAGATAAGAATTTTGGATTTTATTCTAAAGGGAATGGGAACTAAACATTTGAGCAGTGGAATAATGTAATCTGTGTAACAGATTGAGTTAGGGAGAAATCAAGAATCCAGACTCGGTGCTTATAAATTTTGAGAGACATTCAGTGGAGGTGTCAAGTAAGCACTTGGATCTATATATCTGAACTTAAAATTCCAGGTCTAAACTGGAGCTCTAGGTTTGGAAATTCTCAGTCCACAAGCGGTATTAAAATGTGTATGGTCTCTTTAGAGAATGTTGGCTGAAAAGAACCCAAGATTGAGCCTCAATAATCCAACATTTAGAGGAGGTACAGAGAGGGTAGAACTATCAAAGCAGTCTGAGAAGGAGTTCCAAAGAAACAGCAGGAAGACAGGGGGAGTGTGTGTTAATTACAACTAACTGTAATGCAAGCACTCATAAGTACATCTCTCAGTCATAGTAGTTCATTTGCCAACTCTGAATTTCAATCAATAACTTGGAGCAGAGATTAAAATATCAGTCTATTTTCCCTACAGTTTTGTCCAAAATATGTCTTTCATTTGATACAGAGCACTGAAAACTCTATTTTATGAAAATTTATACTATGGAAGATAATTTGGGGAAATTCACTCCCATACTTAGCAACAACAGCTTTTTTCCTCCCATAACCTTCTTTCTTTTCTTTAATAATGGAACCTCCAGAATTTTAGGTGGGCACGTGGTCTACCAGAAGATTCCATTTCCCATCTCCCCCTATATTTGGCTAATATTTGGACAAGGGAGTAGAAGAAATGTGTGAAATTTCCAGGATGTTTCTTTAGACAGATGGGATTTGTGCTTTATTTTACTTTTCTCCTAGAAAGAGAGCATGATGGTAGAAGAGGAGCCATCCTGTACTACAAGATGGAAACCTAATTTTGAAAGAGACAGTAACAAGACGGAAGAAATAGTTTTGGGCTCCATTAAGTCACTAACAAAGCCTTGGCCTGACTAAACAGATCTTAATTAAGAATAAATACATTTCTATCTACTTTAAGTTACAGTAATTTTGCCTCTCTTTGTTACAGCAGGCTAACCTGTTTGCCATGCCCATATAGTTACTTCTATCCACTGAAATATTTTTGCCTACTTTTCTTTTTTAATGTGATAAGTCTCAGAACAGCCTCAGCAGTATGTGGGGGGGGGGGGTTGGGGTTTGGTTTTTTTCTTCTTTTTTTGGGAGGGCCATGCCATGTGGCTTGCAGAATCTCAGGTCCCCAACCAGGGACTGAACCCAGGTCTCTGCAGTGAAAGTGCTAAATCCTAACCACTAGAGAACCAGGAAACTCCCCTTTGCATACTTCTATTACTAGAGAATTGCTACGTATCTCAAATGTTCCCCCAGCTCAAGGCCTATCTTGAAAAGCTTATGCGAACAAGCTCATCCCCTTTCCAGTATCTCAAAAATGACCTTTAATTTGTTTAACTTCCCATATAATTTTATATAGCCGTGACATTAACCACAGTTTATTGTTGTTAGTGAACCATCACCCCCTTTTGAAATGCATTCTGCCCAAGGATAGGAACTTAAAAAAATTTTTCTTTATTGAATCATAATTGATTTACAATATTATATTATTTTCAGGTGTACAACATAGTGGTTCAAAGTTTTTATACTTGATACTCCATTTAAACTTATTATAAAATATTGGCTATATTCCCTATGCAGTGCAATATAACCTTGTAGCTTATTTATTTTATATCTCCTACCCCTCCCATCTTTTGTTTCCCCATTAGTAACTGCTAGTTTGTTGTCTATATCTGTGAGTCTGTTTCTGTTTTGTTGTATTCATCCATTTGTTTTAATTTTTAGATTCCACATATAAGTGATACCATACAGTAGTAGTCTTTCTCTGTCTGACTTATTTGCTAAGCAAAATTGCTTTCAAGTCCATCCATGTTGTTGCAAATGGCAAAATTTCATTCTTTTTTATGACTAAGTAGCATTCCATTATATACACATAACACATATTCTTTATCCATTCATCTGTTGATGGACTTAGGTTGCTTCCCTATTTTAGTTATTGTAAATAATGCTGCTATGAACATTGGGGTACATGTATATTTTTTAATTAGTGGTTTCATTTTCTTTGGATATATACCCAGGAGTAGAATTGCTGGATGATAGTTCTTTTTTAGTTTTCTGAGGAAACTCCATAATGTTTTCACAGTGGATGCACCAATTTACATTCTCACCAACAGTATACAAGGGTTCCTCTTTCTCTACATCCTCGCCAAAGTGGTTATTTGTGGTCTTTTTGATGATAGCCATATGACCGGTGTGAGGTGGTATCTCACTGTGGTTTTGATTTGCATTTCCCTGATGATTAGTGATGTTGAGCATCTTTTCATACGCCTGTTGGCCAACTGTATGTCTTCTTCAGAAAAATTCTCTTCAGGTCTTCTACCTATTTTAATTGATTTTTTTTTGATATTGAGTTGTATGAGCTGTTTTTATATTTTGGATATTAACCTTTTATTGTTCATATCATTTGCAAATATTTTCTCCCAATCAGTAGGTTGCCTTTTTGTTTTGTCCATTGTTTTGTTTGCTGTACCAAACCTTTTGAAGGTTAATTTTGTCCTATTTACTTTTGTTTTTGTTTCCTATGTCTTAGGAGACAGATCCAAAAAAATGTTGCTACCAAGATTGTTGCTGCTAAAGATTGTTCTGCCTATGTTTTCCTTTAGGAGTTTCCCCATTGTATATTCTTGCTTCCTTTATCAAAGATTAATTGATCATAAGTACGTGGGTTTATTTCTGGGCTCTCTATTGTGTTCCATTGATTTATGTGCCTGTTTTTGTGCCAGTACCATACTATTTTAATTACTGTAGCTTTGTAGTGTAGTCTGATATCAGGGAGTGTGATACCTCCAGCTTTGTTCTTTTTTCTCAAGACTGGTTTGGCTATTGGGGGGGTCTTATGTGTTTCCATACAAATTTTTAAATTATTTGCCTTTGTTCTGTGAAAAAAGCCAGTGGTATTTTGACAGGGATTACATTGAATTGGTAGATTACCTTGGGTAGTATGGTCATTTCAACAATACAAATTTTTCCAGGGCTTCCTTGGTGGCACAGTGGTTAAGAATCTGCCTGCCAATACAGGGGATGGGTTCAAGCCCTGGTCCTGGAAGATCCCACATGCCGTGGAGCTACAAAGCCCGTATGCCACAACTACTGAGCCTGCGCTCTAGAGCCCTCGAGCCACAACTACTGGAGCCCATGTGCCTAGAGCCCATGCTTCACAGCAAGAGAAACCACTGCAATGAGAAGCCCACACACCGCAACGAAGAGTAGCCCCTGCTCTTTCTTTCTGATGAATGTGGCTGAAGGTTTATTAGTTTTGTTTGTCTTTTCAAAGCACCAGTGCTTAGTTTTATGGAACATTTCTATTGCTGTTTTAGTCTCTATTTATTCCTGTCCTAATTTTTATGATTTCTTCTATTAAGTTTGGATTTTATTCTTTTTTTTTCTAGTTACTTTAGGTGTAAGTAAGTTTAGATTGTTTATTTGAGATTTTTCTTGTTTCCCAAGGTAGGCTTGTATAGCTATGAATATTTCTCTTAGAACTGCTTTTGTTATGCCCCATAGATTTTGGATCATTGTGTTTTTATTTCATTTATCTCCATGTATTTTTTTTTATTTCTTCTTTGATTTCTTCAGTGATCCATTAGTTATTTAGTAACATAATATTTAGCCTCCATGTGTTTGTACATTTTTTGCATTTTTTTCTAGTAGCTGAGTTCTAGCCTTAAAACACTGTAGTGTTTTACAACATGCTTGATATGATTTCAATTTGCTCAAATTTACTGAGACTTATGGCCTAGCATGTGATCTATCCTGGAGACTGTTCCAGGTGCACTTGGAAAGAATGTGTATTCTGTTGTTTTTACATGGAATGTCCTATAGATATCCATTAATTCTATCTGGTATACTGTGTCATTTAAGGCGTTTCCTTATTGATTTTCTGTTTGGATGATTTGTCCATTGATGTAAGTGAGGTGTTAAAGTTCCCTACTATTATTGTGTTACTGTCTATTTCTCCCTTTATGTGTGTTAATATTTGCCTTATATATTTAGGTACTTCTATGTTGGATGCATATATATTTACAATTGTTATATCTTCTTCTAGGATTCATCCCTTGATCATCATATAATATTCTTCTTTGTTACAGCCTGTTTTAAAGTGTATTTTGTCTCATATGAGTATTGCTACCTGGGCTTTCTTTTGATTTCCATTTGCATTGAATACTGTTTTTCATCCCCTCACACTCAGTCTCTATATGCTTTTAGATCTGAAGTGAATCTCTTGCATATAGCATATATATGAGGCTTTGTTTTGAATCCATTTAGCCATGCTTTATCTTTGATTAGAGCATATAGTCCATACAAATTAGTAATGAATGATATCTATGTACTTATTGATATTTTGTTAATTGTTTTTGAGTTGTTTATATAGTTCTTTTTTGTTCCTTTCTTCTTTTGTTTTCATCCCTTGTGATTTGAACTATGTTTAGTGTTATATTTGGATTCCTATTTCTTTTTGTGTCTATATCTATTATAGGTTTTTTTTATTTGTGGTTACCGAGAGGTTTATATATATAACAGTCTATATATATATAATTATATATATATAATTATTTTAAGTTGCTGATCTTTTAATATCAAAAGCATTTTAAGAACCCTGCATTTTAACTCTCCCCTTACCACAATTACTATTTTTGAAATAATATTTTACATATTATCATATGTGTATCCCTTAACTATTTATTGGGGAATAAATGATTTTATTACTTTTGTCTTTTAACTTTCCTACTAGCTTTGTATATCATTGATTTTCTATCTTTATTTTATATTTGCCTTTACCAATGAATTTTTCCTTTCATAAGTTTTATGTTTCTAGTTGTGTCCTTTTCTATTTTGCTTAAAGAATTCCCTTGAACATTTTTTGTAAAGCTGTTCTTGTGATGCTGAACAAAAGACATCATCACAAGCTTTTGCTTCTCTGTAAAACTTTTGATTTTTCTGTCAAATCTGATTGAAAGCCTTGCCAGGTAGAATTTCTTTATTGTAGGTTTTTTCCTTCCACAACTTTAGATATATTGTGCCACTCCCTTCTGGCCTGCAGAATTTCTGCTGAAAAGGTTGGCTGATAGCCTTATGGGAGTTCCCTTGTACATAACTAGTTGCTTTCCCCTTGCTGCTTTTAATATTTTCTCTTTATCTCTAATTTTTGCCATTTTAATTACAATGTGTTTTAGTGTGGTCCTCTTTGGGTTGATTCTGTTTGGGACTCTCTGTGCTTCCTTGACCTGGATGTCTGTTTCCTTTCCCACATTAGGGAAGTTTTCAGCTATTATCTCTTCAAATATATTTTCTTCCCCTTTCTCTCTTCTCCTTCTGAGACCCCTATAATGCAAATGTTGGTGTATTTGATGTTGTCTCAGAGGTCTCTTAAACTCTACTCATTTCTTTTTATTCTTTTTTCTTTTTCTTTCAGCTTCAGTGATTTCCACTTCCTGTCTTCCAGCTTGCTAACCCATTCATCTGTATCACTTAATCTGCTGTTTATTCCTTCTAGTGTATTTTTAATTTTGGTTATTATATTCTTCATCTTTGATTCTTCTTCATATTTTCTAACTGTTTTTTTAAAACTTCTCATTCTGTTCATCCATTCTTCTCCCAAGTTCTCTGATCAACTTTAGAATCATTACCTTGAACTCTTTATTGGGTAGATTGCCTATCTCCACTTTACTTAGCTGTTCTTCTGGGGTTTTATATAATTCCTTTGTTTGTCACCTTATTTTGCTCAATTTGCTGGTTTTGTTTCTATGTATCTGGTAGGTTGGTTACGTTTCCCAACCTTGGAGAAGTGACATTTTTTAGGAGACATCCTATGTAACCCAGCAGCACATACCTCTCTGGTCACGAACATCTGATTCTCCCCATTCAAACTCTCCTCTCTTAAGTACTTTCCTATGTCCTCTTTCTGGCAAGAGGAGTTGCTTATCCAATTGTCCAGAATATGAAATAATTGGGCCGCATTCAGTGATGTGTCTGTTTACTATACTTACAGTTAACAATACTTTATTTCTCACCTCGTCTTCCACTACAAATGCATCAGGCTCTTTCTTTCTGGTTCCACCTGGACAGGGTTTCTTTCTGCTGGAAGAAGTCTGTCCTTTATTCTTTAAATCCAGGTCCTATAATATGAGGCTATTCAGGTAAAAAGACTTGGTAACTTCCCCATAATCACAATCTCTTTGCATAGGCATGCATGAGTATGTGGGTTCCAATATTCACATTCAGGATACTCAGGAGGAAACCCAATTTGGCATGACAGCTAGGCCACACTCAAAAATCAAGTCTTTGTTACATCTTTGCTCTATTATATTAAGCACCTTCCAAAGAACTGATAAAATTTTTATATTATTTCATACATGACTTTCATTCATTTGTGCCACCTTCTATTAGTTTAGAACTCCAAAAATAGAGAAGATAAATGATAGTAGCATTTGGGTACTTAACCTTCACCCAAACCTTAACAGATACTTCCACACTCAAAGTAACACTTTAATATCTTTGTGTATTATGCACCTTGTTCTTACAATGAATATTCGCTTATATGTAAGAATTTATTTAATAATCAGTTGATATAAGAAAACAGAGACAAACCCCTTAGATAGCATCATCTACCAGAGGGCAGACGGCAGAAGCAAGAACTGCAATCCTGCAGCCTGTGGAAAAAAAACACATTCACAGAAAGATAGACAACATGAAAAGGCAGAGGGCTATGTACCAGATGAAAGAAAAAGATAAAACCCCAGAAAGCAACTAAATGAAATGGAGATAGGCAATCTTCCAAAAAAAGAATTCAGAATAATGATAGTGAAGATGATCCAGCACTTCGGAAAAAGAATGGAGGCAAAGATCGAGAAGATGCAAGAAATGTTTAACAAAGACCTAGAAGAATTAAAGAACAAACAAACAGAGATGAACAATACAATAACTGACATGAAAAGTACACTAGAAGGAATCAATAACAGAATAACTGAGGCAGAAGAACGGATAAGTGACCTGGAAGACAGAATGGTGGAATTCACTGCTGCAGAACAGAATAAAGAAAAACGAATGAAAGAATGAAAAGAAATGAAGACACTCTAAAATAACTCTGGGTCAACATTAAATGTAATAACATTTGCATTATAGGGGTCCCAGACGGAGAAGAGAAAGAGAAAGGACCAGAGAAAATATTTGAAGAGATTATAGTTAAAACTTCCCAAACATGGGAAAAGAAATAGCCACCAAAGTCCAGGAAGCGCTGAGTCCCATACAGGATAAACCCAAGGAGAAACACACCGAGACACATAGTAATCAAATTGGCAAAAATTAAAGAAAAATTATTGACAGCAGCAAGGGAAAAATGACAAATAACATAAAAGGGAACTCCCATAAGGTTACCAGCTGATTTCTCAGCAGAAACTCTACAGGACAGAACGGAGTGGCATGATATACTTAAAGTGATGAAAGGGAAGAACCTACAGCCATGATTATTCTACCTGGCAAGGATCTCATTCAGATCTGATGGAGAAATCAAAAGCTTTACAGACAAAAAAAAGCTAAGAGAATTCAGCACCACCAAACTAGGTCTACAAAAAATGCTAAAGGAACTTCTGTAAGTGGGAAACACAAGAAAAGAAAAGGACCTACAAAAGCAAACCCAAAACAATTAAGAAAATGGTAATAGGAACATACATATTGATAATTACCTTAAACATGAATGGATTAAATGCTTCAACCAAAAGACACAGGCTTGCTGACTGGTTACAAAAACAAGACACATATAAATGTCGTCTACAAAAGACCCACTTCAGACCTAGGGACATATACAGACTGAAAGTGAGGGGATGGAGAAAGATATTCCATGCAAATGGAAATCAAAAGAAAGCTGGAGTAACAATACTCATATGAGATAAAAAAAGACTTTAAAATAAAGAATGTTACAAGAGACAAGGAAGGACACTACATAATGATCAAGGGATCAATCCAAGAAGAATATATAACAATTATGAATATATATGCACCCAACATAGGAGCACCTCAATACATAAGGCAACTGCTAACAACTATAAAAGAGGAGATCGACAGTAACACAATAATAGTGGGGGATGTTAACACCTAACTTACACCAATAGACAGATGATCCAAACAGAAAATTAATAAGGAAACAGAAGCATTAAATGACACAGTAGACCAGATAGACTTAATTGATATTTATAGGACATTCCATCCAACAACAGCAGATTACACTTTCTTTGCAAGTGCACATGGAACATTCTCCAGGATAGATCACATCTTGGGTCACAAATCAAGCCTTAGTAAATTTAAGAAAACTGCAATCATACCAAGCATCTCTTCTGACCAACAGGCCATGAGATTAGAAATCAATTACAGGGAAAAATCGTAAAAAACACAAACACATGGAGGCTAAACAACACGTTACTAAATAACGAAGAGATCACTGAAGAAATCAAAGAGGAAATCAAAAAAATACCTAGAGACAAATTACAATGAAAACACGATGATCCAAATCCTATGGGATGAAGCGAAAGCAGTTCTAAGAGGGAAGTTTACAGTTATACAAGCCTCCCTCAAGAAACAAGAAAAATCTCAAATAAACAATCTAATTTTACACCTAAAGGAACTAGAGAAAGAAGAACAAAGAAAATCCAAAGTTAGTAGAAGGAAAGAAATCATAAAGATCGGAGTGAAAATAAATGAAATAGAAACAAAGAAAACAATAGAAAGATCAATAAAATGAAAGGCTGATTCATTGAGAAGATAAGCAATATTGATAAACCATTAGCCAGCTTCATCAAGAAAAAGAGGGAGAGGACTCAAATCAATAAAATTAGAAATAAAAAAGGAGAAGTTACAGCAGACACAGCAGAAATACAAAGCATCCTAAGAGACTACTACAAGCAACTCTATGCCAATAAAATGGACAACATGGAAGAAATGGACTAGTTCTTAGAAAGGTATAACCTTCCAAGACTGAATGAGGAAGAAATAGAAAATATGAACACACCAATCACAAGTAATGAAATTGAAACTGTGATTAAAAATCTTCCATCAAACAAAAGTCCAGGACCAGATGGCTTCACAGGTGAATTCTATCAAACATTTAGAGAAGAGCTAACACCTATCCTTCTCAAACTCTTCCAAAAAATTGCAGAGGAAGGAACACTCCCAAACTTATTCTATGAGGCCACAATCACCTTGATACCAAAACCAGACAAAGATACTAAAACAAAAGAAAATTACAGACTAATACCATTGATGAATGTAGATGCAAAAATCCTCAACAAAATACTAGCAAACAGAATCCAACAACAAATTAAAAGGCTCATACACCATGATCAAGTTGGTTATCCCAGATATACAAGGATTCTTCAATAAATGCAAATTAATCAATGTGATACACCA
Organism: Neophocaena asiaeorientalis asiaeorientalis; assembly: GCF_003031525.2. Taxonomy (NCBI): domain Eukaryota; kingdom Metazoa; phylum Chordata; class Mammalia; order Artiodactyla; family Phocoenidae; genus Neophocaena; species Neophocaena asiaeorientalis. The sequence continues at coordinate 1,145,930 of NW_020175674.1, read as the reverse complement.
TATTAATAAATTGAAGAAAAAACCATATGGTCATCTCAATAGATGCAGGAAAACTTTTGACAAAATTCAATACCCATTTATGAAAAAAACTCTCCACAAAGTGGGCATACAAGAAACCTACTTCAACATAATAAAGGCCATATGTGAAAACCCCACAGCAAACATCATTCTCAATGGTGAAAAACTGAAAGCATTTCCTCTAAGATCAGGAACAAGACAAGGATGTCCACTCTCACCACTATTATTCAACATAGTTTTGGAAGTCCTAGCCATGGCAATCAGAGAAGAAAAAGAAATAAAAGGAATACAAATTGGAAAAGAAGAAGTAAAACTGTCACTGTTTTCAGATGACATGATACTATACATAGAGAATCCTAAAGATGCCACCAGAAAAGTACCAGAGCTAATCAATGAATTTGGTAAAGTTGCAGGATACAAAATTAATGCACAGAAATCTCTTGCATTCCTATACACTAATGATGAAAAATCTGAAAGTGAAATTAAGGAAACACTCCCATTTACCATTGCAACAAAAAGAAAAAAATACCTAGGAATAAACCTACCTAGGGAGAAAGAAGACCTGTATGCAGAAAACTATAAGACACTGATGAAAGAAATTAAAGATGATACCAACAGATGGAGTGACATACCATGTTCTTGGATTGGAAGAATCAATATTGTGAAAATGACTATACTATCCAAAGCAATCTACAGATTCAATGCAATTCCCATCAAATTACCAATGGTATTTTTTACAGAACTAGAACAAAAAGTCTTAAAATTTGTATAGAGACACAAAAGACCCTGAATAGCCAAAGCAGTCTTGAGGGAAAAAAATGGAGCTGGAGGAATCAGGATCCCTAATTCAGACTATACTACAAGGCTACAGTCATCAAGACAATATGGTACTGGCACAAAAACAGAAATATAGATCAAGGGAACAGGATAGAAAGCCCAGAGATAAACCCACGCACATATGGTCAACTCATCTATGACAAAGGAGGCAAGGATATACAATGGAGAAAAGACAGTCTCTTCAATAAGTGGTTCTGGAAAAACTGGACAGCGACGTGTAAAAGAATGAAATTAGACCACTCCCTAACACCATACACAAAAATAAACTCAAAATGGATTGGAGACCTAAATATAAGAGCAGACACTATAAAACTCTTAGACGATAACATAGGAAGAACACTCTTTGACATAAATCACAGCAAGATATTTTATGATCCACCTCCTTGAGTAATGGAAATAAAAACAAAAATTTAAAAATGATACCTAATGAAACGTAAAAGCTTTTGCACAGCAAAGGAAACCATAAAAAAGATGAAAAGACAAACCTCAGAATGGGAGAAAATATTTGCAAATGAATCATCAGACAAAGGATTAATCTCCATAATATATAAACAGATCATGCAGCTCAATATTAAAAAAACAAACAACCCAATCCAACACTGGGCAGAAGACCTAAATAGACATTTCTCCAAAGAAGACATTCAGATGGCCAAGAAGCACATGAAAAGCTGCTCAACATCACTAATTATTAGAGAAATGCAAATCAAAACTACAATGAGGTATCACTTCACACCAGTTAGAATGGGCATCATCAGAAAATCTACAAACAATAAATGCTGGAGAGGGTGTGGAGAAAAGGGAACTCTCTTGCACTGTTGGTGGGAATGTAAATTGATATAGCCACTTTGGAGAACCGTATGGAGGTTCCTTAAAGAACTAAAAATAGAATTACCATATGAACCAGCAATCCCACTACTGGGCATATACCCTGAGAAAGCCATAATTCAAAAAGACACATGCACCCCAATGTTCATTGCAGCACTATTTACAATAGCCAGGACATGGAAACAACCCAAATGTCCATCAACAGATGAATGGATAAAGAAGATGTGGCACATATATACAATGGAATATTACTCAGCCATAAAAAGGAATGAAATTGGGTCTTTTGTAGAGACGTGGATGATATAGAGACTGTTACACAGAGTGAAGTAAATCAGGAAGAGAAAAACAAATATCATATATTAATGCATATATGTGGAACCTAGAAAACGTTACAGATGGACCAGTTTGCAGAATAGAAATTGAGACACAGAAGTAGAGAACAAATGTATGGACACCAAGGGGGGAACGCAGCGGGGGGTGGGGGGGTGGGATGAACTGGGAGATTGGGATTGACATGTCTACACTGATGTGTATAAAATGGATGACTAATAAGAAGAAAAATAAATAAACTAATGAATTAAAAAAAAAAAGAAAGCAGAAAATGTTCATAGACTACAGCTAGGTAGTATCTGTATAAGAACTTACCATAAGGTTTATTCTAGGCAGTGTGGGTAAAAAGACATAAATGAGGTAAAGAATGATGAACACTGAGAGAATCAATGGATTGAAATTCCCAGTAGGCCTACTAGGTTGTTGGCATTGGGGTTCTAACGGAAATGAGCTTAAAAGATATTGGTTAGTAATTGTGAAACATGGTTAAAATTATGCAGAAGTTCAGTTAACAGTAATGTCAAGGTTTGGGGAATGGCCATGGGATTGAATAACTAAGGAAGTGTGTGGAGAATAGGAGTATTTGAGGGGAGGAAGGCTGCTAGAAAGAATTATCCACTTACATAATAAGAACAAGAGCAGTCTCAGAAGTAAAGAGTGAGTAAGAAATTAAGGCCATAATAAAAGGAGAGGCAACTCCCTGAAGGTAAATGGCAGTAGCAGGGTATTAGTCTGATGACATTGGATTCAAATATAGGAAGATTTGGGTAAGTTGTTGGGGAGGATAGAGAAAGGATGACAAAAGCACCCATCCAATATTTCAGGCTGGTAGTACAAGAGTTATCAGGGGAAAAAATAAAACAAACAGACAAACAAACAAATAAAAAAACACAATTTGAGAGCTATAGCAGTGGCATGTTTATTGGAGTATAATTGCTTTACAATGGTGTGTTAGTTTCTGCTTTATAACAAAATGAATCAGTTATACATATACATATGTTCCCATATCTCTTCCATCTTGTGTCTCCCTCCCTATCACCCTCCCTATCCCACCCCTCTAGGTGGTCAAAAACCACTGAGCTGATCTCCTTGTGCTATGCGGCTGCTTCCCGCTAGCTATCTATTTTACATTTGGTAGTGTATATATGTCCATGTCACTCTCTCACTTTGTCCCAGCTTACCCTTCCCCTCCCCATGTCCTCAAGTCCATTCTCTAGTAGGTCTGTGTCTTTATTCCCGTCTTACCCCTAGGTTCTTCATGACCTTTTTTTTTCTTTCTTAGATTCCATATATATGTGTTAGCATACTGTATTTGTTTTTCTCCTTCTGACTTACTTTGCTCTCCACCTCACTACAAATAAATCAATTTCATTTCTTTTTATGGCTGAGTAATATTCCATTGTATATATGTGCCACATCTTCTTTATCCATTCATCCGATGATGGACACTTAGGTTGCTTCCATGTCCTGGCTATTGCAATCCCACTACTGGGCATATACCCTGAGAAATCCATCTAAGTGCTCTTTCGTTAGAACCTAAAACAGCTGCAGGTCAGCACAATTTCCTTCAAGCACTTTCTACATCTGGTCAATAGGAAACAGTCCTGCATCCGAAGCCCTGATGCCTCTAGGCTTTGGCCACTCAGTGCAACCCTCACTCTGCTGCTCCAGCTCCATCAGCATTCTCAGACATGCACTACATGGCTGTCTCTCCACCACAGGGAACATATTTCAAGCTCTCCTGTGTTCCCCCTTGCAACTCCCATTTTCTAAGTTTAAGGTGAATGTAGAAGGTAACTTTCTCTACTCTCTGACCCATTTGCATTTCTCAACCTAGCTGAGCTTCCAGATTAGCATGATCTAACCGGTTTTTTAAACATTTCCTTTGTAAATTCTTCCCATAAGATCTGTCTTAAGCTAATTTTCATATCTGATGTTAGTTTAACCTCTCATTACATACAGTAATAGAACTTTGGATTCAACAAACATTAATGAAATTCATAAGGAAAATGTTAATACTTTTTAAAAAAATTATAAGGCCATGTTCTCTGACCATAATGTAATATGATTCAAAATTGAGTATAGCTATTGTCATTTATGTGTTTATAAAAGTCAGACTGGAGGTTAATTAAAAAATGTTATTGGTGGTTACTCCTGAGATTAATGAGGAGTGATAATCAAAGGATTCTCTATTTTCTTTTGTTTATTTCTTTATTTTGCTATTTTTAATAAGTATAAATTTATAATTAGAAATTAATTCAAATGAACAATGACAATGAAAAGAAAAGTGAAATCTTTGTCAGCAGAATCTAATACTACAGATGAGTCAAATAAGATAAAGACTGAACAAACTTCACTGCATTCAGAATTAAGCAGTTCCTAGAGATCTTAGTCAGAGTCATTTCACTGGAATACCAGATTTCAGTAAGGAAAAACTACATTAGGTAAGGCAGGAGGGGTTTTAAGTGCCGAGGTGAGGTAGTAGACAAGTACTGGAGGAAGCTGAATGAGAGACTGGTCAATGTAATTAGGCCATCTATGCTTACTAACCAATGCTTAGTGAAGTTAGGCTCTTACTTACACTACTTAACTCAAGACTTATGATAAAGATACAGTAGTGAAGACAGTGTGATACTGGAAAAAAAATAGACAAACAGATCAATGGAATAGAGAGCCCAGAAATAGACTTCCATAAATATAGTCAACTGATCTTTGACAAAGGACAAAGGAAATACAATGGAGTGACAATTGTTTTTAAACAAATGGTGCTGGAACAAGTGGGCATCCACATGCAAAATAGTGAATCTAGACATAGACCTTATACCTTTCACAAAAATTAACTCAAAATGAATCACAGACTTAAATGTGAAATGCAAAACCATAAAATTCATGAAAGATAACATAGGAGAAAATCTGGATGACCTAGGGTTTGGCATTGACCCTAGATAAAATGCCAAAGACTCAATCCATGAAAGAAAATTGGTAAGTTACTCTTCATTAAAAATAAAAATTTTTGTTCTGTGAAACACATTATTAAGAGAATGAAAAGGCAAGCCACGGACTAAAAGAAAACATATTCAAATGGCATATCTGATAAAGAATTGTTTCCAAAATATAAAAAGAACTCTTAAACCTCAATAGTAAGAAAAGATAAAACTCAATTAAAAAATAGGCCAAAGATCTTAACAGATACCTCAACAAAGAAGATATACAGATAGCAAAAAAGGTTATGAAAAGATACTCCACAGCATATATCAACAGGAAACAAAATTTAAAAAAAACAGTGGGATACCACCACACATCTACTAAAACGGCCAAAATCCAGAACGCTGAGCACCAAATGCTGACAAGGATGTAGAGCAACAGGAACTCTCATTGACTGCTGGTGGGAATGAAAAATGATACAGCCACTATTGAAGACAGTGAATGCTTACAAAACTAAACATACTCCAACCATAGGATCCAGCAATCAACACCTTAGCACGTGCACAAAGGAATTGGAAATTTATGTCTATACAAAAATCTGCACACAACTGTTTATAGAAGCTTTATTCATAATTTCCAAATCTTGGAAGCAACCAAGATGTCCTTCAGTAGGTGAAAAGATAAATAAACTATGGTACATCCAGTCAATGGAATATTATTCAGCCCCACAAGAAATGAGCCATCAAGCCATGAAAATACATGGAGGTAGCTTACATGCATATTACTAAGTGAAGGAAGCCAGTATGAAAAGACTACATACTGTATGACTCCAACTATATGACATTCTAGAAAAGGCAAAACTATAAAGACAGTAAAAAGATTAGTGGTTGCCAGAGGTTAGGGGGAAGGGAAAAATGAATAGGTGGAACATAGAGGATTTTTAGGGTAGTGGAAATACTCTGTATTGATACTATAATGGTGGATACATTTGTCCAAACCCATAGAATATAATACAACTCCAAGAGTGATCCCTAATGTAAACTATGACTTTGGGTGATAATGATGTTTCAATGTAGATTCAGCACTTGTAACAAGTGTACCACCCTGGTAGGAGATGTTGATAATGGACAGAGTCTATGCATGTTTGGGGGCAGGGTGTATTTGGGTTATCTCTGTATCTTCTTAAATTTGGTATGAGCCTAAAACTGCTCTAAAAAAGTTGTCTTTAAAATTTTGTTTTAATCAAAAACAACTCTAAGATCTTTATTAACTGGGATTTAAAATTGTGAATGCTTATGAAAACTTAACATTTGAGTTTACTCAAATAGTTTTAAAAACAATAATAACATGGGAATGAATAATTGTTTTCAAATGTATAATATGTCATCTCTTCCAGTGTTTATCACCATTGGGATAAAGAAGAAAATGATAATGTTCTCATTTTAAGAACTTACATTATATGGTCTTGTTTAAAATTCAACAAAGAAATCTATTTTATTTCAGTCTGTTTTCCAGATTTTATACATCTACCAAATAGAAGGTTTGACAATATAGTTTGTGCTTTCAGAGTCTATTCTGTTATTAAACTGACTTGTTTTAAGTTCTTGGTTTACAGTATTTTTACATATAATTAAATGTTTGGCACGATAAATAATTTACAGCCAAATAGCTGAAGTTTTACCAAATGGATTCAGAAAATATTATATCTGGGTCAATAAACTCTTCTATGATAATATAAATAAAAAATATACCTTTGCCTCATTCCTTGGATTAAATATGTGGTACATATTTCCAAACATTATAGGAAAATAGTCATGTTTGGTTTTTATTTCCAGACAGTGAAATGACAGCCAATTCTGTCGAAAAGGGAAAAACATTTTCTAAATGTAATGTGTTTCCATTCCATAGCATCCAGAAAAATACTTTTCATTTGTACTGTTTTAATGTTTTAACCTTTACTACATTATAGTTAAGAATTTTATTATATGTATAAATCATATGTTCTAGCTATTGAAATATTTTAAGCAATAATTGAAATATTTTAGGAAAATAGTCATTTTATATCATACTCTTTTATTTCCTAAAAACCTTGACTTAATTTAAGTAAGATTTTAACTTTTCTTGACTGTCTGTGCTAATGGATTCTTTTCACTTTTTTGGACTTATATTTTCAACACAGCTTGTTATAGATGTTCTATTTGAACATTCTTACATGATTATTATAGAAAAATATATAATACAGATAATTGAAGAAGACTGAAAAAACACTCCTGTACCTAATCACCAATATAACTTTGCTAATATCATGGCATAATTTTATTCTGAATTATAATTCTTTTTTTAAAATGCCTTCTAATTTTCTTGAAGAGTGTTCTGATAGGTTGTGAATTATGCTTTATCAGTAAGAAAATATTATTTTACAATTAATTCCCAGTAAAAATATATGAAAACAAGTGTGCCATATAGCAGTTATTAAAAGGAAAGAGTTTTTTACTTAGCAAAGTTGTTGAAATCAAGTCTGACAATGAGCCTTATGGTGTGTTTCTCAGTAATAAAAGCCAGAGAAAACCTGGGATCCCACACAACTTGGTTCCACACTCAGTGAAACTTTTGTCATGTAGTGGTGTGGCAAGTTCTTTATCTGAGGACAGTCCAATGTTTTAATTCAACACACAGTTATTGAGTATTTGCTATGTGTTATGGGACAATCATTCTGTAGAGTGAGGGAAAAATTAGACAGGCTGCTGTAACATCTCCAGCCAAACCGTGCCCCACTATTTTTAATGTTTATCTCAGCATGATATATTCAACTTGGCTGTTGAATTGAAAATTACATAATTTGGTTAATTTACTTATATATCAACTAATGTAAGTAATTCAATGTACAGTTAGCTCTGTAGTTAATCTAAGTAAATGAGAATAATGTGTACCTCATATAGTTGTTGTAAGGTCTAATGAGAAAAAATAAACAAACAATTCTTAGATATTATCCAGATATTAGAATATCTGGATCAGAATGTATTGTTTATATATAGGCTATGATTATTATTGATGTTATTACTATAAAAATAATATTTTATTTTTCTTACTTGAAGAAAAATAAGGAATGTATACATAAATTTTCCTTCAATATTTGAAAACATGCCTCTTTGGATTATCTCAAAAATTTAAATACATATGATTTTTATAACAGTTTTATAATTTGCATAAATATATAATTTAAATTTTGAAAACCAGAGAAGGAAATTGGAAGTATCTCAAGTATAAAGTCTTACTAAGTCTCATTTTCTGACACATACATACTTTGGGAGTTCTGGCGTGTCCCATTTCAAAACTAGTATACATATTTATACATATATCAATATTCTCAGAAATAGTCTTGGCAAGGGCATTTTGGTTCAAAGAATAGGTTCTAAGGCAAACACAGTGTCTGGGTAACTAGACAAATATCATGGTTCATGAAGAACAAACAAAGCTCTTTAAGAACTATTTTCTGCAATTTTTGATGGCAAGTATTTTACTTTAAGGTTCTGACAGTGGACAGTCCAGGTCCACATGTCCTTATATAAAATTATATAAAATTCCAAAGTCAAAAGTATTCTAAAACCAGAAAAATGGTTTCCTAACCAATATAATGGCAAAACCTGAAGTGACCTAAATTCAATCAGTGGCAAAACACCCCCCTTATGCCACTTTACCAAATCTTGGCCACGCTGAAACTGAGCAGGACCCTGTGTGACCCTCCCAGGTTCAAAAGCCCTTCCATGTGCCCTGTTTCTTCTTATTTTAATTTTTAAATGTTTTTTCTCTTTTTAAAAATTGAGTAAAAGATCATTTAAACTCTATAATGCTTTACAATTTTCAAAAGTTTCACACAGGGGGATTCAAGATGGTGGAGCAGTAGGTGGACGTGGAGTTCATCTCTCTCCACAGATGCATCAGGAATACATCTATAGATGCAACAATTTTCACAGAACACCAGCTAAAGACTAGCAGAAGACCTTGGACACCAGAAAGGACTATAAAGATCCCTTCATAACTGGGTAGGATGGAAAAAAAGAAGGGAGAAGGAGGAGGAGAGGAAGTGGGACTGGACCTGCAACCCAGGGCATGGGAGCTGAAGCAGAGTAGAGATTCCCGACTTCAGGGAAATCCCCTCTCTGACGGAGAAATGCCCTCTCCGTCCAGTAAATCGATTGGGACAGAAGGGAAGCATTTGAGACTGTCGGAAGAGGGTGAAGCTGCCAATCTGTGGCAGACAGGATAGAGTGAGAAATACACAGACGGTTCGTACCACAGCCCTACGTGCCCCGGACTGGGACGTGTGTTCACAGGTGTGCAAAGGAGCTGGGAGCTTGTGCGTGGGGACTGGAGAACACGCCCAGAGTGAGAACTGCGGTTGGCTGTGAGGAGACGGACCGAGGGGACAGGAGGGAGGAAATCTGCAGCAGGGCACGCTTATGGAGGAAGATGGGACTGCCATGGAAGCAGGGCGCTACTGCTGAGTCACACACACGGCAAGGAGCCGCTATTGCAACCTCTCTCTCCCCACACGCCGGCGCCTGCCAACGACAATAAAAGAAGCCCGCTCAGGGTTGGCTCTTGTATGCCTGCTGCCAAGCAGTAAAAAAGCCCCCTCAGAGCTGACCCTCACGTGACGGCTACCAGGAGCCAGAAAACCCCGGCCAGGGCTGGCCCTCACGTGCCTTACGCTGGGCTCCAGAAAAGGCCCTCATTAGGGCCATATCTCTTGTGCCCATGACCGCCCGCTTCCCTGTGCTCTTGACGCGACTGGGGCTCCCGCCATCCAAGCAGTCATACCACCTCTGCACCTGGTCTTCAGAGGGTAAACCCAAGAGTTCCAAGGCAGCCTCAGGACCAGACTTCTGTGGGTGGACCACACACAGAGGTGGGGATAAAACCAAAGCTGAACTCCAGGGATGGGGTGACTAAGGAAGAAGATCGAAAATCTTTCCATCAGCTGTACAAGCTGCAGATTAAATCCCCGCAATCAGCTAGGTAGACCCTGTATCTGTGGAATATCTGAGTAGACAGTGAGTGTTCCCACAAATGAAAATGGTCTAGCTCTGGCAGATGTGGGCTTGGGGGCAGCACACACCGGAATTGGGCCATATCAAAGTCTGAGCGGTGCGCACGGGGCCCTCAGCAGGTCCAGAGACCAGCCCAGAGGCAAAGGAGAGCCTCTTGGGGAGGCAAAGGTGGGCTGTGGCTCACGGCGTGTGCAAGGACACTTACAGCGGAGACCCCAGGGAAGCATAGTTATTACTATTAATTTTATTATATTCTGATTCATTCTGTTTTTGGTTCTAGCTTTTTTTTTTGGTTTCTTTCTTTTTTTGTTTGTTATTGTTTTAGTTTTTTGTGTTTTTTTGTTCTTTGTTGTTGTTGCTGTTTTTTTGTCTTTTGGGATTTCTAAGTTTTATAACTTGCAGCTCAATACCAAAAAAACAAACAACGCGATCCAAAAATGGTCAGAAAACCTAAAAAGACATTTCTCCAAAGAAGACATACAGATTGCCAACAAACACATGAAAAGATGCTCAACATCACTAATATTAGAGAAATGCAAACCAAAACCACAATGAGGTATAATCTCACACCAGTCAGAATGGCCATCATCAAAAAGTCTACAAACAACCAATGCTGGAGAGGGTGTGGAGAAAAGGGAACCCTCTTGCACTGTTGGTGGGAATGTAAATGGATACAGCCACTATGGAAAACAGTATGGAAGTTCCTTAAAAAACTAAAAATAGAACTACCATATGACCCAGCAATCCCACTACTGGGCATATACCTTGAGAAAGCCATAATTCAAAAAGATACATGTACCACAATGTTCATTGCAGCAGTATTTACAATTGCCAGGATATAGAAGCAATCTAAATGTCCATCGACAGATGAATGGGTAAAGAGGATGTGGTGCATATATACAATAGAGTATTACTCAGCCATGAAAAGGAATGAAATTGAGATATTTGTAATGAGGTGGATGGACCTAGACAGTGCCATACAGAGTGAAGTTAGTCAGAAAGAGAAAAACAAATACTGTATGCCAATGCACATTTATGGAATCTAAAAAAATGGTACTGATGAACCTAGTGGCAGGGCAGGAATAAAGACACAGATGTAGAGAATGGACTTGAGGACACGGGGTGAGGGCAGTGCGGAAGCTGGGATGAAGTGAGAGAATAGCATTGACATATATACTCTATCAAATGTAAAATGGATGGCCAGTGGGAAGCAGCCGCATAGCACAGGGAGATTAACTCAGTGCTTTGTGACCACCTAGAGGGGTGGGATAGGGAGGGTGGGAGGGAGGCTCAAGAGGGAGGAGATATGGGGATATATGTACACGTATAGCTGATTCACTTTGTTGTACAACAGAAACTAACACAACATTGTAAAGCAATTATACTCCAATAAAGATATAAAGAAATGAAAAAAAAGTTTCACACAAATGATTTCGTATAATCCCATAATAGCCTCTTTATTCCCACCTGTATATTGCCCCTCTCCCTTCACTCTCCCCACTGGTAACCACTAGTTTGTTCTCTATGTCTGAAAGTCTGTTTCTTTTTTGTTTTATTCACTAGTTTGTTGGGTTTTTTTAGATTCCACATGTAAGTGATAGCATACAGTATCACACATCATATTATATTTCACTTAACGTTATATCCTCTAGGTCCATCCATGTTGCTGCAAATGGCAAAATTTCATTCCTTTTACAGATGAGTAATATTCCACTGTATATATATACCACATCTTCTTTATCCATTCACCCGAAAGATGGACATTTAGGTTTCTTCTATACCTTGGCAATTATACATAATGCTGCTATGAACATTGGGGTGCATGTATCTTTTCTAATTACTGTTTATGGTTTTGTTTTGTTTTTTTTTTTTTTTTGGCTATATACCCAGGAGTGGAATTGTTGTGTCATATAGTAGTTCTATTTTTAGTTTTTTGAAAAATGAAAACACAATGATCCAAAACATATGAGACACAGCAAAAGCAGTTCTAAGAGGGAAGTTTATAGTAATACAAGCTTACCTCAGGAAACAAGAAAAAAATTAAATAAACAACCTAACCTTATACCTAAAGCAACTATAGAAATAAGAACAAGCAAAACCCAGAGTTAGTAGAAGGAACGAAATCATAAATGTCAAAGCAGAAATAAATAGAGACTAAAAAAACAATAGAAAAGATTAATGAAACTAAAAGCTGGTACTTTTAAAAGATAAAATTGATAAACCTTTAACCAGACTCATCAAGAAAAAGGAGATGGCCCAAATTAACAAAATCAGAAATAAAAAAGGAGAAGTTACAACTGACAGCACAGAAATACAAAGGATCATAAGAGGCTACTATGAACTGCCAATAAAATGGACAACCTAGAAGAAATGGACAAATTCTCAGAAACGTACAACCTTCCAAGACTGAACCAGGAAGAACTAGAAAATATGAACATACCAATTACCAGTAATGAAATTGAATAAGTAATTTTAAAACTCCCAACAAACAAAAGTCTAAGACCAGATGGCTTCACAGGTCTACCAAACATTTAGAGAAAAGTTAACACCTATCCTTCTCAAACTATTCCAAAAAATTGCAGAGGGAGAAACACTTCCAAAATCATTCTATGAGGCCACCATAACCCTGATACCAAAACCAGACAAAGATATCACCATAAAAGAAAATTATAGATCAATATCACTGATGAAGATAGATGCAGAAATTCTCAACAAAATATTAACAAACCAAATATAACAATATTTTTAAAGGATCATACACCATGATCAAGTGGGATTTATCTCTCAGCAGATGCAGAAAAAAAAAAAGCTTTTTTGATACAGTTCAACACCAATTTATGAAAAAAACCCTCCAGAAAGTGGGCATAGAGGGAAAATACTTCAACATAATAAAGGCCATGTACAACAAATACTGTTTCTTGTTTGAAGCCTTTATTCTCCTAGGCCTTCCCAGAGTTCTGAAGAGTGGGCTTAAGCAATTGATAGGACATTAGAGTCACAGGACTCCTAGTTCCTCCTGAAGGGATATAGATAACAATCTGATATATAGATAGCAATCTCTGAGTTCTTCTACAGAAACTAAGACCTCCACCCATGTGGAGGATGGTGACTACATGCTGACCAGAGCACTTAGACCCCAGACTGTTTGGAGCCAGAAGGTTGAGATTCCAGAGACATCACCGTTACCTCACCACCAACCAATCAGAAGAAAGTGACACACCTTGCAGCCCTCACCCCAAATTTTGCCTTTAAAAACTCATATCTGAAACCCTTTGGGGAGTTCAGATCTTTTGAGCACAAGCTGTCCATTCTCCTTGCTGGGCACCCTGCGATAAACCTTTCTCTGCTCCAAGCTCCAACATTTTGGTTTGTTTGACTTCACTGTGCATCAGGCACATGAACTTGGGTTTGGCAACAATGATAACTAATTATTCAATCTGACTGAGGGTTATGTCAACATCCAGATAGTGCAAAAGAACCTGAACTAGTCTTTGTTCCTGCTGAGGTGGACACCTGGTGGACTAGGTGCAGAAGATGGATGAGTGACAGGTAATGGTATCCAGGACAAGAAAACATCACACTGTCTCTTCTTTTGGTGAGTCATTTGGGCCCTGGAAAAACTCTATAGAAGCTCGAGGACTATCTCTTATCCAGATAAAGATAATAGGTGGAAAATTTTCCCTTGCATTGAAAACAAACATGACATAGGACCTTTCCTGGGTGACATACCAGGATGATATTGCAATCAAACTCTGGTTTGATTCCACAAGTTACATCCGCAAACCTCTCAAGGAAATTGTGACACTAGAACAATGGGCTTTTTTTAGCACATCTGCCAAATCACAAAATATTCTGGATGACTCACAAGCCACCCTTGTACAACTTGGGATATTACAGCTGCCCCATGATTAAGCTACCCGATGCTGTGAACTATACATGGGTGGATATAAAATCTGTACTTACTTGATTACGTGACAGAACCAAGCTTTACAGCTGCCAGGACCAGACTACTGGCCTCCTATATCGGCTATTTCACAGTCTGTTTTGCTCTCACAGATTGACAGAAATGCATGGGAAATGGAGGTGTTTGGACACTAATAGTACCAATGGCCAAGGTCATGGAATACTTCAGACCTTGGGAATTTCAGGTTCCACTCTAATCTTGTCTGTAAACCACACTGGTCTTTTAAAATATTTAAGTTTATAAAAGATTCCCACCTAAATGGTGAGGAAGATGTGGACTTGGGTACCTGGCTCCTTCTGTTACTGAATACTCCACCCTAAATACCAGCCAAGTTACAAACCTGAGCTCTTTTGTTCATAAAGTTGTGTCACATAAATGTGTCAGTTGATAGATCATAGAGAATCCTCTTGTGCCTCACAGCTCCAAGTTCTTTTTGGCCCTAAGGGTCTTCTTCTCAAGCTTTGGAGATTGTAAATTGGAAAAAGCAATCTTAAATCTCTCCATGGTAATGGAACAAGAGTTCAATACCACTATGCAAACTCTGAAAATATTCCAGTCAGAATTTAACAGCTTAGACTCTGGGGTGCTCCAAAATATTTGTGCCCTAGAAACACTGACTGCCCAGCAAAGAGGAGTTTGTTGAAATCATTAGTGAAAAATATTGCTTTTATGTGGATTAAATGGGTCAAGCAGTATCTAACATCTGTCTAATAAAAGAAAAGATTAGCTTTTTCCATCAGATAAATGGAACTTACACATTTTATTGGACTGAACAATTCCCAGGATTGGGGAACTGGTATAAGTGTGGTGAAATGTGCTCTGATTGTTCATTTCTATTCGTTCATCCTCCTTCTAAACTATGTTCTTTTCTTCCTTTGCAGATTTCTTACAGTTAAGTTACTTAACTTATTTTCTCTCTCCACAGTCATCAGCTGAACTTTTTGTATGTCAGACTTCCAGGGAAGTTTCAGAGGAGGGAACTGAAGGGGCTCAGGGCAGGCCACCCCAAAATGTGTCACTCTGGTATGCAAATTATTTTGAGTTGAAAACAGGCAAAGCCCAAAAGATTTAGGAAGAACCTTTGAACCTCCCTCTAACTGCCTAAAAGAATTCAAGATAGAAGGCCTTTTGCAGGAAGGAGCTATCCCCACAAATAGTGAAGTATGAACTAAGTGTGGTAGAACCTAGCAAGACCCATTTGATCAAAGTTCTCTCTGTGTCTCATTGTCTCCAGATGGCCCAGCAAATATTTGTTCGCCAATCATTAATTGTGTTTCATTTTCCTGTGAGTTACCTTACTTCCTTTTGAAGTCCCCAACACCTACCTCCTTCTCCTTAGTCCACAATGACATATATACCTCATCTCAACTTACTGGTTTTGGAACCCCTCCTGCTTGTATGAATTCACGATACATGCTGTCAACAAAAATTAATCAATAGTCTATGAAAGAAGTGAGAAATTTTATTCGAACCAAACTTGAAGATTATAACCCAGGAACAGCATCACAGAAAGTTCTGACAACTGTTCTGCCTGTCAGAAATCAAGGCACTGTTATATATAATTTTTTTTAGACAGAGGGCTGTACATTATATATATTATTGACAATTTACACAATCCAGATCTAAGCATTATCATGGCCCCTTATAAGATCAAGAAGGAATGTTATCTTTAAGGAGTTGTCTTGTTGGTGCTAGGAGAGTGTTGCTCTTTATGGTTGAGCAGGTATTTCTGCCAATGGGAGAGGTCTGGTCGATGCAGATACACAATGCCCAGTAGAGGGGAGAGAGGAGGCCAAAGGGCAGAGAAAAATTTTTTGTTTCAATTTTTCTTGTCGTAAAATATGAATTTTATTTCACAATGCATAATAAATTTGATTATCTCCTGCTAATATCTGCCTTATGTCATTTTAATTGCCAGCCAAAAAACAAAAAAATGAAAAGGGGAAAAGGGGGAATATTCCCCTCTACCACAATATATAAAATGAGTTTCATGGCCTAACATTTAAAGTTACTACTATTAGTAGCACTAAAAATACATATCTTAAAGTCTATCATCTTATTATGAATTAATAAATTAATATAATTTTGTACCTTCCAGGCCAGATGTTTATCAAATATAACATCTCACATTAACATGTCTGCAATAATAAGTCAAATATAGAATTTTTTTTTTTGGCTTACAGTGGTATTTAAAATTTGATATTAAAATAGAAACAGTACAGATTGTCTTATTTTTGTATTTTATTCCTATTTGTATCAATGTAATATTTGCTTATAGTATAAAAATAAAATAATACTGAAAGGTTCATAACTATTATAAGCTGTTTCTTATTCCTAATTTATCCTACTCTTGGTACCAAACCAGGTCTGTTTGCCTGACATGCAGCAAGTCAAATGCTGAGATGCCAAGGTTTACAGCCAAGAAAGGGTTTATCCCCAAGGCAATCAAGGAAGAAAATGGGAGAACAAGTCTCAGTTCCACCTCCCCAAAGGGGAGGGGCTTGGAATATTTATGGGATAAACAGGGTGGTCTTAGGCATGGGGAAAGGTGATTGGAGGCAGGGAAAAATGTGTTTTGCACCAGGTGCATCTGGGTTACATGCTTCTGATTATTCAAAATGGAGGCCCTCAGCATGATCCAAGGGTGGAGTTTTCTGGTCCTCTGAGGTCAACAGGCCATTCATCAGACATCTGCACAGGCCTAGTTTTAGGGTTGGTGTCCCAACCAGTCTTAACTGGCTGGCACTGTCAGGAGCTGACACCAATCTCCTATAGAACAGCTAGTTGCCTGAAGCTGGGAAGGTGTGCAATGAAAGAGAGGAAAAATAAAGAAGAAAATAACTAAAGTGAACTTAATCAATGAAGGCAGTTTACAAGCAAAGGGGGTTTAAACAAGCTGTTCCCTCATCTATTATTCTGTAGGACAGGCTTAAGAATTTCTAGTAGTTATCAGCTTCTGTCAACCCTATGGGGCACAGTTTCACTCTCCATCCACTTGATTTTCAGAAGCAATAACTTTTAACTCTTGTAGCTATTTCTTCTTTGCTTGTTTCTGATTACAGGGAAACAATTATACATGTAAAATACATGTATCTCTCTCTATATATATTATAGATATAGATGGTATATGAATGTATACATACTTACATATAATTTTTCCTTATTGTTATTTTTGTCAGAGTAGTATTTGCTCATAATATAAAAGAAAAATAGATCATTCCTGGGTCAAATGGTGTACGATGATTATGAATCATCTCTTGTACAACTTACATTGATTTTCCTGGAATAATTGCTTCATTATTTCCTTACATCAGATTGCTCTCTAAGTCTTGGAACCAAATTCAGCATTTTGCAGCATTAGATCACTTTTTCCTAGATTTCATGTCTTCTTCCTTCTTGGATGATTCCTCATTTTGCAATCTTTGGACATAGGAGATAGCATCTGAGGTCCTTGTGTTTGGAAATGTCTGTATTCTACCTTCACACTTGACTGTGTCTTTATTCTACCTTCACACTTGACTGATACATTGACAGAACGTAGGATTCTGGGTTTCAAGACATTATCAGAATTTTGACGGCATTACTCCCATACGCTAGCATTTTGTGACTCAAAGTATAGTCAGGTCACCAGCAGCACCAGCATCATCTGGGAGCTTGTTAGAAAGACATCAGAACTACTGAATCCGAATTTGCATTGTAACAGCTATTCAGTGATTTGTAAGCATGTAAACATTAGAGAAGCACTGATCTAACCTGAAGTGTTGCTATTCCTTTATATGGTCTTGTTTCATTTGTTGGGCTGAAGATGCAATGAGTCATTTACAACTTGAGAATTATGTCCTTTGTTTCTGGGAATTGTCCTTGTATAGTTCCTTCATAATTCCTTCTTTGCCATTTTGTCTCCTAATTGGAATGTCTCCTAAATAGATGTGGAAACTCCAGGACTGATCCTCTAAGTCCTCATCTTTTCTCTCCTTTTTCACTCTTTTCATCTATTTTCTTTCTAAAAAAATTGTTACATTGTCTTCCAACTCCATCGAACTGTGTATCAGCTATCATAGTTGTAACTTCAATGAGCTCTTCCATTTTTCTGATTGTTCCTTTTACATCTCATTGTCCAGAACCAGGTCATAATATACACCTACCTGCATGGGATGCTGAGAAATTTATTTTTTCATTCCAGTGAGAAGTGTTGTTAACAAACTCAGGTTTGTCTACTTGACACTTAAAAGCCAGCACACCAGTACTCAAGAGACGAGTTTGCTTGGAAAGGAAAGGCTGCTTTATTCAGGAGTCCAGCAACCTGGGGAGAAGGTGGATTTATGTCCAAAAACCAACTCTGAAGATTCTGCTTGACCGTGAAAGTTTTAAGGGGACAATCATTTGGAGAGGGGATCAGAGTCTTCCACTGTGTACAGATTTTCTTCTGACTGGTTGGTGGTGAGGTAACAGGGATTCTATGCTCAGCCTGAAGTTACCATCTTCCACCTCAGTGGGGGCCTTAGGTCCTACAGAAGAACTCAAAGGTATTGTTATATATATTCATTGAGGAGGAACCAGAACCCTGCCCCAGGCCTGCACTATTGTTTCTTGACTGCTCTTCCTTAGTTTCTGCATTCCTTCCCTTCCTTGATAAACAAATATTTGAATCTGCCCTTTGGAATTCAGGGAATGTCAAAGAGGCTGAATAAAGCCTATTCCCTACAAACAAGAAACAAGGGACACAGAAAGGATTTGTACCCAACAGGGTCCCACAGGGTCCTGCTCCATTTCAGTGTGACGTGCTAAAAATCAGTATTCTGTTACTAAGGAAAGGGAGAAAGTATAAAGTGGTTGGTAACTACAAGCTTCTACCACAAGTTCCAAATAACTAACATTTCATATGAAATAATAATGTGTTGTCTGTTTATTTGTTTGGTTTACATCTATCTGTAAGCCTTCTTGTCATAAAGTAGAATAAATGATAACTAGTAAGCATTGGAGAAAATTATTTTAAATAGGAAAATTATTTGAAAACAAAAACATCTGAACCAAATACCATTTCAATTTTCAAATTCAGAATAGTGCTACAATTTAGAGTTAACCAACTCCATACCTTCTAAGATATGTAAGATCTGAGTCAGATCTTACAAATTGCAGTCAGAGGACTGATTCTTGTAGAGGTTCTAGTAAAGTGTACAAATTACTTTTGTTCCCTGGAACAGAGTCTGAATGCTTTATTACTGAAAGGATTACACCCTTTGACTGTTCAGACTTTGGAAGGACAGGTGTGTAGAGGTGAAAGAGGAAAGATAAATTGCCTAGTAAGTTTACCAGTCAAACCAACCTCCCTAATTATAGTATAAGCCCTGATGGTTAGCTTTTCTTTTTGTAATTCAAGTGCCTGACTTAAGCTTTGATTGTCACGGCTTCCACTTCAAACAGGCATGCATTTCAAAGAGGCATTCAACAAGACTATCTGGAATAAACACTTTGCCAGATAAAGAGCCAAGCTGAGCCTCCTTTATTTTAGAGATGTTGGTTGATTTTGATAACTGACCATTTGGGTCACTTGTTTTTTCACTTCAAACTTCAAATCTTCAAAGTTCTGCTCTTCTATTTTACATTCATCAATAAAGAGTGGCCCAGGAAACCCTAGACCCCTAACCCTAACCCCAATAAAAGCAGAACCTCAGGCTCATGCTTTCTTTCTCTCTTTCTCTCTCCTGGGACCTCACTGTGTGCCCCCTGGCATGCGTTGTAAATGCCAGGGCATGTAAGTAATAAACTCTTTTTTTCTTCAAAGTTTCCCAATGGTTATTGCTGAAGGGCATCTTGCAAACACAATAAGAATCACAAGGGTCCTTCAGTGTCATATTGATTTGGAAAGGGGAAAGGTCTGTGAGAAGTGATCTGGGGGCTTCCCTGGTGGCTTAGTGGTTAAGAATCAGCCTGCCACTTCAGGGACACGGGTTTGAGCCCTGGTCTGGGAAGATCCCACATGCCGCAGAGCAACTAAGGTCGTGCGCCTCAACTGCTGAGCCGGCGCTCTAGAGCCCTCGAGCCACGCCTACTGAAGCCCGCAGGCCTAGTGTCCATGCTACACAACAAGAGAAGCCACCAGAATGAGAAGTCCGTGCACCACAATGAAGAGTAACCCCCTGCTTGCCACAACTACAGAAAGCCCGTGCGCAGCAATGAAGACCCAATGCAGCCAAAAAATAAATTAATTAAATTAATTAATTTTTTTAAAAAAGAAGCAATTTGGGGTACAGGTGAGTCCCCTCAGGCATTTCTATCCAATAGCAGTACTGAGATCAGTACAAAACACCATAGTCCTCATCATCCATGAAGTCATTAGATTACATTTCTATCCTTCCATTTGGTCACCTCTTGACTAAAACAACAGAAATCCTAAAATATCTTGTATTTACATAAAAAAACTACCCTGTGGCAGTGAAACAACTCTACAACCCTAAAAATTAAACTTCTCATAGAAGAGAAAGGATCAGTGGAAGATGCAAAATCTATCCATCATTGGAAATCTCTCGTATTATTCCTGAATGCAAAACCCTCATTGGGTTAGCCAGAAAATATTTTAAAATTTTAGAGTTACTTCAACCACATTGGGTTAATACTGATATTTCTAACTATTAAAATATTTGTTAGAGAAGAATTGTGGTTGACAGATAGCAAATGTAAAATAACTTGACATTTAAAGAAACTTAAATAGAAATTGATTAGTACATGTTCTCAGTATGCTTATTTTATATGTCATTGTTATATCTAAAACTTATATGTTCTTTCTCAAAATTTATAAAAACCCCAAAAGTTTAGAGATTCTATTCGTGAGGTTTAGCTTTATTTAATTTATTTTATAGTATAATATACTTTACTTATATGTTTCTATACAACAGATGTCTATTATATATTCTATCTATCATCTATTTTGTTGCAGATAGATCAATGCAAATATAGAAGTTCATTAACATATAGATCTTTAGTCTTGTCCAGTCTTTTTGAGACATTAAAAAAAAAAAACTAAGAGGAGTAGCAAAATTTAGCTATGTTCATTCATATTACTGGAAACTATTGCTTCTGGCATAGCAATTAAAACTGATGTTTGTGACTGCCAGAAATAATGAAGTTTTAGCTTTATGATGAGGACTGCAGAGTTATGCCCCTATTTTATTTTTAAAGGTAAAAGGTTTACAGTCATCGAGGCTTGAACTTGTGCAGTGCATTCATTCCAGAAATGTGGGAGTGAAGGAATGTGAGTGCAAGGCCCGAAAATGTTATCATGTCATGGAAATGGGACAATAAAAAGGATGCTAATAATTTAGCAATTTATTTTTAAATGTTTTGTGTAAAACATATACAGCCCTCAGCAATTCAGTAACAAAATCAGAAAACTTAAGAGTTATATATGTCATTATATTCTTCATCTTTATTTTCCCTACAGATATTAAATCTCACAGCAAGGTGTTCTTCTTCATTAATCATTAGAAAATTCTCAATTCCCCAGAGAAGCCAGTTTACACTAAAAATAACATTCAGAAAAAAACCAGTACCGGCTTCTCTTCTTTTCTTACCCCTTTTATTTTCCTGCCACTTCTCTCTTGACATTTTTATTTGAAGCACAATTTCTACTTTAACATTCTGTATCCCAATAACCCTACCACTTCCTCTGAGGAAAAAAATCAACTAGACTGCTGTAATAGTTATGATTTAATTATTTTCTTTTTCTCACGTTTTCAAACTTTTGCTTTCAACTTCCTTTGCGTGAGGCAAAAGGATAAATTATTTTCCACTTTACTGAAAAATAATCAGGAGCTATTTTCTTAATCTGTCTCAGGTGTGGCCTGAGTCTTCTGAGATGGTCACAATTATGGCTCCCATATTTTTGGAATCAAGGGACTTGAGGACAAAGTACTGTGTTTGTTCCCACACAGAGCTTTTCTAGAAAAAAAGGTTCTTCTTTATTTTTACATTTTATATGTATCCAAATTATGCTAGAATGAAATCTCTCTTAAGCCAAGTATAGGTTTATTTATTTAGGAAATAAATAATACATTCACACAGGTTAACTTACAGAGATAGAGATACAGATAAATAGATAATAATTTTGAACAAGTAGTCAGAAATGCACTGAAAACTGGCATATTATTTCCTCAATGAAAGATTAATGTAAGGTTTCAAAGAAATCCAAAATATTCCTATCAAATTGAATATGTTTACATCATTATTAATAAAATTCTCCTGCTGCTTCTTTTATTTTAAATTTATTTATTTTATTATTTTTAACTGAACTTTGAATAGGCAAAGTTCACATATGTATGCATGTATGTAACATATACATACATAAATATACTAATATGCTTTTCTCTGGGGCATTTTCTTGTTTGTGAGAGTCTATCTTGTGAATTACGTGTGTTCTCCCCAGACAGAGAAAGCTCTGGAAGGAGAGAAGGGTGAGGCAGAAATGTAGAGAGGAGAGAGCAGAGCCTGTGCTTTCCTCCCTCCCTACCAGTGGTTGAGAGCTGTGGGGACTAAAGCAGACCTATTCCTGGGAGATGCATGACTCCTTTGAAGGCTGACTTGGGCTCAAGAACTCCTGATGGCTTTGCCAAATCTTTCTTTTTTTTTTTTTTTTTTTTTTTTTTTTGCGGTACACGGGCCTCTCACTGCTGTGGCCTCTCCCATTGTGGAGCACAGACCCCGGACACGCAGGCTCAGCGGCCATGGCTCACGGACCCAGCCGCTCCGCGGCATGTGGGATCTTCCCAGACCGGGGCACAAACGCGTGTCCCCTGCATCGGTAGGTGGACTCTCAACCACTGTGCCACCAGGGAAGCCCTGCCAAATCTTTCTTACACTGCATAGAAATCTAGGATGTCTCCACTCAACCTTCTATGCCCTCTCCTTCACTTGGGGTCAATTTGCATCTTGGTCTCCTATCTGTCCCAGCCTTTTCCATCTCCCTCCCTATTTCCTTTAAACAAGCTTTTCCCCTAATATTACCATTGCACATTTAATCATATCTTGATGTCTACTTTTCAAAGGAGTCTAGATGTGTGCATCCACCAGCTAGTCTACGACTTGATGCCTCACTGGGTCACTGCCTTCTGTAGAGCTTGAGATGGAGCTGTTCTGTATTGTACTGGAGTGGTGGGCCATGCCTATATGCATTTGTCAAATATCTTAGAACATACATTACAAAGAATGAGTTTTAATGTGTACAATTTAAAAATCAATCAAAATTTTGGGGATTCTGGATAGAGTGCAGACTGAAACAAACAAATCTAACTGTATTATAAATGTATATATGGCATTGCCTCACAGAAAGGGGTGGGGGGAGAATGAGCTGACGATAAATGTGTTTTGACCAGATGAAGACAAAAGGAAGTGAATATGAACACTGCACTCTAATTGGCAAGTTTGCTTCTGGCTGTGGTTTGTGTTAACAATTCTGAACCTGCTTTACATATATACTGGGTTGAACAAGTTCATGGATGGTGGATGCTGGGAGCCAGGTCTCTCACTGTTGCAGAGGGAAGTAACAGATAAGCAAGGTGGAGGGAGAAAGGTTAGACTGAACTCTATGGAACTGAATTGGCATGGATGCATTAATATGAATGCTGTTTAACTTTATATTTAGACAAATACATACAAAAATAATTATAGATATGTGTGTACACATGGGTTAGTTTACATACATATATTCCCTTGATCTTGAAAAGTCTTGAATGGTGATAATACAGGAGCAATAAGCACACTTAGCACTCAGATCTTGATTTCTAAATACCATTCTCAGTGAAAGGAAACCTGGCTCCTCAGAGAAATGGATGATTCTAAATCTGAGCAGGGAATATATATGATGACAATGGATCATCTCGTAGTGCCTGAAAGTAAGGATGGGTTCAAAAAAACAAAATGATGGAGTTACAAAAAAGGGATGCAGAAAACATCTAGAAAGAGCTTCCAGTGGTCAAAGCTAGAAGAAATTGAGAAACCAAATAAACAGTGCGGTACTATATTACATCTCAAAGTATAAAATAAATATCCATGTGTCCATACTGATATAAATAAATGAGTGAATAAATATATGGGAGAGAAGGGACAAATCTTCCATATGGAAGAATTCTAAACAATATAAGCAGATATTCAAACCTCCAGGAGGGGGAACTTAACCTCAAGTGCTGGCTAGACTCAGTAATTTGCATCCAAAGAATAGATTATACAAAGCTGAATCCCTCCTCTGAATCGCCCGTGGCAGAAGCAGGCTGCTTGTCTCAAGGTTATCGATTATGATCATCCTGCCACTCACCCCTATCCAATGACTTGTTGATGCAGGGAATGGTCTAGAAGACAAAGACTCACCCTTTTAACTCAAAAGGGGCAACACTGAAGGTTATGCCAGCTCCAGAGCCCCCCGTAAGATTTGCTGGAATCTCATTTCCAATTGCATCAAATTTCAATTTCTCCTGGCTCAACTCTGCTCCTTACTTTCATTTATACATATTTTCCAGACAGGCCTCTCTAGGAAACCACCTGCATGCAAATCCCCAACTCAAAGTGACCTCTCAGGGGCTTTACCTAAGACACTCTGCAAAAAAGAAGGAAGGAGGCAGGGAGAATGTAGGTGGTAGGTATACAGTGAAGAAGAAGGTATTAGATTAGGGAATAGATGCAATGATGAAACAGGAATGAAAACTTGGAGAAGTAAATAATGATAAGTAGATTTTACTAGGCCAGAGGACAGGGTACAGAGCATAGTATGATAGGAGATGGACACGTTTGATAGAATGGAGATAGAAAATCTCTTGGATTTCAACGAATCCTGAACGTAGAGGGAGCATCTACTCTCCCCATAGATTCCCTAACACCCTTTGAGTGCACACCAAGTGTGGCTCTTCTTCTACTCACCTTCAGCCACTGCTCGTGGATCACTGGAATGACCTGTCCCTGTCATAGTTTACAAAGGATTACTTTGGCCCAGCCCAAACAGTCTTAATAACTTAATAGTCTTAATTCCAGTTTAGCAGGAATATAAATATTACTGCCAAGTTTCATCAAGTCTAAAAATCTCTTTGGGATCTAAACTGACCCAGAAATAATGGAATTATTTATCCTAATTTAGAAGCAAAGAGAAATTAAGAAAGTGCTGGAGAGTATATGAAACATTTAGTTGCCCTGTTGTATAAATTGAGTTTGTGGCTACAAGATGGAAATGAATGTTATATAAAACATAGGCTAGATTTGGTTAGACTCATGTTCCCATAAGGAAGCAGGCTCAGCTGAGATTTCTTATGGGTAGCTCTGGGGCCCTGGAGGGTAACAAGAGTAATTGGATTCCTACAAATTTGGATGGACAGACCAGCATTAAAAAGGATCAGGAGCGGGCTTCCATGGTGGTGCAGTGGTTAAGAATCTGCCTGCCAATGCAAGGGACACAGGTTCGAGCCCTGGCCCAGGAAGATCCCACATGTCGCAGAGCAACTAAGCCCATGCACCACAACTACTGAGCCTGAGCTCTAGAGCCCAGAAGCCACAACTACTGAGCCCACTCATCACAACTACTGAAGCCTACATGCCTAGAGCCCGTGCTCCGCAACAAGAGAAGCCACGACAATGAGAAGCCCATGCACCACAACGAAGAGTAACTCCCACTCACCGCAACTAGAGAAAGCCTGCGCACAGCAACGAAGACCCAACACAGCCAAAAATAAATAAATAAATAAATTTATTTTTAAAAAAAGAATGATCAGGAACACTAGAAGTGTAATGATGGGCCAAATGGTTCTATACACAGACAAATCCAGTTTCTCAAGGAGAACCCCGCGACTAGAGAAACAGTCCAATTATGATGCAAATTCCAGATTCTCACAGGCTGATGTCATGTCATCTCATTGTACTCTTACCTCAATTAAACTGTAAATAGAAGCCATATCTTTCTAGTGAATAGGTATTTTCATCACAGTAAAGAAATACCAGTAGAAAACTATGTATCTTTTTACAGACTTTTACCAAATTCTATGGTGTGTATCATCTAATTATTAAAGATTATGGTTAGAGAAAGAAATGACTCAAAAAACTGTCCTACTGAAAGCAATCTATTTCCTAATTCATTTCTATAGAAAATAATTTAACCTGTAAGTAAAATCAAGAATTTCCTAAATAACCATATTGAAAACTGAACCAGAGATCATAAAAGTAATCTAGAAGAAAATTTGAAAGTCTTGGAATTTTCAAACCCCCAAGATGGTGCAAGAAACAGACACGTTTTTGCCTATTTCAAAGATTTTCATTCCAAAAGGATTTTTCAACATAATATTAAGCAATTCCTTTGTGTGTGGGAGAGCAGGGAGAAGGGGTTTGTAGTGTGGGCAACTTGCCAGAAATGGTATTTTATATTTATATTTTTTATATTTTATATTTTCTGCTTATATTTTATGTATTTTATATTTATACTTTTCTTCTTCCTCCCCTTTATTTCTACTAATCAAATTGTGCTTTTAATGAAATCATTACAGCATCATTAATAGTTTTGAAAGGTTATCTGTTTCTGTCTCCTGCAGAATGTTGTTCCAAGCTTAATCATTTTGTTTTAAGCTTTTTGTATGTGTCAGTATCTACCCATTATCAACATTAATATTTTGGAAATAAAAACTGCAACTGACAAATTGCTTAAATTTGCATATATAGATAGAAGTTAATTTTAGAAATTCCTATAGCCACTATATTTTATCTATTCATTTTTCTCCTAACAATTTAGAATGGTATAAATTAGGATGTATATAAAATACTTACAGAGAAAAAAATATAACTATGATTTTGTGCTGGGGATTTCAGGATGTTTTAAATTTAGCTAATCTGCTTTCATAAATAAATCCTGTTAATTTTCCTTTGCAAATATGTATAACTCATGCAAACTTCACTTATTTCTTTCCATTTATGCTAAATGATTTTAGAATAATAAATGATTCATATATGAGATAGCCATTTCTAAGCATATAGAAATAATTTCTAGAATACATATTATGCAGTAACCACTTATTCATGGCATTTCCTTTTTTCTTGCATTTAATTCATTTTTCCTCCCTCTACTCCCATCCATTCTATGTTTTATCAGAATGAGAAAACTGTGTTTACACAGTTAAGGAAAATGAATCAACTTATCACATCTAATTTTCCTGAGTTTAAAATTAAGAACAGAAGATGGTAAAATTTGGCTGCATCTTAAAATGCTCTGAATTATCTTGCCAACTCTGTTACTAATTATTCTAAAATTGGATTTAATTTTATAACTAACACCATGATTCCCATTTTTTTTTTACTATTCCTAGTTGGAAAAATACCAGAGTCTAAAATAAATGCCTTAGGCAATTTCACATCTAAAATTGCATTTTAGGAGTGGCAGAGGAAGACACCAGAATAACGTGTTAGGAAATTAAAAAACACGACCCAGTGGATGTTTGTTTTCTGGAGGACCCTTCTTCCATAGCTGTTGAGCAAGGAGTAATTTTCACTGGAAGAATTCTGTACTATTTCTTCCACCAGCATCATAAAAGTGCTTTTTCTTGCTCAAATCCTATGACAATTGATTCTGAGAATAATCCAGAGAGCACAAACTATGATATAAAATGAAAGTGTAATTTTTTTCCAAATATATTTTTTCTCTGTGTCCAAGAAAGCAAAGACAAGTTATTGCAAAGACAGTGACATTTAACAGAGGAAAAGAGGTAAGCCATGGGAATCAACCTGCAATAGTGAGGCTTCAGACTCCACTCAACTAGACATGGGAGGTCTTCCTTGGAAAGGCAGTGATAGAGTGGGAAGAGCTCACTGGGAAGAAAGCCTGACTCTGGATCCTGGCTCTGTAACTTACTAGGCCTGAATAAGGACAAGTTTTCAGCCTTTTTCTGAGTCTTGGTTTCCGTACTTGTAAAACAGACAGAATAAAAACAACCTTATATGATTATTTTGACTATCAAATAAACAGTGAAGGTTAAGCATGAAATGGGTGTTCAATGCTAACCTCTGCATGGGTCTACTCAGAAAGCTGGTCTCATTAGCTTTAAAGGTGGGATGCTTCATCACCTTGCTCTGGCTGAAGAGTCAAATATATGTAACTCAAAGTACGCTGTACATTTCTGGAAAATTCTATTTTAAGGGGAGAGAAGGAGAATAAAAAGAAGGTTATACATTTATCTAGTACCTACCAAGTGACAGACACTGTTTCCACAAACATATTATATGATAACTAATTTAATCCTGAGACACACCCTATGAGATAGGTACTATTCTAGTCCTCACTTTCTTAGCATAAAGAAGCTAAGAAATGTGCTTGAGGAGAGAAGGAGTCAAGATGCCAGAATAGGAGGACACGGAATTTGTTGCTCCTCACAAATACATCTACAGATGGGACAGTTCTCACAGAGCACCTGCTGAACATTAGTTGAACACTTCAGACACCTAAAAGGACAAGAAAAATCCCCTCACAACCAGGTAGGAGAAAAGAAAGAAGAAAAAAGAAAAGAAGAATCAAAAAAGAGACCAGCAATCCTGGGGGGAAGCTGAAGGTGAGGGAAGGTCTCCACACTCAGAAAAATTCCCTCTCAGTGGGAAATCAGCTGGAACAGAAAGAAATCTTTGGGGTGTCAAAGGATAATGCAGCAGGTGGTCTGTGAAAGGCAGGATAAAGTAAGAACTGTGCGCATAGACTACACTGTAGCTCTGAGCATTCCAGCCTGAGGTGTGAGTCTCCAGTTCAGACTGGGGGCTAGGTGCCAGAAAGTGGGGTTTGGAGTGCAGACCCAGGGAGGGGACAGCTGTTGGCTGTGAAAAGACAGGTGAGGGGACAGGAGTAAGTAGCTCCACAGCCAGGAAAGTTTGCGAAAAAAGCCTGGGTCACCATAGAAGAAAGGTGTCACTGCTGTTTGGCATGCAATGGGCAGGACCACCATTACAATCCCTTTCCCCACCCACCAGCTTCTTTGGCCTCTGCAGGTACTGGGAGGGGCTCCCATCTGAGTAGGCTTTCCTGTCCCTCAAGCCAAGACATCCTCCACCCGCATAGGCTCTGGGGTCCTGAGTACCACCCATCCCAAAGCTTCCTGGGGAATCGCCCTGAGTGCCCCTGCCTGAGATGGAAATCCACCAGTGCTGGTGGGGGCTGAGTGCTAAAGCATGAGGTTAAGAGAGCAGATCTGGGGAGAGGACTGCTGTTGGCTGAGCGAATACAACAGAGGTGATGGGAGTGAGGGGTTCCGTGGCCAAGAATGCCCCTAGTGGAAGCATGGTCTGCCCAAGAAATGAGTCACTATTGTTGAGAGGCATGCAAGGGGCAGGGCTGCCACTGCCCCCACATGCCAGCCCCTGTCTCCCCGGGCACTGGGAGGGACTCCCAGCAGAGCAAGCACACCCCAGTCTGTTGTAACTGCCTGCTGGTCTCTGCCACCACAGGCAACTCATGCACACCCCAACTGTGGCTGCCGTACCCCTCCCCAGCCTGAGGGAGTAAGTGTGCCCCAATCAGCTGCTGCCTTTGCTCCCTCTTGCCTGGGCAAGGAGCAGACGCCTGAGGGTGGCACATATGCAGAGGTGGGGCCAAAGCCAAAGTTGGGCCCCAGGGGCCAGGCGACTAAGGAAGAGGAATGGTAACCTTTCCCTGCAACTACACAAGCCGCAGATTAAACCCCAACATCAGCTTGGGAAATTCTGTGTCTTTGGAATAGCTGAATAGACAACAAGTGTTCTCACAATTGATACTGGTATAGCCTTAACAGCAATGGACTTTGGGGACAAGTATACATAGGAGTTGGGCCAGGTTAGTGTCTGAGCTGGCCCCACAGTGCCAACAGTAGGTCCAGAGACCTACCTAGAGGTACTGGAGGGCCTCCTGGGGAGGTGAGGATTGGCTCTGGCTCACTGTGGTAGCAAGGACACTGATAGCTGAGGCCCCAAGAAAATATACTTATTAATATTATGCTTTTTTTCTTCATTTTGTTCAGTTGTTGGTGGTGTTGTTTTTATTATTTTTATTTTCATTTAAAAAATTTTTTAATATATATATTTTAATTTTGCTATTTTTACTTTTTGTTGTTTTGCATTTTTTCTTTTTTGTTGTTTTTTTACTTTATTTTATTATATTTTATCTCTTTTGATTGTTTTTATGTGGTTTTTTTAATGTTTTCTTTGATTTTTTTAATTTGCTTTCTGCTTTTGTTTTATTTTCCATTTTTTGTTTTTGTTAGTTTAGTCCTCATTGATTTTTCTCATTTTTCAGTTCTTTGTTTGCTCTCTTGGTTTTTTTTTTTTAGTTTTTGGTTTTTGGGTTTTTTTTTTTCTTTTCCTTTTCACTCTGCTTCTTGTTTGTTTCTGTTAGTTTGGTTTTGCTTTTATCATTTGTCTTGGATTTGGTGTGTCTGTTTTCTTTCTTCTATTTTTTTTGTGTGTGCATTGTTGCTACTGTGTGTTTGTTTCTGTCTTTGCTATTTCTCTTGGATTTTGTTTGTCTGTTTGTTTTCTTTTCTTCTTTTTTTCTTTTTTCTTGCTTTTCTTTCATTTTTCTCTGGCTGCACTACATGTCTTGTGTGCTCTTGGCTCCCCAGCCAGGGGTTGGGTCAGGGCCTCTGGGGTGAGAGTGTCAAGTTGAGGATGCTGGATTACCAGAGAATTCACAAGCTCAGGGAATATTAATTGGCATGCATTCTCCAGGAGGTATCCATCTCATCTCAAGACACAGCTCCACCCAACCACCTGCAAGCTCCAGTGCTGATAACCTCACACCACACAACCAGTAAGACAGGAAAACAGCCACCAGCAGCAGGCTGCTTAAAGTCATACTAAGCTCACAGACATCCCAAAACACACCACCTGACATGGCTCTGCCCATCAGAGGAAAAGACTGAGCTCCACTCACCAGAGTACAGGCACCAGTTGCTCCCACCAAGAACCTACACAGGCACCAGGACCAACCTCGCTCACCACGGAGCAGACAACAGAGCAAGAGGAATTACAACCATGCAGCCTGTAGAAAGGAGACCATAAAAATGGTGGGTTAGACAAAATGAGACAACAGAGAAATATGTTGCAGATGAACGAGCAAGGTAAAATCCCACAAGAACAAATAAATGAAGAGGAAATAGGTAATCTACATGAAAAAGAATTCAGAGTAATAATAATAAAGATATCCAAGATCTCAGAAATAGAATTGAGACACAGATAGAGAAGATATAAGAAATATTTAACAAGGACCTAGAAGAAATAAAGAACAAACAGTCAGTGATAGATGACACAATACCTGAAATGAAAAATACATTAGAAGGAATCAATAGCAGAATAACTGAGGCAGAAGAAAGGATAAGTGAGCTGGAAGATATAATGGTGGAAATGACTGCCGAGGAGCAGAATAAGGGGGAAAAAAATGAAAACAAATGAGTACAGTCTCAGAGACTTCTGGGACAACATTAAACACACCAACATTCGAATTATAGAGGTCCCAGAAGAAGAAGAGAAAGGGAAAGGGCCTGAGAAAATATTTGAAGAGATGATAGTCAAAAACTTCCTGAATGTGGGAAAAGAAATAGCCAATCAAGTCCAGGAAGCACAGAGAGTCCCATACAGGATAAACCCAAGGAGAAACATGCCAAGACACATATCAATCAAACTAACAAAAATTAAAAACAAAGAAAAAATATTAAAAGCAGCAAGGGAAAAGAAAAGAATAACATACAAGAGAATCCCTATGAAGTTATCAGCTGATTTGTCAGCAGAAACTCTGCGGGCCAGAAGAGAGTGGCAGGACATATTTAGAGTGATGAACGGTAATAACCTACAACCAAGATTACTCTACCCAGCAAGCATCTCATTCAGATTTGACAGAAATCAAAACATTTACAGACAAGCAAAAGCTAAGCAAATTCAGCACAACCAAACCAGCTTTACAAAACATGCTAAAGAAATTTCTCTAGATGGAAAACATGAAAGAAGAAAAAGACCTACCAAAACAAACTCAAAACAAGAAAATGGCGATAGGAACATACCTATTGATAATTACCATAAATGTAAATGGATTAAATCCTCCAACCAAAAGACACAGACTGGCTGAATGGATATAAAAACAAGATCCAGAGACTTCGCTGGTGGCACAGTGGTTAAGAATCTGCCTGTCAATGCAGAGGACACGAGTTTGAGCCCTGGTCCAGCAAGAATCCACATGCCACAGAGCAACTAAGCCTTTTGCCACAACTACTGAGCCTGCACTCTAGAGGCCGTGAGCCACAACTACTGAGGCCACATGCCACAACTACTGAAGCCCATGTGCCTAGAACCTGTGCTCCACAACAAGAGAAGCCACCACAATGAGAAGCCCATGCACCAAAATGAAGAGTAGCCCCCGCTTGCTGCAACTAGAGAAAGCCCGCATGCAGCAACGAAGACCCAATTCAGCCAAAAATAAATAAATAAGTAAATAAATAAATAAAAAATAAAAAGAAGATCCATATATATGCTCTCTACAAGAGACCCGCTTCAGACCTAGGGACACATAGAGACTGAAAGTGAGGGTATGGAAAAAGACATTCCATGCAAATGAAATCAAAAGAAAGCTAGAGTAGTAATACTCACATCTTTTGAAATAGATTCTAAAATAAAGACTATTACAAGAGACAAGGAAGGACACTACATAATGATCAAGGAATCAATCCAAGAATATGATATAACAACTGTAAATATGTATGCACCAAAAATAGGAGTACCTCAATACATAAGGCAAATGCTAACAGCCATGAAAGGGGAAATCAACAGTAACACAATGACAGTGGGGGATGTTAACACTCCAATTATATAAATGGATAGATCATCCAGAAAGAAAATTAAGAAAACACAAGCCTTAAGTGACACATTAGACTAGATAGACTTAATGGATATTTATAGGACATTCCATCCAAAAGCAGCAGAATTCATTCTCCTCAAGTGCACATGGAACATTTTCTAAGATAGATCACAAATTGGGTCACAAATCAAGCCTCAGTAAATTTAAGAAAATTGAACTCATATCAGGCATCTTTTCCAACACAATGCTATGAGATTAGAAATCAATTACAGGAAAAAAAAACTGTAAAAAACACAAACAAACAGAGGCTAAACAATATGCTACTAAAAACCAAGAGATCATTGAGGAAATCAAAAAATACCTAGAAATAAATGACAATGAAAACACGACTACCCAAAACCTATGGGATGTAGCAAAAGCAGTTCTAAGAGGGAAATTTATAGCAATACAATCCTACATCAAGAAACAAGATAAATCTCAAATAAACAAACCAAAACTACAGCTAAAGCAACTAGAGAAAGAAGAATAAACAAAGCACAAAGTTAGTAGAAGGAAAGAAATCCTTAAAATCAGAGCAGAAATAAATGAAACAGAAATGAAGAAAACAACAGCAAAGATCAATAATACTAAAATCTGGTTCTTTGAGAATATAAAGAAAATTGATGAACCTTTAGCAAGACTCATGAAGGAAAAAAAGGGAGAGGATTCAAATCAATAAAATTAGAAATGAAAAAGGAAAAGTTACAGTGGACACTGCAGAAATACAAAGGATCATAAGAGACTACTACAAGTGACTATATGCCAATCAAAGGGACAAACTGGAAGAAATGGACAAATTCTTGGAAAAGTACAATATTCCAAGACTTAACCAGGAAGAAATAGAAAACTATAAAAAGACCAATCACAAATAATGAAATTGAAACTGTGAATAAAATTTTTCCAACAAACAAAGGTCAGGACCAGATGGCTTCACAGGCAAATTCTATCAAACATTTAGAAAAGAGCTAACACCTATCCTTCTCAAACTCTTCCAAAAATTTGAAGAGAGGGGGACACTCCAAAACTCATTCTACAAGGCCACTATCATCCTGATACCAAAACCAGACAAGATATCACACACACACAAAAATTACCAGCCAATACCACTGATAAACATAGTCACAAAAATCCTCACAAAAAGTACTAGCAAACACATCCAACAACACATTAGAAGAATCATACACCATGATCAAGTGGTATTTACCCCAGGGATGCAAGGATTCTTCAACATATCAATCAATCAGTGTGATACATGATATTAACAAATTGAAGATTAAAAACCATATGATTATCTCAATAGATGCAGAAAAAGCTTTCAACAAAATTCAATGCCCATTTATGATAAAAAACTCTTCAGAAAGTGGGTATAGTGGGAAACTACCTCAATATAATAAAGGCCATATACAACAAACCCACAGCAAACATGGGTGAAAATGATGAAAAACTGAAAAAATTTCCTCTAAGATGAGGAATAAGACAAGGATGTCCACTCTCACCACTATAATTCAACATAGTTTTGGAAGTCCTAGCCATAGCTATCAGAGAGGAAAAAGCAATAAAAGAATCCAAGTTGGAAAAAAAGAAAGATGTAAAACTATCACTGTTTGCAGATGACATGATGCTATACATAGAAAATCCCAAAGATGCCACCAGAAAACTACTCGAGCTCATCAATGAATTTGGTAAAGTAGAAGGATACAAAAGTAACACACAGAAATCTCTTACATTCCTATGCATTAACAATGAAAGATCATAAAGAGAAAGTAAGGAAACAATCCCATTTACTACTGCAACAAAAAGAATAAAATACCTAGTAATAAACCTACCTAAGGAGGCAAAAGACTTGTACACAGAAAACTATAAGACACTGGAGAAAGAAATTAAAGATGAAACAAACAGATGGTGAGATATACCATGTTCTTAGATTGCAAGAATCAATATTGTGAAAATGACTATACTACCCAAGCAATCTACAGATTCAATGCAGCCTATCAAATTATCAATGGCATTTTTCACAGAATTAGACGAAAAAATTTTACAGTTTGTATGGAAACACAAAAGACCCCAAATAGCCAAAGCAATCTTGAGTAAGAAAAATAGAGTTGGAGTTAGTCATCAAAACCTTATAGTACTGGCACAAAACCAGAAATATAAATCAATGGAACAGGATAGAAAGCCCAGAGATAAACCCATGCACCTATGGTCACCTAATGTATGACAAAGTAGGCAAGAATACAATGGAGAAAAGGCAGTCTCTTCAACAAGTGGTGCTGAGTAAAGTGGGCAGCTACATGTAAAAGAATGAAATTAGAACACTTCCTAACACCATACACAAAAATAATCTCAAAATGGATTAAAGACCTAAATGTAAGGCCAGACACTATAAAACTCTTAGAAGAAAATATAGGCAGAACACTTTACAACATAAATCACAGAAAGATCTTTTTTGACCCACCTCCTAGAGTAATGAGAATAAAAACAAAAATAAACAAATGGGATCTAATTAAACTTAAAAGCTTTTACAGCAAAGGAAACCATAAGTAAGATGAGAAGACAACACTCAGAATGGGAGAAAATACTTACAAATGAAGCAACTAACAAGGGATTAATCTCCAAAATATACAAACAGCCCACACATCTCAATATCAAAAAAACAAACAACCCAATCAAAAAGCAGGTGTAAGATTTAAATAGACATTTCTCCAAATAAGACATACAGATGACCAAAAGGCACATGAAAAGATGCTCAACATCACTAATTATTACAGAAATGCTAATCAAAACTACAGTGAGGTATCACCTCACACTGGTCAGAATGGCCATCATCAAAATATCTACAAACAATAAATGCTGGAGAGGGTGTGAAGAAAAGGGAACCCTCATACACTGTTGGTGGGAATGTAAATTGATACAGCCACTATGGAGAACAGTATGGAGGTTCCCTAAAAACTAAAAATAGAACCACCATATGACCCAGCAATCCCACTCCTAGGCATATACCTGGAGAAAACCATAATTCAAAAAGACACATGCACCTCAGTGTTCATTGCCACACTATTTACAATAGCCAGGACATGGAAGCAACCTTAATGTCCATCAACAGAAGAATGGATAAAAGAAGATGTGGTATATATATACAATGGAATATTACTCAGCCATAAAAAAGAACAAAATAATGCCATTTGCAGCAACATAGGTGGACCTAGAGATTGTCATACAGAGTGAAGTTAAGTCAGACAAAGAAAGACAAATTATCATATGATATTACTTATATATGGAATCTAACAAAAGCATACAAATATACTTATTTACAGAACAGAAGTAGAGTCACAGATATAGAAATAAAGTTGTGGTTACTAGGGGTAAGCAGGGGAGGGATAAATTGGGAGATTGGGATTGACATATACATACTACTATACAAAAAATAGTTAACTAATAAGGACCTACTGTATAGCACAGGGAACACTGCTCAATACCCTGTAATGGACTATATGGGAAAAGAATCTAAAAAAAGAATAGATATGTTTATATGTATAACTGATTCACTTTGCTGTACACCTGAAACTGACAACATGCTCCAATAAAAATTTAAAAAAATAAAGTAAGGGTGTCATCTTTATGTGAGGTTTAAATGCCAATATTAACCACAATTCCTACTGAGCACTGAATGAGTTTGGCCACATATGTCTTAGGGTGTCCCTGAATACATATCTCATTTTCTACAGGAAAAACAAGTGAGTGAAACTGACATATTCTCCCAGATTTCTATTCTTTCTCATTTATATTTCCACAATTACTCTCCACACTAGCTTCTTGGTTTTCTCTTTACTTGCTCTCCATACTCATTAACCTTTCCTATATTGCCCTCTCTTTCTTTTTCCCTCTTTTTCTTTCTATCAACTTTTTAAAAAATTATTTTTCAGTGTTACTGAGGCATAGTTAACAAATAAAATTGTAAGATATTTAAAGCATACAAACTGATGATTTGATATACAAACACATTGTGAAAGGATTCCCCAAATCAAGTTAATTAAAACACCCATCATCTCACATATTTACCTTTTATTTCACTTGGGTGAGAACATTTAAGTTCTACTCTCTTAGCAAATTTCAATTATACAGTACAGTATTATCAACTATAGTCACTACATTAATAGATCCTCAGACCTAATTCATCTTATTCCTGAAAATGTGTACCTTTACCAACCTCTCCCTATTTCCCCCATACCCCCAGTCCCTGGCAACCACTTTTCTATGAGTTTGAGGGTTTTTTTAAAATTTATATTCCACATAGTAAGTGAATGGAGTATTTGCCATGCAGTATTTGCCTTTTTCTGTCTGACTTATTTTACATCACATAATGACCTTCTTTATCCCTTGTTACAGTCCTTGGCTTAAATTCTATTTTGTCTGATATAATTACTCCTGCTTTTTTTGGGTTTTCCTTTGCATGGAAAATATTTTCCTATTTTTTGTCTTTCAGTCTGTATGTTTCTGAAAGCTGAAGTGCCTCTTATAGGCAGAATATAATTAGTTGAGTATCTTTTTTAAAAATCCATTCAGCCACTCCATGACTTTTGATTGGATAATTTAGGTCATTTATATTTAACATAATTATTGATAGGTATGAACTTACTATTACCATTTTTTATACTATTTTCTGACTTTTTTGTATTTCCTCTATTCCTTTCTTCTTCTATTTTTCTATTTCCCTATGATTTGATGATTTTCTGAGGTAGTATGCTTTGATTCCTTTCTGTTTATCTTTTGCATGTCTATTATAGGCTTCTGTTTTATGATTACCATGAGAATTACATAAAACATATTTATAACATTCTATTTTAAACCAATAACAGCTTAACTTCAAGCATAGTACAGAGTTCTAGATTTTTACACTCCCACTCTCCTGTTATGTTTTTCATGTCACAATTTACATCTTTTTACACTGTCTATCCATTCATTAATTATTACACTTATAGTTATTTTTAATACTTATGTCTTTTAACCTTCATACAGTGAAGTGAACCATAAAGTGATTTATCCACCAGCACTGTAACATTAGGATGTTCTGAATTTAATTATATATTTATCAGTGAATTTTATACCATGGACAAAAAATGTTGCCTGCCAGTTCAGTAAATAGTGAATGTTGCCCACCAACAAGCCATCAGTCACAGCAACTGCCCCTAGATGGTGAGCCTTGAGGGGAATTCAGGATGGAGAAAAAGAGGATACTGGCCCTAGATAGTTAAGATGCATATCAAAGGAATAATTTCAATGAATCCAGGCTCTTGCATCTTCCCATATGCAAAAAAGCATTAAAATCATTAACTTGAAATGTCTGTTTTTTTGTGATTAGCAGTAATATTTTGATCTTCAACCATATTTGTTTGTTTTGTGTTTGTTTGTTTTCAGGTAAAACTCCTATATATCCTGGCTCTTCCCTTACCTCTTTGGAACAGTTCCTCAGAGCTATCTGAGAAGCTGTCTCCCGGGCTATTGTCCTCAGTAAAGTCCCCGAATAAAACATAACTCACAACTTTTAAGTTGTGCTTTTTTTTTTTTCTGTTAACAATAGTTACCCATGCTTTCCTGTTACTAATTAGCTTCCTTTAGTTTCAGCATGGAGAACTTTTAACATTTCTTGTAAGGCTGGTCTAGTTGTAATGAATTCCAGCAGCATATGTTTGTCTGGAAAACTCGTTTTTATCATTTATTCAGTTTTGGAGGACAACTTTGCTGAGTAGCTTATTCTTGCTAGTTAGCTTTTAAAGTATGCAGATAAATCTGTTTTCAGGGAAACACTGGGCGATGGGTGAATTTTGCCTGCTTCCTCTGTGCTAAACCCTGGGGGCAGCCACAGTGAGTGCTCGCACATTAACAACTGCTTCTTTTTTGGTATAGTTTTGTGGGTATCATAGATTAAAGACTTTGGCTTTCAGAGGTAGCTGTTTTGGGGAGGTCCATCCCTCAGGTGAAAGTTTTAAATTTGGGATGCTGATCGTGTGGTCAAATCCTTTGCTCCTCAGGGAGAAACTGGGAACTGGGCATTCTTTTCAGATTGTATGACCCTGGGCCAGGCATGGGGTTTATGGTCAGACTGTGTCTCAGCTTTTCCTACCCATTTCATTGTGTACCTTCTCACTGGCCCAATGTGTAGGAGCCACTCAGCTAGTTTCTGTATCTCTTTCATTGGAAAGTGCCATGTGAATAGCTATACAGCTGGTGCATCCATGAAAGCAGGGGAACTCAGGAGCTTCCTATGTCACCATCTTGGTCCTCTCTCTCTCAAGCTTCTCATTCCATTGTTAACTCAGAGAAACCTGCTAAACAACACTATAAGAATGCAATCAGCAAAATCCAGAATGTGGGAAACTCTAAAGGGAAAATAACTTGGTTTCTTTAACAAATGACTTGCAAGGGGAAAAAAAGGAGATCTATAAAAAGATATATTAATCAACTGCAATATATGGAGTTTATAAGCACTTCCATTTGAAGTAGTTAAAAATAGAATCAAAGAAATTTGAACACTGTCATAGATTTTATGACATTAAGGGTTATTGATATTTTTGGCATATTGTTTAAAATTCCTTATCTTTCAGAGATACAGTCTCAAAACTACATATATATATATATATAAATAACATAAAATGTTTCTTAATTTTTCTGATAATATATACGTGCATATATACACACACACATATATACATGCACACACGGGCACATGTATGAAATGAAAAAATATAGATCTTATTTAGAATAATGGGGTTGTACATGATGGCAATGAATGTAAATAAAAGAAGATTGGCATGAGTTTATCATTATTGAAGCAACATGTTACATATTTTGGTGTCTGCTATTACTCTATGTTGGTGTGTGTTTGAAATGTTCCATAGCCAAAAAACATTGAAAAATTTCACAAGAACACATTTAACCTTTACCATTTAATATTCCCATGAGCATTCACTCTTGGAGGGAACTCCCTCTTGCATTGGAGATGGTCTGGGGTTGCAGCTGATACACATAATTCAGGTAATTCTCCATGTAGGACTACTGTGGAAAAGAACAGGAGGAAAGGAGAAGGAAATTAAGTGACAGGGAAATTACACCATCTACCTTCTACCCTAGTCCATGCAAGGACTCAACCTCCTTTCTGCTTCTCCCTTCCTACCTGGAGTCTAAAACCCAGGCTACGTTGCCTGATTTTATTCCTCCATAAAGGAAAATAATTCTAACTCAGAGGAGGAGAGATGTTTCTTCATATTCAGTTTAAATTGATTTGGAACTTCCAAAGCCTGGATTTGGGGCACACCTGTCTGTAGAAGTCTCTGGAACCCTATGCTTTGGGCATTACTTACTGGGGAAGGAAAAAGTCAGCATTTACCTCTAGCAATACTTCTCCAACTTTCTTGATATTAAGAATCCTCTGGGGGCTTCCCTGGTGGTACAGTGGTTGAGAGCCCGCCTGCCGATGCAGGGGACACGGGTTCGTGCC